>NC_053026.1:349564844-349923681 GCF_003073215.2 Triticum urartu
GTCAAAGTTTAATCATTGATGTTAGCAATAAGACGTTAGTTTAATATATTGGAATTGGAAAACCTTGTCAAAATTTGCTCATTGATGTTAGCCAGAAGACATGCATTTGATATTTTTGAGTGGGACGCCCTTGCTGTGAGCAGCGTCGAGTGTTTTTTCCTATTCTTGTGTTCAGTTTAGAAGTAAATAGTTACTCTGCTGAGATATTCCTGTGTTAAGAGTTTGTTCTGAATATTGTCTATGTAATGCCAGGCCTTGTGTTTGATTGCAAAGTTGAGCTTGGAATGTTGTGGCATGCGGCATCACGAGCTGTTCACCGTGCCTCCTGAGAATAATGCTTCGTATTGTTTTGCATGTCGATCTAATGCCAGTGATTTGCTTGTTAAGAATATGATCCTCTTTTGTTGTTTCCGTGCTTAAGAAGTTCATCGTCTGATGTTTCATTCATAGCCTATACAACAAGTCGGGTAGGTTAGACGTGAAACCATATGATCTTCCAACCAACTCATGATATTAGGCCGTGATTGGATCGTCGTTTTCCGACCAAAACCGCTTGTAAAACTGACGCTTGTAAATTAAAGCAGATGGTCTCGGGCGAAGGCGCTTGGTTGGTCAATTTCGACTAGTAAAATATCGGAAGTACTTGACACATGATAAAAACGCTGAACGACACTCGGACGATTGCTAATCCAGCCATTAGCTGCTGTTTCAGCCTTGCCCATGGATGACATGATACGCACGTCGTGCATGTATCGTCTGGTAATGTCGTCCATATAGCAGTGCTCGTAAAATATACACTGGTCTCTCAGATTACACGCGTAACCCGCCGGTTTTACTTACAGACCTCGGGCCCTCGGTTTCATTATGCCTGTATTTTACGCGTTGTTTTCGATGACGAGTAAATTACACTTGTATGTTAATACAGGTTTGAAATAAACAAGAGCTCCCAAGCGTGGCCTTACCATTTCATGCCGTCTCAGTTTCTCGAAGGTGCTCATAGGTGTCCGATGATCCTGGCTTCCTGAATGAGTACTGGGCGCTGTATCAGACCATCCGTAGGGCCCGCGAGGCCCTCTCTGTTGTCCTTCAACTTGTTGCGCTCGCCGTGGCGTCGAGCATTGTTAACATCGTCAATGAACATGAGGATTCAGGAGATGACTTTATTTTGACTGGATGACACTAGGGACCCACTAGGGCCATAGCCGTACGTACGCAAGTGCCTCCTTATTATGTACAACTATATTTTTTTTGCTTTCTCCTGGTTTCCTGACATCACGGTCCCACACCATTGTCAACCTATGTAGTCAATATAAACGAGAGAATTGCACAAGGTGCGGCCGACAGCTGGGACTAAGCAGCTCGAGCAGTATTTGTGTTTTTGAGGCGTGAGCACTGCAAAGTTTTTCTTGGCGATGATTTCGTTGTTGTCCAGAGGAGAGCAGCGTATTAACTGGGCGGGCTGTGGCCCGTCTAGCCCCGGCCATATATCCAGCCCAGATACTAATTCTTTCAAGATGAAAATGGCTAGCCCAGCTATATGTCTTTTTGAGGAATACCCAGGCAAGGTCAACTTGTTATTCTCCGCCCCGTTGGGCTGCAAATCTTTCCTAGGAGGGATGCATTAGGCTTAACAGGAAAATGGGCTTTAAAAAATAATAAATGGGATGTAATTATAAAAACTGGGCAGTAACTATAAAAAAATGCACCAAACACGAAATTAGTTTATAAAATATTATTTATGGATTTTGAAAATCTTAAATTTTCATTGTTGCACGCGCAATGTTTCGTTGGATTTTTACGTAATACAAATTTATATTTAATCTGACTAGAAATTTCGGGATAAAAATATTTCGGAGCCCATCAAAATGTGGGAAATTTTATTGAATTCTGTCTTCAACGGTTGGTTGAAATTATTAATCATTGTCCTAGCTAGAAAATGGGATGTACTTTTAGCAAACTGTAAATGGGCTGTTGTAAATTCCATTAGAATTCCAAAATGGGTTGTACATTGTTACAAAACGCAAATGGGCTATAAGTTCTCTGCCATACACTTGTGGGCCTACTAAGTGACGCGTCCCCTAAAAAAATAAGTTGACGCGTATGCAAGGCTTTGCCAACTTATTATAGTCAACACACGGTTCTAGCAGCAGTGGCCGTTGGATGTCTATCCAACGGATATCGTGCTTCTTCTTCAATCTCGGATATTCTTAGCTTCGGCCGCCCAAAAAATGATTCCTCCCCCTGACATCTGGGCGCACTGTTTTGGAGGCTGACCTGTGGGCCTACTAAGTTGGAGCGTACCAAGGGCTTTGTCAACTTAGTCAATAATAAATGTGTCTAGCTTCAGTGACCATACGATGTCCATTCAACGGCCGTAGTGCTTCTTCAACCTCTGGTCTTCTTGCTCCAGCCGCCCAAAGTAGCGTCGGTCGTGCCGCATGCTCCTACCTCCCGTGGCCGGCTGTGCTGCCGCGGAGGCCTCACCAACCCCTACTATTCCCACCGCTGGCCAGGCCCTGCGGCGACGGCAGCCTCACACAACAGCCGAACCAGTGAACCCTCGTACTCCTCTCCGCACGGGCTTCCACTGCCGCGTCTTCCCCGGCTCCCCGTCGTCCCCTTCCTAGGCCTCGCCGTCGTCCACCGCCCTGGTGCTCTCGGCGCGGCGTGGTCAACGTGGTCAAGGAACGACTTCCATCGGACGTGGACTGTACGTGGAGAGGCTGACAGCTGGGTCCACGGCCGCAGCAAGGAAGTGCCTCCTTATTACGTGCAAAATAATTATTCCTCCACCTGACAGCGGGGACCCACCGGACGGGCCACCGTATTTCGCAAAAAAAACGTTTCCCCCTGACTGCTGGGACCCACCAGCTACACCTTCGCACGCAAGGAAGTGTGTCCGAACAAACGATTCGCCCCCCTGACTGCTGGGACCCACCAACTACATCTTCGCACGCAAGGAAGTGCCTGACAGTTGGGACCCACCTGGTCGAAGCGTATGTAGCGTTGTCATTCTAGTCGCGAACGTGTACGTACATATATACTGGTCGATGTAGAGGCGCGCATGTGTCATAGTAGAGGCGTGCATGTGTCGTAGTAGAGGCGCGCACGTAGCATGTACACATACGTACAGCAGTCAGGGTGCAAGAAAGAAAATATGGCCACGTATGTGTACATACGGGCAGGGTCTCGAACGCCTACTCGCGCATACGTACGGCGAGGGCTCGTGTACATGGCTGGGTCGGAACAGAGAAACAGCGTCGTCGTCGTGTTCATGGGGAGGCAACGGAATGCGTCGTGTTCATCGGGAGGGCTTGGACGGAACAGGCGATGGAAACGAGGCCTGGCGTACCGTAGAACAGAGGAAACAGCCTTGTGTTCGACCGGCCACGTTCGAAACGGGATCCTATTCATCAGGAGGGGTGTGGCATACCGCAAAACGGAGGAAACGGACTTGTGCTGGAACGCTACGGTTGAAACGGGGGTCCTGTTCACCGGGAGGGGTGCGGCATACCGCAAAACGGGACTCCATGGGATACTGTTCATCTCCACCGTCGACCTCCTCCAGCCTCAACGGGCTCCTGTTCATCCAGCCTCCACGGGCTCCTGTTCATCCAGCCTCCACCGCGCGCTACTCCACCGGCTACTGTTCAACCACCCCTCCACCATCTACTGTTCATCCAGCCCTCCACACCACGGGGTCCTGTTCAACCACCCCTCCACCGTCTACTGTTCATCCAGCCCTCCACACCACGGGGTCCTATTCATCCACCCCTCCACGGGCACCCGTCCACCATCTACTTTTCATCCAGCCCTCCACCACACCACGGGGTCCTGTTCATCCAGAGGCAACGCCACCACTCACTGTTCATCCAAACCCCCCCGCAACGCTCATTGTCCATCCCATCGATCGGCTTCAGTTAGTAGCAGTAGCAAAGGAATCGCTCGATCGGGTTCAATTAACAGCCATCGATCGATCGCTCGGGTTCAGTAACGCGTAGCCTGCAGTGCAATCGCTCGGGTTCATTTAGAGCCCAACGCCTCGCTCGGGTTCAGTTAGAGCCAACGCCTCGCGCACACGCGTGTACGTGTACAAGAGAAACGCGCATCGCTCGGCCCCCGACCTCCCACCGTAACCGGGAACTCCCTGAAATTTTCCTCCCCCTCGCTTCTACCACGGTTTTTTCTGTCATGGATGGCCCAAAGAATTTCATGCAGCTGCGTCTCCGGCCCACCCAGGACGAAAAGCCCATTTTTGTCATGATTTTTTATCATAGAAGTAGGAGCCCACCACATCTATGATGATACCGGGTTTTGTCACAATTCTCGTCATAGAAGTGTCATATGTATGACAGAAAAAAAATTGTTCGGCCCAAAATGTCATGGATGTGTCTTTTTTTGTAGTGTTTGATGGTGAGCCTATGCCTTGGAAGAGGGACGACAAGCCTACATCATCAACAACTCCACCCTCTCCACCAACAAAGGAGAATTGAGTATCTGGTATGGGCACTCCCCTTGGCAACTGCCAAGCTTGGGGGAGTGCCCCGGTATCGTATCACCATCACTTCTATCTTTACCATTTTTCTTAGTTCGATCCTTTTGATAATATCTTGATCTAGTAGAATAAAGTTTTAGTATGATCTAGTTGTGAGTTTTGCTTTATGATCCTTCTATGTAATTGATTCCGTGAGCTATATATAATAAAGATTAGTGTTGAGTCAAGGGCTTGATTATTTTGCCATGTTCGTGAGTGAATAAAAGAAAAGAGAAAGAATAAAAAGGAAATAAAAGAGATCATATGGATCTTATGGAGAGTAATGAGCTCACATATAAAAAGTATGATGAATAAAAGTTGTTGAGAGTTGAAAAACATAGTTTTAGTCATCGTTGCAATTAATAGGAAGTAATAAAGAAAGAGAGGTTCACCTATAAATATACTATCTTGGACATCTTTTATGATTGTGAGCACTCATTAAAGTATGACATGCTAAGAGTTGATGTTGGACAAGGAATACAACGTAATGGGTTATGTTTTCTTACATCTGAGATAAATTATATTGTCATGGATCATCCAACATGCTGAGCTTGCCTTTCCCTCTCATGCTAGACAATTTCTTTGCACCATGTAGAGATACTACTTGTGCTTCCAAATATCCCTTAAACCAGTTTTGCCATGAGAGTCCACCATACCTACCTATGGATTGAGTAAGATCCCTCAAGTAAGCTGTCATCGGTGCAAGCAATAAAAATTGCCCTCTAAATATGTATGACTTATTAGTGTGGGAGAAAAAAAGCTTTATACGATCATGTGATATGGAAGAAATAAAAGCGACAGACTGCATAATAAAGTTCCATATCACAAGTGGCAATATAAAGTGACGTTCTTTCGCATTAAGATTTTGTGCATCCAACCATAAAAGCGCATGACAACCTCTGCTTCCCTCTGCTAAGGGCCTATCTTTTACTTTTATCTCCTACCTTGCATAAGAGTCTTGGTGATCTTCACCCTTCCTTTTTACATTTTATCTTTAGGCAAGCACAACATGTTGGAAAGATCCTGGTATATATGGCTAATTGGATGTGAGTTTTCATGAACTATTATTGTTGACATTACCCTTGAGGTAAAACATTGGGAGGCAAAACTATAAGCCCCTATCTTTCTCCGTGTCCCATTAAAACTCCATACCCATAAGTATTGCGTGAGTGTCAGCAATTGTGAAATACTATATGATAGTTGAGTATGTGGACTTGCTGAAAAGCTCTTATACACTGACTCTTTCCTATGTTATGATAAATTGCAATTGCTCCAATGACTGAGATTATAGTTTGTTAGTTTTCAATGAAGTTTACTATTCATACTTGAGATTGTGATTGAATTATTACTCTAGCATAAGAAATCATATGACAAAAATTATATAAGCTGCTATTCTAAGAATGATCATGATGCCCTCATGTCCGTATTTTATTTTTATCGACACCTCTATCTCTAAACATGTGGACATATTTTTCGATTTCGGCTTTTCGCTTGAGGACAAGCGAGGTCTAAGCTTGGGGGAGTTGATACGTCCATTTTGCATCATGCTTTTATATTGATATTTATTACATTATGGGCTGTTATTACACATTATGTCACAATACTTATGCCTATTCTATCTTATTTTACAAGGTTTACATAAAGAGGGAGAATGCCAGCAGCTGGGATTCTGGCTAGAAAAGGAGAAAATATTAGAGACCTATTCTGCACAGCTCCAAAAGTCCTGAAACTTCGCGGAAGTCATTTTCAGAATAAAAAAGTACTGAACGCAAGAAGTTCCGGAGGGGGGCCACACCCAGCCCACGAGGGTGGGGGCGCGCCCTACCCCCCTATGCGCGCCCCTGCCTTGTGGGCCCCTGGTGGCCCTCCGATGCCCATCTTCTACTATATGAAGTCTTTCGATGAGGAAAAAATCATAAGCCAGCTTTCGGGACGAGACTCCGCCGCCACGAGGCGGAACCTTGGCGGAACCAATCTAGGGCTCCGGCGGAGCTGTTCTTCCGGGGAAACTTCCCTCCGGGAGGGGGAAATCATCGCCATTGTCATCACCAATGATCCTCTCATCGGGAGGGAGTCGATCTCCATCAACATCTTCATCAGCACCATCTCCTCTCAAACCCTAGTTCATCTCTTGTATCCAATTCTTGTCTCCAAGTCTGGGATTGGTACCTGTGGGTTGCTAGTAGTGTTAATTACTCCTGTAGTTGATGCTAGTTGGTTTATTTGGTGGAAGATCATATGTTCAGATCCTATATGCATATTAATACCCCTCTAATTATGAACATGAATATGCTTTGTGAGTAGTTACATTTGTTCCTGAGGACATGGGAGAAGTCTTGCTATTAGTAGTCATGTGAATTTGGTATTCGTTTGATATTTTGATGAGATGTATGTTGTCTCTCCTCTAGTGGTGTTATGTGAACGTTGACTACATGACACTTTGCCATTATTTGGGCCTAGAGGAAGGCTTTGGGAAGTAGTAAGTAGATGATGGGTTGCTAGAGTGACAGAAGCTTAAACCCTAGTTTATGCGTTGCTTCGTAAGGGGCTGATTTGGATCCATATGTTTCATGCTTTGGTTAGGTTTACCTTAATAATTTTTTTGTAGTTGCGGATGCTTGCAATAGAGGTTAATCATAAGTGGGATGCTTGTCCAAGTAAGGGCAGTACCCAAGCACCGGTCCACCCACATAAAAAATTACCAAAGTACCGAACGCGAATCATATGAACGTGATGAAAACTGTCTTGACAATAATTCCCATGTGTCCTCGAGAGCGCTTTTCTCTATATAAGAATTTGTCCAGGCTTGTCCTTTGCTACAAAAAGGATTGGGCCACCTTGCTGCACTTTATTTACTTTTGTTACTTGTTTCTCGTTACCAATTATCTTATCACAAAACTATCTGTTTCCTATAATTTCAGTGCTTGCAGAGAATACCTTGCTGAAAACTGCTTATCATTTCCTTCTGCTCCTCGTTGGGTTCGACACTCTTACTTATCGAAAGGACTACGATAGATCCCCTATACTTGTGGGTCATCACTACCCAAAGCGTAAATTGCTACCGCAGTTCGACGAGGAGGCGCCAGAATATATACCACCATCATACTGTGCGGATGACCGACCACCGTGTGGTCGGGACAAAACGGCAACTCATGCCGAACACCAACCCGCCCCGCCTCGTTACTCAGGCAAAGGTAAATTCACCCACGGCCATACACATGACCTCCGGCAGAACCAGAACAATAAAGCAGGACCTACCAGATCAATCAACGGATCGCGAGGGCGCACCTCGACACGTGACAACGGCCACCTATCCGGACGTGACAAACCCAGTCATGCGCAGGCCAAACACCGCAGACGAACTCCATCAGAGCTGCGCCACGATACGGCCCGATACAGAGGCCCCACACACCCGCATTGCTTCACTGATGAGGTCCTGGATCATGAATTCCCTGAAGGATTCAAGCCCGTGAACATAGAATCATACGATGGGACCACGGACCCCATGGTGTGGATCGAAGACTTCACTCTCCACATCCGTATGGCACGCGGAGATGACTTTCATGCCATCAAATACCTCCCTCTAAAACTCAAGGGGCCAGCTCGACATTGGCTAAATAGTCTGCCTGAAAATTCCATCGGCAGTTGGGAGGACTTGCAAGAGGCTTTCCTCGATAATTTCCAAGGTACATATGTTCGACCTCCGGACGCTGATGACTTAAGCCATATAGTTCAGTAGCCCGGAGAGTCCGCCAGGAAATTTTGGATAAGGTTCCTAACTAAAAAGAACCAAATCATTGACTATCCGGACGCTGAAGCTCTAGCAGCTTTCAAACATAGCATCCACGACGAATGGCTCGCTTGCCACCTCGGCCAAGAAAAGCCAAAATCCATGGTGGCCCTCATGGCACTAATGACCCGCTTTTGTGCGGGCGAGGACAGTTGGTTGGCCCGTAGCAAAAACAATGCAAGCGACGCTGGCACTCCTGAAGTTAAAAGTAACAAAGACAAGTCTCGACGCAATAGATACAAGCGCCGAAATAGCGGTAACAACACCAAAGACACGACGGTCAACGCCGGATTCAGTGGCTCTAAGTCCGGTCAGCGGAAGAGGCTGTTCCAAAGGAACAATTCGGGCTCATCCAGCTTGGACCGCATACTTGATCGTCCATGCCATATTCATGGCACCCCCGACAAGCCTCCTAATCATACAAATAGAGAGTGCTGGGTTTTCAAACAGGCCGGCAAATTAAACGCCGAGACCTGGGAAAAAGGATCGCAAAGCGAGGACGATGACGAAGAGCCATAGCAGCCGAACACAGGGCGACAGAAGAAGTTTCCCCCTTAGGTCAAAATGGTGAACATGATATATGCCACCCACATCCCGAAGAGGGGGCGCAAGCATGCGCTTAGGGACGTCTACGCGATAGAGCCAGTCGCCCCAAAATTCTACCCATGGTCATCGTGCCCGATCACTTTCGATCGCCGGGACCACCCGACTAGCATCCATCATGGGGGCGCAGCCGCACTAGTCTTAGACCCAATAATTGATGGGTTTCACCTGACTCGCGTCCTTATGGACGGTGGTAGCAGCCTCAATCTGCTCTATTAGGATACATCGCGGAAAATGGGCATTAACCCATCAAGGATCAAGCCCACAAGGACTACCTTTAAAGGAGTCATACCAGGTGTAGAGGCCCGCTGTACGGGCTCAATCACATTAGAGGTTTGCCTTCGGATCTCCGGACAACTTTCGAAGCGAGGAGTTAATCTTCGATATCGTCCCATTCCGCAGTGGCTATCATGCACTGCTCGGATGAACTGCGTTCGCTCGATTCAACGCAATGCCACACTATGCTTATCTCAAGCTCAAGATGCCCGGTCCACGCAGCATCATAATAGTCAATGGCAATACGGAACGCTCTCTCCGTACAGAAGAGCACACAGCTGCCCTAGCAGCAAAAGTAGAAAGCGGCCTTCTCAAGCAGAACCTTCATTCAGCTGTCGAGCCCGTGGACACCCTTAAGAGGGTCCGAACTACTCTGCAGCAGGAGAGCTGGGCTCGTTAGGAGCTCAACTAGCAATCCGTCCTCCGTCTCAGTCCCGATCAAGTGGTGGCATTCGTGCCGCGCGTACATAACTAGGCACTTAAAATTCCATGGGCATTGACGGAGGCAGAGATAACTTGCGACCCATGGCACGGCTCAACCGACATCGGATACACACATGCTTTTACTTTCAGGTCTCAATCCCACAGGCCCCATCGGGGGGGGGGGGGTGTCTGGTCATCGGTCCTCTTGTAGGATAAATACACCAAGACGGCGAGAAGCGCGGACATATGGAGAACTATTTAGGTGGTTCCGTTAATGATAACTCTACATGTTTTCTAGGACCCATTTGCAGCTCTCCTCTGGTTTCGGCATGTTAAATAGCCTATTGCTTATTGCACTATTTGTATCAATGCGCCTTGACGTACTAATTACATTACAATGAAAACAGTTTGTAGTTGGAGCTTTAGGACCCCAACTTTTTACTTTTATGTCTTTTCTGTTTTCTTTCTTTCTTTTCTTTTTCAGATTCCCTGTGGATAACCCCATCAAGTAGCACCCATACACTTTGGTATGTTTGATGTTTTCCAGGGGCTTTATAGCACCTTACACTACGGCAACAAAAGTCCGAACACTTCCTATAAGTATAGTTCGGCACCCCGAATTCAGCATTATATGCATTGGCTCCGAATCATGTCTTTGGTCAATAGTTGGGTTGCCCGGCTCCTGTGCTTGCTACCCTACATTCCGCTACATCGGCAAGGGTAGTAAAGGGAGAACTACTGCGATTGTGCCCTGGTCTAAACCGGATGAGCACCTCAGTAGAGAAAGCCCAAAATTGACTGTGATGACGCGGCGAGAGCTGGTCAGCTATTCAGAGGTCTCAAATCATTGGAGATTTTTCCAAATTTCACGAAGGATCGGTACTTCCCGATCAGACGCTGACAGCACTCTGGTTCGTATACCAGGGGTTGCGCCTATGTTTTATTATAAAACTCCTATGGCTAAGTGAGGGCATTTAAGCCGCATAGTCTGGTTGCCTAGTTCACTGCGCTAAACAACTCCTTCAAGATTGTTTAGATTCCATCCCGAACACCTCCGTACTACCTACACGAGGGATGAAGCCGACGACTGGTTAACCCTCAGATTTCACACAACACGGCCACATAGGAGGAATCAATCAAAACATAATAAAAATTATATATTACAAGGCGGATTTGTTCATACAAGGGAAAACATGGATGTATTCATTCGAGAATAACATCTTGGCCGCACTGCGTTGCTACAAGTCGAGATCCCTCTAGGACATCCGCAAAATATCGCTCGGGTGTGCGGTGTTCCTTGCCCTCCAGCGCCCCCCTGGCCACCTTGAGGGCATCCATCTTCGCCCACCACATCTTGCAATGAGCGAAGGCCATGCGGGCACCCTCGATGCATACAAATCGCTTGACGATGTCTAGCCACGGACAAGCCTCCACCACCCACTTCACAAGGCCGAAATAACTACTAGGTATAGCTTTGTCCGGCCATAATCGGATTATGAAATCCTTCATGGCCAGTTCGGCCACCCTATGCAGCTTGACCAACTGCTTCAGTTGATCGGAAAAGGCCACCGGATGTTCTGGCACAACATACTATGACCAGAACAGCTTCTCTGAAGAATCCCCTTCCTTGCCTCGGAGGAACTCCGCAGCATCGGATACACTGCGCGGCAGATCCACAAAAGCCCCTGGGCAACTCCGAATCTGGGTTAGTAAAAGCTACTTCCTCTCCACATACTTGCTTTGCATGTTAAATGCCTTACCCGCTGCGATCTTCTTCGCCTCCTGGATCTCCTGGAGAGCGTCTCGGGCCTCATTCCATGCGGCCTCTGAGCTCTGATGAGCCTTGGTAAGTTCGGCCTCTTGGGCCGACGCCTCGTGCTCCAAAGCTTCACACTTCTTCACCACGTCTTGGAGCTCCTGCTGGACCTCCCCGACCCGAGCCTTGAGCTTCTTACGGGCGGCTTGCTGTTGGACAGCCTTTCCCTCGGGTTCGGCCAGGGCCTTTCTCAGGACCTCGACCTCGGTCGTCGCTTCTGTACAGATCATTGCATTTTGGTCATCGCATACAATTTTCTCCCTTTCGAATATATAACAAGTTATTGCTTACCTTGTTTCTCCTAGAGCTGCCTCTTCGCTTGGCCCAGCTCCTCCTCGGCCTCCGCCAGTTTCTGCTTCAATCCAGAAACTTCGGTAGTATGCGAGGAAGCGGCTAGCAATGGCGCCTGCATTTTAGAAAAATTAAGTTAGTTTCCTATTAAAACGAGATTGATCCTCTGTCCGCCTTTTTCTTTCTGAACACCGAACAGTGTCTCAGGGGCTACTGGTCTACACTGGGATTTTCTCCTTGTTCGGCGTCTCTTACCACAAAACCTGCCAGCAAGCTGCTGCAGGCTTCGGTTAATCCGCTCTTGGCGGACTGAACCTTTTCAATCACCATGCCCATAAGGGCATGGTGCTCATCCATAATGGAAGCACCTCGTAGCGCCTCCAGCAGGTTATCCGGTGCCCCTGGTTAGACAGGGGCCACCGGCGCAACAGGCATCCCCACTTCTTTCGAAGGAGGGTGTGTCCTGGATTCCGGAGCTGCCTCGGTCTCCGGAATAGAGTCTAGTTGAGGGCCGAACTGCGTATGGCACTCCCCGCCAGTCTCATTGGGGATTGAGTCCCCTTGGTGTCCGGCGACGAAGATTTCACCTTCGGGCGCCTCCTGAGCCTCTCCCCCGCCGGAGGCAGTCCCATGCGGAGTTACCCGCTAGGGAGCCCTTCCCCTTTTTGGGAGCCTCCGCCTCTAGAGGCAGTCCCACACCGAATCTTTTTCGCCTGCTTCAACCAGTACTGAAAAAGCAATGGTAATGAAAGCATTATACATCACCCTTGAAACAAGCAAGTAAGGGATGCGTCAAAAATAACATACCTCGTTCGGGAGGTTATTTATGTCGTAGCCACAATCTGAATCGGTGGCCGGCGGTATCTCGTTGCCCTTGAAAAGAAACTTCCAGGCATCTTCATGAGTCGTTTCGAAGAGCCTCACCAAGGTATGGTGTTTCTTCGGCTTGAAGTCCCGTAGAGGACGGCTTCGGCTCTGGCAGGGGAGGATCCTGTGCACCAGCATCACTTGGATTATGTCGACGAGCTTGATATCCCTATCGATCATGCTTTGGATGCGCGTTTGCAGCGCAATCAGCTCGTACGACAAACACCAGTTTGTGCTCTTCTTGACCCAAAAGGTGAGCCGCACGGGAGCGTCGGGGTTGAATTCGGCAGCTGCGTCCCAGGTGGCGCCGCGGGGTTCGGTGATGTAGAACCATAGCTTCTGCTATTCCTTGACAGATTCCACGAATGTGCCTTTTGGCCAAGAAACATTGGTGAGCTTGCTCAACATTGCGCCCCCTCACTCTGCGTGCTGTCCGTCCACCACCTTGGGCTTAACGTTGAAGGTTTTGAGCCATAACCTGAAGTGGGGGTGGATGCAGAGGAAAGCCTCACACACGATGATGAACGCCGAGATATTGAGTAAGGAGTTCGGGGATAAATCGTGGAAATCTATCCCGTAGTAGAACATAATCCCGCGGATGAAGGGGTGGAGTGGAAACCCTAGCCCGCGGAGGAAGTGAGGGATGAACACTACCCTCTCGTTGGGCTTCGGTGTGGGGATGATTTGTCCCCGGGCTAGAAGACGGTGGGCGATTTCCTTCGCCAGGTACCCGGCCGCCCGAAGAACGTTCTCCTCCTTAATGGACGAGGCCATCCACTTTCCTTGACCTCCGGATCCGGACATGGTTGAGTGCTTTCTCGAGACTAGGGGAATGAGAACCTAGGCACGGGAGCTCAAGGACGGAGAGGCAAGAGGAAAGTGTGGCGGAAGTAGGAATATTATCTACTTATAAGGGCGGTGAATATCGAACGCCCCCCATTCGCCTTAAAATTCGCCTGCTCCCAAGGCTGTGTAAACGGCACGGTTGGGTTACCCACACCCGTATTGATGGGAATCCCGTGATAAGGGGACACGATCTCTGCTTTGGCAAGACGTGCCAATGACAACCGCGTCTCGAAACATGGGGCAAAAAACGGTTCGAAATTATAACCGGACAGGCGTGACGTCACATTACTAAAGTTGTCAGCGGATGGGGCTCGTGTGTTATTGTATTCTCTCTGCGGTTGTGTGCGGTGTGTGTTACAGGTCCGGACATAGTCAATTTGTCTGAAGACTATTCGGTAGTTTGGAAGGAGGGAACTGCCTTGCAATGCCGAAGACAACACTACGCGTCGGATACCTTGTCATTGAAGCCAGGTTCAGGGGCTACTGAGGGAGTCCTGGACTAAGGGGTCCTCGGGCGTCCGGCCTGTTATCTATGGGCCGGACTGATGGGCTGTGAAGATATGAAGACCGAAGACTATAACCGTGTCCGAATGGGACTCTCCTTGGCGTGGAAGGCAAGCTTGGCAAACAACTATGAATATTTCATGTTATGTAGCCGACTCTATGTAACCCTAGATCCCCCCGGTGTCTATATAAATCGGAGGACTTAGTCCGGATAGGGGATACTCAATACCATAGTCATACAGGCTAGACTTCTAGGGTTTAGCCATTACGATCTCGTGGTATATCAAATCTTGTAATACTCATACCCATCAATATCAATCAAGGAGGACGTAGGGTGTTACCTCCATCAAGAGGGCCCGAACCTGGGTAAAACTTCGTGTCCCCTATCTCCTGTTACAATCAACCTTAGACGCACAGTTTGGGACCCCCTACCCGAGATCTGCCAGTTTTAAAACCGACAAGGGCCTTCACTTTGTTCTTTGGAAGCGTGTGGGTCTTGGGTTCATGATGGTTCCACTTGAGTGGAAGATTGTCCTTCTCCTTCGGCCACAAGGGGTTCCTCAATGGGTTGGATATAGCCAACACTCATTCTTCTTATGTCTTGGGGAGGAATTTCATCACCTACATCACAAGTACCACTTTGCTCCACTTGGGAGCCGTTATTCTCATCAAACTCCACGTTACACGTCTCCTCAATGAGTCCTGTGGACTTGTTGAGGACACAATAAGCGTGAGAGTTTGTAGCATAACCAACAAATATACCCTCATGTGCTCTAGCCTAAAATTTAGACAAACGAACAGCTTTCTTGAGAATGAAACACTTACAACCGAACACCCGGAAGTACTTGAGGTTGGGCTTGTTGCTGGTAAGTATCTCATATGGAGTCTTGTTCAAGCCTTTGCAGAGATAGAGCCAATTGGATGCATGACAAGTGGTGTTGATGGCTTCGGCCCAAAAGTTGTACACAGACTTGAACTCCGCCATTATGGTTCTTGTCGCATCCATCAAAGTCCGGTTCTTCCTCTCTGCTACACCATTTTGTTGAGGGGTGTAAGGTGCAGAATATTGAAGCTTGATCCCCTCATCACTAAGAAAATCATCCAAGGTGTAGTTCTTGAACTCGGTGCCATTGTCACTTCTTATCATCAATATCTTTGCATTGTGTTGACATTGAGCTTCATTTTCTAAGTCGATGACGGTTTTTTGGGTCTCACTCTTCCTCTTGAAGAAATATACCCAAGTGTATCTTGAATAATCATCCACAATCACCAAGCAATACTTTCTACCCCCAAGACTATCAAAGGATGGAGGCCCAAAGAGATCCATGTGAAGGAGCTCCAAGGGCCTCTTCGAGTAGATGATAGTCGTGGGCGGGTGAGCCTTCTCATGTAGCTTTCCTTCGATACAAGCACTGCAAGCATGATCTTTGGCAAAAAATAACATTTTTTTAGTCCGTGGACATGGTCCCCCTTGAGAAGACTTTGCAAAGATCTCATATTGACGTGGGTGCTATGTCTTGAGCTTGCGTTGGTTTTCCTCGAAGAGGAAGGGATGATGCAGCAGAGTAGCGTAAGTATTTCCCTCAGTTTTTGAGAACCAAGGTATCAATCCAATAGGAGCCCACGCTCAAGTCCCTCGTACCTGCACAAAGCGATAGCTACTCGCAACCAACACGATTAGGGGTTGTCAAGCCCTTCACGGTCACTTACGAGAGTGAGATCTGATAGATATAATATTTTTGGTATTTTTGGTATAAAGATGCAAAGTAAAAAGTAAAGGCAAAGTAAAAAAGCAAAGCAAGATTAAAGTGATGGAGATTGATAGGATGAGAATAGACCCGGGGGCCATAGGTTTCACTAGTGGCTTCTCTCAAGAGCATAAGTATTCTATGGTGGGTGAACAAATTACTGTTGAGCAATTGACAAAATTGAGCATAGTTATGAGAATATCCAGGCATGATCATGTATATAGGCATCACATCCGTTACAAGTAGATCGAAACGATTCTGCATCTACTACTATTGCTCCACTCATCGACCGCTATCCAGCATGCATCTAGAGTATTAAGTTAAAAACAGAGTAACGCCTTAAGCAAGATGACATGATGTAGAGAGATAAATTCATGCAATATGAAATAAACCCCATCTTTTTATCCTCGATGGCAACGATACAATACGTGCCTTGCTGCCCCTTCTGTCACTGGGTAAGGACACCACAAGATCGAACCCAAAGCTAAGCACTTCTCCCATGGCAAGAACTACCAATCTAGTTGGCCAAACCAAACGGATAATTCGAAGAGACTTGCAAAGATAACCAATCATACATAAAAGAACTTAGAGAAGATTCAAATATTAATCATAGATAGACTTAATCATAAACCCACAATTCATCGATCTCAACAAACACACCGCAAAAAGAAGATTGCATCGAATAGATCTCCACAAGAGAGGGGGAGAACTTTGTATTGAGATTCAAAGAGAGAGAAGAAGCTATCTAGCTACTAACTATGGACCCGAAGGTCTGAGGTAAACTACTCACACTTCATCGGAGAGGCTATGATGATGTAGAAGCCCTCCGTGATGATGGCTGAGGGAGTCCTGGATTAGGGGGTGTTCGGATAGCCGGACTATACCTTCAGCCGGACTCCTGGACTATGAAGATACAAGATTGAAGACTCCGTCCCGTGTCCGGAAGTGACTTTCCTTGGCATGGAAGGCAAGCTGGGCGATACGGATATGAGGATCTCCTACCATTGTAACCGACTTTGTGTAACCCTAACCCTCTCCAGTGTCTATATAAACCGGAGGGTTTTAGTCTGTAGGACAACATACACATCAACAATCATACCATAGGCTAGCTTCTAGGGTTTAGCCTCCTCGATCTCGTGGTAGATCTACTCTTGTACTACCCATATCATCAATATTAATCATGCAGGACGTAGGGTTTTACCTCCATCGAGAGGGCCCGAACCTGGGTAAAACTTCGTGTCCCTTGCCTCCTGTTACCATCCGGCCTAGACGCACAGTTCGGGACCCCCTACCCGAGATCTGCCGGTTTTGACACCGACATTGGTGCTTTCATTGAGAGTTCCTCTGTGTCATCGCCGTCAGGCTCGATGGCTCCTACGATCATCGATAGCGATGCAGTCCAGGGTGAGACCTTCCTCCCTAGACAGATCTTCGTCTTCGGCGACTTCCCACCGCGGGCCAATTCGCTTGGCCGTCTAGAGAAGATCGAAAGCTACGCCCCTGGCCGTCAGGTCAGATTTGGAAGTTTAAACTACATGGCTGACATCCGCGGGGACTTGATCTTCGACGGATTCGAGCCACTGCCGAGCGCGCCGCACTGTCACGACGAGCATGGTCTAGCTCTGCCGCCGAACCGTGCCTTGGAGGCTGCACCGGCATCGGCTTGGACTCTTAATTCGGAGCCAACCGCACCGATCGAGGATGGGTGGTTGGACGCCGCCTCGGGGGCTGCGATCCCAACGGCGATTGAGCCGAACACTAGCCCCGCACTCCGCGAGACTCATGATTCCAAGGAGTCGGACTCCTCTCCAGACTCCGAACCATTCGCGCCTCTGCCAATCGAATCCAATTGGGTGCCGATCATGGAGTTTACTGCTGTGGGCATCTTTCAGCACTCGCCCTTTGGCGATATTACAAAATCACTAAAGTCTCTCTCTTTATCAGGAGAGCCCCGACCGGATTACGGTCAGCGATATCGGGATGCGGACGATGAAAAAATTCAAAGCCCACCCACCACGCACTGTGTAGCCACTGTCGACGATTTAACCGACATGCTCGACTTCGACTCTGAAGACATCGATGGTATGGACGCCAATGAAGGAGACGATGAAGAGCCAGCGCCTATTGGGCCTTGGAATGCCACCTTGTCATTTGACGTATACATGGTGGACGCACCAATAGATGACGACGAGGAGCGGAAGGACGCACCGAAGGCTTGTTCCCTCGAAAAGCAGTCAAAGCGGCGACGCAAGCGCCGCCCCAAATCCCGCCTCGATAGAAATAGCGATCAGGCAGACCCAGCGCTGGAGCAGGGCGAACCGCTGCCGGACAACGGCAATCCGAATAATCAAACCGAACAAACAAATCCTATCAACGATAATGGTCCGGACGACATAACGCCGGACAAACACCCGGAGCAACAGACTGCCCGTAAAAGGCTTGTTGCCACCACGAGGAGCCTGAAAAAGCAGAAACAAAGGCTCAAGGCCGCGCAAGACACATTCAAATTCAGATGGAGTAAAATACTCAGCACTGCAGCAAGGTACGGCGACAATCGCCCTTCCAAAAGCTACCCAAAATGGAAGCTGCTACCCGAATTCGATGAGGAGGCCTCAGAACCCCCACAACCAAATATCAAAGCAGCCACCTGGTCGGATAGACGACCCCTCTACCAACACAGAGCGGCATACAATGCCGCTCACAATATAATACGTGACCCATGCGAGGGCTCGCACCCAAAGGACGGCGCAACCAGATCCATCTATGGACCATGCAAGCGCGCCCCAGCATACAATGCAACACAACAAACATCCGAACAGCGCGGTACACCCAGCAACAGGGGTGCCGCACACCCCCTATGTTTCGCCGATGAGGTGCTGGACCACGAATTTCCAGAGGGATTCAATCCCGTAAACATAGAAGCATACGATGGAACAACAGACCCTGGGGTCTGGATTGAGGACTACATCCTTCATATCCATATGGCTCGAGGAGATGATCTCCACGCCATCAAGTACCTACCCCTCAAGCTCAAAGGGTCAGCTCGTCACTGGCTCAAAGGCCTCCCCGAAAGCTCCATTGGAAGTTGGGAAGAGCTCGAAGACGCTTTTTGGGCAAATTTTCAAGGGACATTTGTCCGACCTCCGGATGCGGACGATTTGAGTCATATAACTCAACAGCCCGGAGAGTCAGCCCGAAAGCTTTGGAACAGGTTTCTTACTAAAAAGAACCAGATTGTCGACTGTCTAGATGCCAAAGCCTTAGCAGCTTTCAAGCATAGCGTCCGTGACGAATGGCTCGCCAGACACCTCGGCCAAAATAAGCCAAGAACGATGGCCGCGTTAACAAACCTCATGACCTACTTTTGCGCGGGGGAGGACAACTGGCTAGCCAGATGCAGCACCAGGGACCCCAGTACATCTGAAGTTAGAGATGGAAACAGGAAATCACGGCGCAATAGCAATAACAAATGCCGGAATAAAGAAGGCAGCACGAAGGGCACGGCAGTAAATGCCGGATTCAAAAGCTCTCGGCCAGGTCAAAAGCCGCCCCTAAATGCACTAGGGACGAACTGTCCAGCCTCAATAAAATTCTGGACCAAGTATGTCAGATTCATAGTACCCCTGGTAAACCTGCTAATCATACCCACAGAGAATGTTGGGTCTTCAAGCAGTCCGGCAAGCTCAACGCCGTACACAAGGGGGAGGATACACCAAGTGAAGACGAGGGCGAGCCCCCCAAGCAAGACACGGGGGAACAAAAGCAATTTCCACCAGAAGTCAAAACAGTAAACGTGTTACATGTAATCAAGGAAAAAACAATGCGGCACTCCCAGGAAAATATACCCAAGTGCCTATCACCACGAAGTCCTGCCACTGGACATCCCAACCGATCACTTTCGACCATCGCGATTACTCAGCAGGTATCCGACACGCAGGATGGGCTGCCCTGGTATTAGACCCAGTAATTGGCGGATATCACTTCACAAGGGTCTTGATGGACGGCGGCAGTTGTCTAAACCTAATATATCAGGATACAATCCGCGGGATGGGGATAGACCCAACACAAATTCGCCACAGCAATACTACCTTTAAAGGAGTAACGCCAGGCCTAGGGGCTCGTTGTACGGGCTCCCTCCTACTACAAGTTACATTCGGCTCCCCCGATAACTTCTGTCGCGAGCATTTAACTTTCCACATCGCTCCGTTTCAAAGTGGCTATCAAGCACTGCTCAGTCGCGAAGCTTTCACCCGCTTTAATGCAATACCACACTACGCCTCCCTCACACTCAAGATGCCCGGTCCATGTGGCATCATTACAGTGCATGGAAATATCAAGCGATCTCTGCGCGCCGAAGAGTGTGAGGCTGCCTTGGCCGCCGCACACTAAAGGCGCCTGGACAAACGAAAGCATCCAATAGGTCGTCAAGACCTCAGATACAACTAATCAAGTCCAGCACCGCTATTTATACGGAAATAAGTGGTCACGCCCCTATTTGTCAATACAAGGGGCTCAACGCACACACACAAGTGGCAACTTCTTATCATCTTGAATTATACATGGTTTCTTTAAAAACTATCCTTTTGCACGACACCTTTTTCACTTAACTTCCTCTCTTTTACAGACGATCATCCCGCTACACCCGTCCAGGATACGGCACAACGGAGACACAGGCACAGACGTGCAGCAGGGACCCACTCCAAGGATTCTTTTTAGATTAAGACCCTGCGTAAACCTTTTTTACTGTCTCTTGTTGATGCATATCCACCATTGAGAATGATGCTGACGTCTTGGCATGTGGCCACGCCAGAACAATGCACGTACCTGGACACACGGGGCTTCTTACAAAGGCCACTATTTAGGCCCGGTTTATACCACAAAGACCGAATACCTTAGGGAGTATTCGGCGTCGCGAGTTTGGCCCTATATGCATCAGCCCCGAATCATTGTCTTTGGTCAAATGTTGGGTTTGCCCGGCTCCTGTGTTTTGGTGCCTTACGTTCCGCCTTGCCGGCTAAGGTAGCACCAGGAGAACTACTGCGATTGTACCCTAGTTCATCCGGACGAGCACCTCAGTAGAGAAAGCCGAAAACTGACTGTCATGATATAGCATGAGACTGGTCAACCACTCGGTGACCTGTGGGAATGTTAGAATTCCTCCGCCTTAACGAAGGGCCGTTTCTCGGTCAGGCATGTACGCACCCTGATATCGGGGGAGTGCAGAGCCACCAGGGGCTATCTAGTAGCCCCATTGTCAAACTCCTATGGCTAAGTGAAAGTGCTAAAGCATTATAGTCCGGTTGCCTCGCTCGCTCCGCTATCACCTCCTTAATAGGACCAAGACGTTGGGTTAAGTGTGAATGCGTGTTTTTGCGAGCACCTCCGCATTATATGCGTGAGGGTTGAAGCCGACGGCCGCCTAGGAGGCATCATATTACTTTCAGGCAAAAGTATAAAAATAGCCTTATAAAAATTTATAAAAGCATTTCGCTTACAATGAGATTACATATCACTCAAACATAATATTTTTTGAGCACTGGGTCTCTATCAAACAGGCACCCTTAAGAACTTCTTCAAAGTAGTGCTCGGCAGCCTTTCGACCTATAGCCGAATCCCGCGTTGCAACATTGGTAGCATCCATCTCCGCCCAATATGCCTTAACACGGTCAAAGTCCATCCGTGCACCCTCTATGCACGCCGACCTCCTCATCGCATTAAGGCGTGGCACCACATCAAGGACCTGCTGCACCAAGCTGAAATAGATGTTCGGTTTTGACCTTCCCGGCCATAGCTGATCCACAACATACCTCATAGAGAGTCCGGACAACCTGTTTAGTTCGGCCCATTCGACTAATTGGTCGGTCAATGAAAGTGGACGCTCGAGAGAATGGAATTGTCTCCAAAACAGCTGGTCTATTCCATGATCTGTCTGACCCTGGAAGTACTTGGCCGCATCGGCAGCTCTCGCCGCCAAATCCATATACACATCCTCCGAACTCCACAGCCGATCCAGAGGGGCATACCGTGGATCTCCGAATTTCCTCCGCAACATAAAAGATTTCCCAGCTACAATATCCCCGGCTTCCTGCAGCTCCTCCTTCTTTGCCCTCATAGCAGAGCGGAGATCCTTTTTCGTCGCAGCAGCCTTTTCAAGGTCCGATGCCTTCACTTGGTTTTCTTTTTCAAGAACCCGGCAACGGTCGGCAGCGGCTTTTAATTCTATAGCCATCTTGGCCATCTTGTCTCGGGTCTCGCCATGCGCGGCCTTCTCGGCTTGCAACTCTTCGGCCGCCTTCACAATAGCCGCATTACCCAACCTCGCTTGTTCCTTGGCTCGGGAAAGTTTTGCCCGCAAGGCTTCAACAGTGGCAGCTCCATCTGTAGTCACAACATATTAAAGATATTGGCATCATGCTGCTCTTCCTGTTGTGGCGTTTACCAGATAATGACACTTACCATGTGCCTCGTCAAGCCTTTTGTTAACTGCCGTTCTAAATGGGCAAACTCGCTAGTCCGGCTAGCCACCGAAGCTTCCATCACCTGCACATAGAGGCAGTATGGTTATTACCTGGGAATATGATCCTCTGTTCGTCGTCGTTTCCGACGACAACCAGAGTCTCAGGGGCTACTATCTACACAGGGCACACCTAGCATGTGCAGGACTATCATACATTCTTTTACGTACCTCAAAGCCTGTCAGTAGACTCATAAAAGCTTCATGCAATCCGCTTTTGGCGGACGATATTCTCTCCATCACCGTATTCATCATCACACGGTGTTCATCTGAGATGGCCGCTCGCCCCACCAACTCCCTCAGAACATCTGATCGCACACTAGACGGTGCCGGACTCTTTTGTCTTCTCTCTTCGGGAGCCGGGCATTGGGAGCTTCGGGGGTCAATGGGATTATCTTCTGGCCTCACCGGACTCGGAGAGGCCCTCCGCGATGACACTTCAGGGTCGCCCACTTCTGGAGCGGAGGAGTCCGGAGGAGGCATTTCGCTCTCCATCATCTCTGGAAGAAGATCCCCCGAAGATGACCTCATTTGAGAGGGGCTAAGGCCAGAACTGCAAAAATATATGCGGTGGTTGTCTTCTCAGAAGAAAAATATGGCATATCTGTACTATTAAAGTATCTTGGGTCACTTACGACTCGCGGGAGAATTGATCCCCCCGCGGACTTTGTGCGGCAACGGCGCCCCCCAAGGTAGGACCCTCTGTGGGAGACTTCTTCTCCCGTTTAGAAGCTTCGGCTTCCGGATCCCTGGGCGCAGTCCCTTTCCGCTTCTGGTCGCCTTGCCTCATGCAAACGCTCGCTCCCTCGGCTAGAATGGGCAGCACTAGGGGCCCGCATCCGCCCGCATTATCCTCCACAGTATCTTCCTTCAAGGGCTCCGGGCAAGGTGCGGTCTGGAGCATCTTTTCCAATACCGGATTTTCCAAACCCTCGCGGAGGGGGGCCGAACACCGAATCAACTTCGCCTTTGTTAGCCAGTCCTGGTCAAAAAGCGAACTCTCAGAAATAACTTCGTAACAAAGGAGAGATAGTATGTTCGGCCGGAAGATGCTTACCTGTTCGGCGGCGCGGTTACTACTCAGGCCCACGTCCTCGGAGATTTCCGGACACTCCACCTGAGGTCCGAAGAATGACTTGTACATCTCCTCGTGCGTCAGGCCGAGAAAATTTTGAATGACACGCGGTCCCTCGGGATTGAACTCCCATAGGCGAAGAGGCCGGCGTTTGCAAGGCTGGACTTGACGAACCAGCATAACTTGTATTACCGCAACCAAACTAAAATCTCCATTGAAGAGATCTCGAATGCGGCTTTGCAGTATAGGCACGTCCTTGGCTGGCCCCCAGCTCAAACCTCTGCTGATCCATGACATCAGTTGTGATGGAGGGCCGCCCACTTGGCACTTCTAGGAGCCGTGATGTAGAACCACTCCTGTTTCCACAATTCAGACACCTCCGGGATGGAACCTTTGGGCCATGGAGCTCCCGTCATCTTGCGTATTGAGGCACCTCCACACGCTGCATGTTGCCCCTCGATCATCTTCGGCTTCACTTCAAAGGTCTTGAGCCAGAGGCCAAAGTGAGGGGTGACCCGGAGGAAGGCCTCGCACACAACAATGAATGTCGTGATATGAAGAAAAGAGTCCGGAGCTAGATCATGGAAGTCTAGCCCGTAATAAAACATCAGACCCCTGACGAAAGGATCCAAAGCAAGGCCTAGACCTCGGAGGAAGTGGGAGACGAACACGACATTCTCGTTGGGTTCGGGGGTGGGAACGGCCTGCCCTCGGGGAGGCAGCCGATGCAAAATCTCGGCGGTCAGATATCTGGCCTCCCTCAACCTTTTGATGTCTTCTTCCGTGATGGAGGAAGGCACCCATTGGCCTTGAAAGCTAGATCCGGACATGACTGAAGGTTCGGAGCACCTGACCTGAACTTCAGGCGTTTGAGCTTGGGGTGGGGAAGGATTCGATTGAGCATGGGAGGGAAAAATAAAAGCCTTGTCCCCTTTATAAAGAGGGTGAATATCAAGCGTCTTCTCCGTGTCCGCTTGGACTTGCCTATAATCTAGGAGTCCTAGAAGCGGTTGGGTTACCCACGCCCGTATTGATGAGAATCCCGGGATAAGGGGACACGATCTCTTCTTTAACAAGACGTGCCAAGGAAACCGCCTCGCATAACGCGCTGAGGTGGGATAATGAAACGACTCGGATAAAGGCTTGGCCGTGGTGTGTCACGCTACGGAATACGTCAGCAGATTAGATTGGTGTAAATATTATTCTCTCTTTGGCAATATGTGGAAACTTATTTTGCAGAGCCGGACACTATCTTTGTGTTCAAAATCTTCTATGAAGTACTTGGAGGAGGAACCCGCCTTGCAATGCCGAAGACAATCTGCACGCCGGACTCGTCGTCATTGAAGCCTGGTTCAAGGGCTACTGAAGGAGTCCTTGATTAGGGGTTGTTCGGATAGCCGGACTATACCTTCAGCCGGACTCCTGGACTATGAAGATACAAGATTGAAGACTCCGTCCCGTGTCCGGAAGGGACTTTCCTTGGCGTGGAAGGCAAGCTTGGCGATACGGATATGAAGATCTCCTACCATTGTAACCGACTTTGTGTAACCCTAACCCTCTCCGGTCTCTATATAAACCGGAGGGTTTTAGTCCGTAGGACAACATACACATCAACAATCATACCATAGGCTAGCTTCTAGGGTTTAGCCTCCTCGATCTCGTGGTAGATCTACTCTTGTACTACCCATATCATCAATATTAATCAAGCAGGACGTAGGGTTTTACCTCCATCGAGAGGGCCCAAACCTGGGTAAAACTTTGTGTCCCTTGCCTCCTGTTACCATCCGGCCTAGACGCACAGTTCGGGACCCCCTACCTGAGATCCACTGGTTTTGACACCGACAACGGCCCTCTCCGGTGGAGCTCCGGAACAGGCCCCAAGATGGGATCTCGTGGATACAGAAAGTTGTGGCGGTGGAATTAGGTTTTTGGCTCCTCTTCTAATCGTTTGGGGGTATGTGTGTATATATAGGAGGAATAAGTACGTCGGAGGAGCAACGAGGGGCCCACGAGGCAGGGGGCGCGCCCTAGGGGGGCCCACCCTCGTGACCGCCTCTTTTGTTACTTGGAGCAGGGTCCAAGTCTCCTGGATCACGTTCGGTGATAAAATCACGTTCCCGAAGATTTTATTCCGTTTGGACTCCGTTTGATATTCTGTTTATCCGAAACACTGAAATAGGCAAAAAACAGCAATTCTAGGCTGGGCCTCCGGTTAATAAGTTAGTCCCAAAAATAATATAGAAGTGGAAAATAAAGCCCAATATAGTCCAAAACAGTAGATAATATAGCATGGAGCAATCAAACATTATAGATACTTTGGAGACGTATCAGGCATCCCAAAGCTTAATTCATGCTTGTCCTCGAGTAGGTAAATGATAAAAAGAGAATTTTTGATGCGGAGTGCTACTTGGCATAATTTCAATGCAAATCTTCTTAATTGTGGTATGAATATTCAGATTAGAAAGATTCAAGACAAAAGTTTATATTGACATAAAAAATAATAATACTTCAAGCATACTAACAAAGCAATTATGTCTTCTCAAAATAACATGGCCAAAGGAAGTTATCCCTACAAAATCATATAGTCTGGCTATGCTCCATCTTCACCACATAAAGTATTTAAATCATGCACAACCCCGATGACAAGCCAAGCAATTGTTTCATACTCTAACTTCTTCAAAACTTTTTCAATCTTCATGCAATACATGAGCGTGAGCCATGGATATAGCACTATAGGTGGAATAGAATGGTGGTTGTGGAGAAGACAAAAAGGAGAAGATGGTCTCACATCAACTAGGCGTATCAACGGGCTATGGAGATGCCCATCAATAGATATCAATGTGAGTGAGTAGGGATTGCCATGCAACGGATGCACTAGAGCTATAAGTATATGACAGCTCAAAAAGAAACTAAGTGGGTGTGCATCCAACTTGCTTGCTCATGAAGACCTAGGGCAATTTTTGAGGAAGCCCATCATTGGAATATACAAGCCAAGTTCTATAATGAAAAATTCCCACTAGTATATGAAAGTGATAACATGAGAGACTCTCTACTATGAAGATCATGGTGCTACTTTGAAGCACAAGTGTGGAAAAAGGATAGTAACATTGTCCCTTCTCTATTTTGCTCTCATCATTTTTTTATTTGGTCCTTTTCTCTCTTTTTTTATGGCCTCTTTTTTTATTTGGGCTTCTTTGGCCTCTTTTTTTCGTCCGGAGTCTCATCCCGACTTATGGGGGAATCATAGTCTCCATCATTCTTTCCTCACTGGGACAATGCTCTAATAATGATGATCATCACACTTTAATTTTTCTTATATCTCAACATTTACAACTCGATACTTAGAACAAAATATGACTCTATGTGAATGCATCCGGCGGTGTACCGGGATATGCAATATGACAATGATAAATGTGTCATGAACAGAACGGTGGAAAGCTGCATGGCAATATATCTCGGAATGGCTATGGAAATGCCATAATAGGTAGGTATCGTGGCTGTTTTGAGGAAGGTATATGGTAGGTGTATGATACCGGCGAAAGGTGCGCGATATTAGAGAGGCTAGCAAAGGTGGACGGGTGAGAGTGCGTATAATCCATGGACTCAACATTAGTCATAAGGAACTCATATACTTATTGCAAAAATCTAGAAGTTATCAAAGAAAAGTATTACGCGCATTCTCCTAGGGGGATAGATTGGTAGGAAAAGACCATCGCTCGTCCCTGACCGCCACTCATAAGGAAGACAATCAATAAATAAATCATGCTCCGACTTCATCACATAACGGTTCACCATACGTGCATGCTACGGGAATCACAAACTTTAACACAAGTATTCTTTAAATTCACAACTACTCAACTAGAATGACTTTAATATTATCACCTCCATATCTCAAAACAATTATCATGTTTCAATGTTTTCTTAGTATTCAACACACTCAAAAGAAAGTTTCACAAATTTTGAATACCAGGCATATTATTATTAAGCAAATTACCATGCTATTAAGAGACTCTCAAAATAATTTAAGTGAAGCATGAGAGATAAATAGTTTCTTTAAAATGAATCCACCACCGTGCTCTAAAAGATCTAAGTGAAGCACATAGAGCAAAATTATAACGCTCAAAATATATAAGTGAAGCACATAGAGCAAAACTACTACACTCAAAAGATATAAGTGAAGCATATAGAGTATTCTATCAAATATTCATTCATGTATGGCTCTCTCAAAAGATGTGTACAGAAAGGATGATTGTGTCATACTAAGACACAAAGACACAAATAATACAAGATGCTCCAAGCAAAACACATATCATGTTGGTGAATAAAAATATAGTTCCAAGTAAATTACCGATGGAAGTGGACGAAAGAGGGGATGCCTTCCGGGGCATCCCCAAGCTTTGACTTCTTGGTGTCCTTGGATTATCTTGGGGGTGCCATGAGCATCCCCAAGCTTAGGCTCTTGCCACTCCTTGTTCCATGATCCATCAAAAGAATTCACCCAAAACTTGAAAACTTCACAACACAAAACTCAAAATAGAAAACTCGTGAGCTCCGTTAGCGAAAGAAAACAAAAGACCACTTCAAGGTACTGTAATGAACTCATTATTTATTTATATTGGTGTTAAACCTACTATATTACAACTTCTCTATAGATTATAAACTATTTTACTAGCCATAGATTCATGAAAATAAGCAAACAACACACGAAAAACAGAATCTGTCAAAAACAGAACAGACTCTAGTAATCTGCAGCTAGCGCAAGATCTGGAACCCCAAAAATTATAAAATAAATTGCTGGACGTGAGGAATTTATCTATTAATCATCTTCAAAAAGAATTAACTAAATATTACTCTTCAAATAAAAATTACAGCAGTTCTTGTGAGAGCTAAAGTTTCTGTTTTTTTACAGCAAGTTCAACAAGACTTTCCCCAAGTCTTCCCAATGGTTCTACTTGGCACAAACACTAATTAAACACAACCAAAACAGAGGCTAAATAATTTATTTATTACTGAACAGGAGCAAAAGTCAAGGAATAAAAATAAAATTGGGTTGCCTCCCAACAAGCGCTATCGTTTAACGCCCCTAGCTAGGCATAAAAGCGAGGATAGATCTAGGTATTGCCATCTTTGGTAGGCAGTCCATAAGTGGCTCTCATGATAGTTCCATATGGTAATTTTATTTTCTTTCTTGGAAAGTGTTCCATGCCCTTTTTTAATGGAAATTGAAATCTAATATTCCCTTCCTTCATATCAATAATCGCACCAACCGTTCTAAGGAAAGGTCTACCAAGAATAATAGGGCAAGAAGGATTGCAATCTATATCAAGAACAATGAAATCTACGGGCACATAATTCCTATTTGCAACAATAAGAACATCATTAATCCTTCCCATAGGTTTCTTAATAGTGGAATCCGCAAGATGCAAGTTTAGAGAGCAATCATAAAAGTTACGAAAATCTAGTAAATCACACAAAGTCTTGGGAATAGTAGAGACACTAGCACCCAAATCACACAAAGCATAAAAATCATGATCTTTAATTTTAATTTTAATAGTTTTTTCCCACTCATCATAGAGTTTTCTAGGGATAGAAACTTTCAACTCAAGTTTTTCTTCATAAGATTGCATCAAGGCATCAACAATATGTTCGGTGAAGGCTTTATTTTGACTATAAGCATGTGGAGAATTTAGCACGGTTTGCAACAAGGAAATACAATCAATTAAAGATCAACTTTCATAATTAAATTCCTTGAAATCCAATATAGTGGGTTTAGCAACATCTAGATTTTTATTTCTTTCAATCCCACTTTCATCAATTTCATCATTAAGATCTAAACACTCCGAATTTTTAGAATGCCTTCTAGGTAAAGGAAGATCATATTCAGTTTCATCAAGATTAATATTGAAAAATAAAGATTTAATAGGAGACACATCAATCACTTTTAGATCTTCATCTTGATTTTCATAGGTATTGGAAGAAAATGCTTTAATAAAGGCATCTTTGGAAGCACGCATCCTAGAGGTTCTTTCCTTACACTCATCAATTGAAATTCTCATGGCTTTTAGAGACTCATTGATATCATGCTTAGGTGGAATAGATCTAAGTTTCAAAGAATCAACATCAAGAGCAATTCTATCAACGTTCCTAGCCAAATCATCAATCATAAGCAATTTTTCTTCAATCATAGCATTAAAATTCTTTTGCAAAGAAATAAATTCTTTAATATTAGATTCAAAATCAGAGGGTATATTATTATAATTTCCATAAGAGTTATTGTAGGAATTCCCATAATTATTAGAAGGATTACTAGGATAAGGCCTAGGATTAAAATTCCCTCTATAAGTGTTGTTACCAAAATTATTCCTACCAACAAAATTCACATCCATAGATTCATTGTTATTCTCAATCAAAGTAGACAAAGGCATATCATTAGGATCAGAAGAAACACTCTTAGTAGCAAATAATTTCATCAGTTCATCCATCTTTCCACTCAACACATTAATTTCTTCTATCGCATGCACTTTTTTATTAGAAGATCTTTCAGTATGCCATTGAGAATAATTAACCATAATATTATCTAGGAGCTTAGTAGCATCTCCTAAAGTGATTTCCATAAAAGTGCCTCCCGCGGCCGAATCTAAAAGATTTCCAGAAGCAAAATTCAATCCGGCATAAAAATTTTGTATAATCATCCACAAATTCAAACCATGAGTAGGGCAATTATGTATCATTAATTTCATTCTCTCCCAAGCTTGTGCAACATGTTCATGATCAAGTTGTTTAAAGTTCATAATATCGTTTCTAAGAGAGATGATCTTAGCAGGAGGAAAATACTTAGAGATAAAAGCATCTTTGCACTTGTTCCATGAATCAATACTATTCTTAGGAAAAGACGAAAACCAAGCTTTAGCACGATCTCTAAGCGAAAAAGGAAATAGATTCAATTTAACGATATCATTATTGACATCTTTTTTCTTTTGCATATCACATAAATCAACGAAGCTACTCAGATGAGTAGCGGCATCTTCACTAGGAGGGCCAGCGAATTGATCTTTCTTAACAAGATTCAACAAAGCAGTATTAATTTCACAAGATTCAGCATCGGTAAGAGGAGCAATCGGAGTGCTAAGGAAATCATTATTGTTGGTATTGGTGAAGTCACACAATTTAGTAGTATCTTGAGACATTGCGACAAACAAGCAATCTAACACACGAGCAAACAAAAAGCAAACGGGCAAAAAGAGGCAAATAGAGAGGGAGGATATGGAGAGAGAGAGAGAGGGCAAATAAAACGGCAAGGGGGAATTGGGGGGGAGAGGAAAACTAGAGGCAAATGGCAAATAATGTAATTCGAGAGATAGGGATTGTGATGGGTACTTGGTATGTTGACTTTTTGCGTAGACTCCCCGGCAATGGCGCCAGAAATCCTTTTTGCTACGTCTTGAGCTTGCGTTGCTTTTCCCCGAAGAGGAAGGGATGATGCAGCAGAGTAGCGTAAGTATTTCCCTCAGTTTTTGAGAACCAAGGTATCAATCCAGTAGGAGCCCATGCTCAAGTCCCTCGTACCTGCACAAACCGATAGCTACCCGCAACCAACGCGATTAGGGGTTGTCAAGCCCTTCACGATCACTTACGAGAGTGAGATCTGATAGATATAATATTTTTGGTATTTTTGGTATAAAGATGCAAAGTAAAAAAGTAAAGGCAAAGTAAAAAAGCAAAGCAAGATTAATGTGATGGAGATTGATGTGATGAGAATAGACCCGGGGGCCATAGGTTTCACTAGTGGCTTCTCTCAAGAGCATAAGTATTCTACGGTGGGTGAACAAATTACTGTTGAGCAATTGACAGAATTGAGCATAGTTATGAGAATATCTAGGCATGATCATGTATATAGGCATCACGTCCGTGACAAGTAGATCGAAACGATTCTACATCTACTACTATTACTCCACTCATCGACCGCTATCCAGCATGCATCTAGAGTATTAAGTTAAAAACAGAGTAACGCCTTAAGCAAGATGACATGATGTAGAGAGATAAATTCATGCAATATGAAATAAACCCCATCTTGTTATCCTCGATGGCAACGATACAATAAGAGCCTTGCTGCCCCTTCTGTCACTGGGTAAGGACACCGCAAGATCGAACCCAAAGCTAAGCACTTCTCCCATGGCAAGAACTACCAATCTAGTTGGCCAAACCAAACGGATAATTCAAAGAGACTTGCAAAGATAACCAATCATACATAAAAGAATTCAAAGAAGATTCAAATATTAATCATAGAGAGACTTTATCATAAACCCACAATTCATCGGTCTCAACAAACACACCACAAAAAGAAGATTAGATCGAATAGATCTCCACAAGAGAGGGGGAGAACTTTGTATTGAGATTCAAAGAGAGAGAAGAAGACATCTAGCTACTAACTATGGACCCGAAGGTCTGAGGTAAACTACTCACACTTCATCGCAGAGGCTATGATGATGTAGAAGCTCTCCGTGATGACGGCCCTCTTCCGGCGGAGCTCCGGAACAGGCCCCAAGATGGGATCTCGTGGATACAGAAAGTTGCGGCGGTGGAATTAGGTTTTTAGCTCCTCTTCTGATCGTCTGGGGGTACGTGTGTATATATAGGAGGAAGAAGTACGCCGGAGGAGAAACGAGGGGCCCACGAGGTAGGGGGGCGCGCCCTAGGGGGGGCACGCCCCCCACCCTCGTGACCGCCTCTTTTGTTCCTTGCAGCAGGGTCCAAGTCTCCTGGATCACGTTCGGTGAGAAAATCACGTTCCCGAAGATTTTATTCCGTTTGGACTCCGTTTGATATTCCGTTTATCCGAAACACCGAAATAGGCAAAAAAAACAACAATTCTAGGCTGGGCCTCCGGTTAATAAGTTAGTCCCAAAAATATTATAAAAGTGGAAAATAAAGCCCAATATAGTCCAAAACAGTAGATAATATAGCATGGAGCAATAAAAAATTATAAATACATTGGAGACGTATCAGTGGGCTAAATGGCGATGCCAAAGCCATTCCACATCAACTTTAGCCATTAGGCATGTCGCGGTCTTAGTGGGTCGCTCTGAAAAGTTAATCACATAAAGACCGTTCTCGACATGCCCAACAAAGACTACTTTAACAGTCTTGCTCCATAAGAGGGCCACGGTATCAATATCAAAGAAAGTGGCAACGCTCATGAGTGCAAGTTGACGAACGGAAAGTAAGTTGTATGCAAGGGACTCGACAAGTATGACTTTCTCAGTCGTGAGATCATGAGAAATGACAACCTTGCCAAGACCCAATACCTTAGAAGATGAGGCATCACCTCATTCGACATTAGTGGGCATAGATGAAACCTTGTGCACGTCCACCACCAAGTCGTTGCTTCCGGTCGTATCATTTGTGGCTCCACTATAGAGCAACCATGATCCCCCACCAGAAGCAAACACCTACAAGAGATCAATGCTTGGTTTTAGGTACCCATTTGGTAATGGGTCCTTTGATGTTAGCAACAAGGGTCTTGGGAACCCAAATAGACCATTCAATGTACTCATAAGAAGAACCAACAAATTTGGCATAAACATGCCCATCACTAGCATGACATAACACATAAGAAGGGCTAAAGTCGACGACTTTGTTGGAAGGAGTGGTATTGCCATTCTTAACACCACCACCCCTCGCATTGTTTTTCTTCTCCTTAGAATTACCCTCTCCCTCCTTCACAAACATTTGCTTGAGAGGAGGAGGTTGTTTGGTCTTGTAGTTCTTCTTCTTGTACTTGGGTGCAAACCCAATCCCCTCCTTGCCCACAACTTCCTTTGGATTTCTCAAAAGGTCGTTTAGGTTCTTCTCACCTTGTATTCAAGACACAAGGCCTTTCTCAAGTTGCTCCTTCAACTTGGCATTCTCCTCCACAAGATGCACATGCTCACAAAACAGGTTAGTAGCATTTGCATTATCATTTAAAACCATATGAGGAAATGTGGCTTTCTCCTTGGTTAGCTTCACTTGGAGTTGATCATGAGACTCTTTGAGGCTAGCATGAGCACTCTTCAAGGCCTTCTGAGCCTTATCAAGTATATCAAACTCCTCCTTGAGTCTAGCATGGTCAACCCCAAGTTTGGCCTTCTTGGAATTGGGCACACGATAAATAACAAGAGCATGATCAAGATCTTTCTTTAATTTAGCATGAACATCATTGTGTGACTCCTCAAGAGCCAAATGATGTCCATGCTCTTCCTCAAGCGCATTACAGAGATCCAATATCTCATCGGCATAGTCACGACTATGCCCTTCCATCTTAGAGATGGTGTCTTCGTGAGCCTCGATTATGTCATTGGCTTCACCAAGTTGTTCCAAGAGAGCAACGAAGTGCTTCTTGGATTTATCCTTGAGCTTACTCATAAAAGACTCTAAGTCATTTTCCTCCTCCTTCGTCCCATCACTTTCATCAATGCAATCCTTCAAGGAAGGATTAGTAGTGATGGTAGTTTTGATGTTGGGGGTTACCTTGTTGGTGGCTTTAGCCATGAGGAACTTGGCAGTGATGTTCTCGTTGGGTGAATCGAAGAGGCACACCCGTGTAGTTGTTTCAATGGCAACGGAAGCCATGGCAACCGTATCACCATCTTCTTCATCATCATCATCCTCATTGTACTCTTCTTATGCCACCAACCCCTTGGGAGGAGTCTTCTTGCTGAAGTTATTCTTGTTGGGGAAGTACTTGGCCTTGTCTTTCCGAATAAGCTTGCCACCATTTTCCTCCCTCTTCTCGTACGGGCAATCCACAACAAAGTGACTCACATTGCCACAATTATAGCACGTTCTCACACGTTGCTTTCCCTTGGCGCCACTTGAGTTGTTCTTATTGAAGTTGGGCCTTGTGTTCTTCTTGTTGCCCCAAAATTGCCGTGAAGCAAGAGCCATGTGCTCATGATAGGCATATTTGGTGTCTTTGGGGCAACTCTCCTATTCATCCTCTTCATCATATTCTTCCATACTAGCCTTGGCCTTCAAGGCAATGTTGGGATTTTTTGATCATTGAGAACGCAACACCTGATTGTCGGCGGTCTTGTCCAAGATCCTCATTGCAAGAAACTCATCCAACACCTCACTTGAGGACAAGGCATGAAAGTCCGGCCTTTGACGAATGCCGGAGGACATGGCCTTATGGTAAGGCATCATGGCCTTGAGAAACTTGCGCTTGATCCAATTGTCATCCGTATCCTTGCTCCCATGATCTCGGAGTGTGACCGCGAGAGTAGTTAATCTCCGGTAAAGCTCTCGAGGTTCTTCATCTTCAATCATTGCAAACTCATCTTGACCTTTGAATGCTTGCGCTTCCCTTGTATATGGAAACAACAGGCGCCCATGCTTCCTTGGCCATGGTGAAAGGTTTGAGGTGCGCAATATCTTTGGGAGGAATGGATTCTTGGAGAATGAAGAGAGCAGACTCATTGAATTGATGGTACACGGCTTCTCTAGGAGTGGAGTTGCTTGGATCGTGCGGGTAGAAACCTTTCTCAATAATTCTTCAAAGATTAGTAGAATTATGATTTAAATGACTTTTAAAGCGATACACCCAAGAGGCAAAATCCTCATTTTTCACAATCTTAGGAGGAGGACCAACATGATTCATATGCGTGGAGGGTACCGGTCCTCCATAGATAATGGGAGGTTCAACATGGGCAAAGATGCCACTCCCATTCTTAACACTCGACAAAGGAACTTGGTCACTACTAGCTTCCCCCTTATTGGAGTTAGCATCCGTCACCCTGTTAGTGGGATTAACCACTTCCAACGGTGCGGTGGATAATTTAAGACCTTCAAGAAACTCCTTAAACATGCCGTTAACCTCGGTCGTCATGGAGGTTTTCAATGTGTCCAAAGTCGCATTGAATTCCTCATGAGAGACCGAGGATCCCCCATCGGCCATAGACAAGGGAGGACTCGCATCGGAGTGCTCCTCCACCTCGTCTGTGGTGTCAACCATACTCTTCGTATGACAAAGTCCTTAATAAAGAGAGGAGGCTCTGATACCAATTGAAAGGATCAATATGGTTGAATACACTAGTACGCGTAGGTGCTATACAAACGGTTTTTAACCCCTTTCCATGACGACATTTGGAACCATCGCCAAGTGAGTGTGGGTGACAGGGGGTCCTTCCCACACGACCCAGAAATCGTCAGGGATAGGCCCTCCTGGGACACATGCTGGGGCAAAATGAGCTCGTGTCCGATCAAGCGAGGCATTGAAACCCAATCATTTCCGTTTGTATGTACATCCCACATGGTGAATCTCAGAAAAACATTTCCGTTTGTATATAGATCACACACAGTCAATCCAAGGAATATGTTTCCGTTCTTATGTACGTCCCACATAGTCAATTCAGGGAAAATGTTTCCGTTCATATGTACATCCCACACAGTCAATCCAGGGGAAACGTTTCTGTTCGTATGTACATCCCACACAGTCAATCCAGGGAAAAGGTTTTCGTTCGTATGTACATACCACACAGGTTTATTTATAGGCTCGTGTGTGATAGGTGTAACTATCACACACGCTCTACCTTGGCTAACGGTTTTCTTTTATCAACTACATCACACACTACTTGATGAAGAAAACTGTGTGGCATTGGGCTATCCATCACAAGCGCTTTTATTGATAGAACCGTTTGCAAAGTTCGATGACACATTTAGCAGGTTTATTAGTTTACAATTAATAATTCCAGCATTACGCAAATTCACATTTCATATCGAACAGCTGTTTGCCAATTTCATATCAGGCACATAAATATATTTTAACAACACAATACAACATATAGCTAGTTCAACTTCATAAGAACAATGTTAGAACAATATATTCATTTCCCTAATCAAGATCATCCAAGCTCGTCTTATCCACCTCTGCTTTCAGTTCAGTAATACCCGGTTTGCACTGGCTAATTGGGAAACTGCCTCCTCCTTTGCCAACACCATCTTAGCAAAGTCAATTTAAAAATCTGAGATCATTCTCCACCTTCCTCTTTTTATCCCGCATATTCAAATATTCTTCAGCGTTGGCAACACTTTCTCTAAGCCTACCTCTGTTCTCTTCCTCATACATGCTCCATAGCTTTGCTAGGCACATCTTCAAAGACTGTGGCCACTCTTGATCAACCCAGTCCAAGTAAGAACACTTCCGTTCATCCTATAATATTTAAAACCAGATCAGTAACAATTGTAGGGGAAATGGGTTTATAACAACATAGAAAATCACCAATACTTATTTTGAAAAACTGAATAAACTCGTTAATTATGACATATCTTCTATAAAAAAATCAATGTGCAAATGAATTAATTTCTACTAAGACAACAACCAAATTCGAAAAGATCAGAAGCTATAATTAACTACAACAATGCTACAAGTTCTTACTCATGTAACTGTAAATAACAAATTGAACATTTTATGATGAAGGTAAATATAACTACATCAGCATAGCGATAGTGTTTGGATGACAACAAATTGATACTAACAGGTGTGTACATGCACTAATTTAGTAACATAGAAGTAAAAGCACTAAGGATGTCCACTATGTATGTGCTACCACTTGAGCACTACGTTGGTTTTCCCTTGAAGAGGAAAGGTGATGCAGTAAAGTAGCGTAAGTATTTCCCTCAATTTTTGAGAACCAAGGTATCAATCCAGTAGGAGATCACGCTCAAGTTCCACGCACCTACACAAACAAATAAGAACCTCGCAACCAACACGATAACGGGGTTGTCAATCCCTTCACGGTCACTTACCAGAGTGAGATCTGATAGATATGATAAGATAATATTTTTGATATTTTTATGATAAAGAGAAATAAAGATGCAAAGTAAAATAAACGGCAATAGATATAACTAAGTATTGGAAGATTAATATGATAAAAGATAGACCCGGGGCCATAGGCTTCACTAGTGGCTTCTCTCAAGAGCATAAGTATTACGGTGGGTAAACGAATTACTATCGAGCAATTGATAGAATTGAGCATAGTTATGAGAATATCTAGGTATGATCATGTATATAGGCATCACGTCCGAGACAAGTAGACCGAAACGATTCTGCATCTACTACTATTACTCCACACATCGACCGCTATCCAGCATGCATCTAGAGTATTAAGTTCATAAGAAAAGAGTAATGCTTTAAGTAAGATGACATGATGTAGAGGGATAAACTCATGCAATATGATATAAACCCCATCTTTTTTATCCTCGATGGCAACAATACAATACGTGTCGGTTCTCTTTCTGTCACTGGGATCGGGCACCGCAAGATTGAACCCAAAGCTAAGCACTTCTCCCATTGCAAGAAAGATCAATCTAGTAGGCCAAACCAAACTGATAATTCGAAGAGACTTGCAAAGATAAACCAATCATACCTAAAACAATTCATAGGAGAATCAAATATTGATCATAGATAATCTTGATCATAAACCCACAATTCATCGGATCTCGACAAACACACCACAAAAGAAGATTACATCGAATAGATCTCCAAGAATATCGAGGAGAACTTTGTATTGAGATCCAAAGAGAGAGAAGAAGCCATCTAGCTAATAACTATGGACCCGTAAGTCTGAAGTAAACAACTCACACATCACCGAAGAGGCCATGGAGTTGATGTAGAGGCCCTCCGTGATCGATGCCCCCTCCGGCGGAGCTCCGGAAAAGGCCCCAAGATGGGATCGCTCGGGTACAGAAGGTTGCGGCGGTGGAATTAAGTTTTCGTGGTGTTCTTGGGTGTTTGGGGGGTACGCGGATATGTATAGGAGGAAGAAGTACGTTGGTGGAGCAACGGAGGGCCCACGAGGGTGGAGGGCGCACCCGGGGGGTAGGCACGCCCCCCTGCCTCGTGCCTGCCTCTGTTGTTTCTTGACACACACTCTAAGTCTCCTGGATCACATTCGTTGAGAAAATCACGTTCCCGAAGGTTTTTCCGTTTGGACTCCGTTTGATATTCCTTTTCTTCGAAACCCTAAAATAGCCAAAAAACATCAATTTGGGCTGGCCCTCCAGTTAGTAGGTTAGTCCCAAAAATGATATAGAAGTGTAAAATAAAGCCCATTAACATCCAAAATAGATAATATAATAGCATGGAGCAATCAAAAATTATAGATACGTTGGAGACGTATCAGTATGCCAAAACTGGTGTGAAGACAATTGTTGCCACATCTCGCGTCGGTGCCCTGCACTGGCGAGCCGATGCAGCGGAAAAAATCAGGGCACCTAGTTGCTCCGATGCCCAGTTCCTTCATGCCATAAAGATTTAGTATTTTACTGCTTGGCTGCTCAGATGTGTGGACCAAAGTTGGCTGCACAAACTGCTGAAGCAATGCCAAATAATTTTCTAATGGCACCACTGATGAGATGGCAACATTTTTAGATACTAGGTACAAATGGTGCACTGTCTTAGGATGCGTTTGGTTGAAGGTGTGGTATGAATGGGTTGGGACCGTGATAGTGTCTGAATCACATCTAACAAATGATTTATAACAACGAAAGATGGTCAAACCTTCTCTACACATGCCAAAAACTTCCTCCCGGTGTCCATAGATTCAAACGCAACCAGCTTCATGCATGGAGATTTATGGTGACAACGAGCAGACAGATCTTCAGCCACCCCGCTCCATTCATTGTAGCTGATGGTCCTAGGGAGCTACAAGAGGAAGGAATGACTCAAATCGACCAACGGTTAAAAATCATTCATTCCAAGTCATAGCCTGAGAGAAAGAAGTGAGGCATACCTGGGTGGTGAAGAAGTCGCCGTCGTCGGAGGAACCGTTGGAGAGGTCTTTGAAGAAGACCATGGCGACCCCGGCGGTAGGATGCGAGACGGCGAGAGCGAGGAAGCAAGTCAGGAAGTGGCTATAGCTTAGGAAGGAAGGAAGGCGGAAACATGGGAAATCTGACTTGTGGTCGGGGAGTAAAGGGGGTGGGGAAGGGGGGAGGGGGCGGGGCAGATATTTTGGTGGTAGGCCAAAATTTTGGAAATGTGGAGGGAAACTTTGCGCGTGGTGTCGCTGGACACCATTCACTTTGAACGATTGTGTGCATCGCAAACGATTCTTCTACTTGTAGGAGTTGCAAATAGTTTCTGGTGTTTGTAGGATATGTGTTGGCGGCCGTGCGTAGCACTGACCCTAGGGGTGGGCTATGATGCGGTAGATACACCATGGCCGGGCATGTCGGGCGCCCGTTTGGTGTCTCGGGAACCTTGTACACATCGTTCGGGGCCGTATGTGGAAACCTCGGCCGGACTCCCTGCAGATGGAACCTGGATAGGCGATGAACCTGGACTAGAGACTTGAGTGTTTAGGTAGGCCGTGGCCGAACCCTCGTTGGGCTTCCGCTTGAAGGTTGCGGAGTACATGTCGTGTAGACGGCGATAAGTGGTGAGAGCGTGTATGAAGAAGTACACCCCTGCAGGGTTAACATCATATATTCGAATAGACGCGTCCGCGGTAAAGGACTACTTGGTTCCCTATACAGTTCATAGACAAGTGAAATTGGATACTCTAAAATGCGCAAGACAAGCCTGGGTGCTATGGATGGCGTTCTCGTAGGGAGACGGGAGCGGATCCATAGTGGTGTATTGATATGGTGAATATGTGGACTCGTGTGCGCCACCTCAAAGAGTTATTTGCAGTAGTAGTTCAGGTTAGCCGGCACTGAGTCAAAGCTGGCTTGCTGCAGTTAAACCCCACCATCCCTTTGTGTATAATGATGCATATGTAGTTAGTTCTTATGTAAGTCTTGCTCGGTACATTTGTACTCACGTTTGCTTAATTTATGTTTTGCAGAGAGACTTCAGTCTCGCTAGTAGTTCCGTGTGGACTTCGACGTTTAGCTTGATACCTCAGCTATGATCTTGTGCCCTCGGAAGGATATGGTAGATAGTCAGGCTTCTCAGCCTTTTTCATTTGTAGATGTCTGTACTCGGACATGTTAAGCTTCCGCATGTGCTTTGACTTGTATGCTCTGAATGTTGGGTCATGAGACCCATGTTTGTAATATCTGGCTCTTCAGAGCCTAATGAATAAATACTTTGAGTCATAGAGTTATGTTGTGATGCCATGTTGTATTTGCACATATCGAGCATATTGTGTGTATGATTGAAATGCTTGGTATGTGTGGGATCCGAGAACCTAGTTGTTTATCCTTGGTAGCCTCTCTTATGGGGAAATGTAGTCTTGTGCTTCCATGAGCCATAGTAGTCCGCTACAGCCCGGTTCACCGGAGTCCTGCTAGCCCAGCACTACTGCTCCGAAACACTTGACTCACCATCTTGTGATTCACTTCGCTCCTATGTCTGTCCCTTCGGGGAAATGTCACGCGGTGACATCCGGAGTCCTGCCTAGCCTGCTACAGCCCGGGTTCCCGGAGTCCTGTCAGCCCAGTTGCTACAGCCCGGATTCACACGCTAATGACGGGCATGTTCGATGTTGTTTCATGTATGCCTGTCCCCGTAAGTTAGTGCCACTTTGGGTTCACGACTAGTCATGTCGGCCCGGGTTCTCTATCATATGGATGCTAGCGACACTATCATATACGTGAGCCAAAAGGCGCAAACGGTCCCGGGCCAGGTAAGGTGGTACCCGTGGGAATACCGTGCGTGAGGCCACAAAGTGATATGAAGTGTTATATGGTAGATCGGTGTGACTTAGGATCGAGGTCCTGACAACGTTGGTATCAGAGTCTGACTACCTGTAGGATTACCAAGCTAAACTAGTCGAAGTTGAGTCTAGAAATGCTTTAGTTATATAAGGGAATTGATTGTGGAAGGGAACGTAAGGCTCTTTTTACTCCTTTACCTTATGCCTTCTGATCTGAGTCAACCTCTTCTCTTCTATGGGATTAAGAACTAGTCTTCTCATCTTTCTATCAGGATCACGTGTTACTAATCTGTAGACTTATAGGATTGATGGATTCAAGTCTGAATTCAGTTTCTATTACTTTCATATATTCATAGCTGGCCTCAGAACCTAGACATTATGATGTTGAGTGGTCATGCCACTATTTTGCAGGATGCCTTAAATATTTTTGAGCATTTACACCCGTTATGCTGTCCGAGTCATCCTAGGTTTCTAAGTAGTCTGATGCATTTTTAAATTCCTTCCTACCGTTCTGAAGTTCGTCTGTGCCAGTTCAACCACACTAATCGGTGAGTTGAGGTACTATATTGCCTCGACATATATGTCGGAGCTATTATTATGACCCTAGGTGTCTTAGGAAGTCACCTAGTAATCTAGCAATGCTTTGCATCCCTAGTGTGATGATTCTGGCCACCATTCTCGAAAGCATCTCGTGATGTTATTAGTTAGTAGGTATCCTTTTCCTGGGTTATTGACCCAAGATTCGCTTTACTTACTTCTCGTTGATAGTGTTTGCTAGTTCCTTTAGGATATTAGTAACCATTGTGATAGTCTTTGAGGTTCGTGGTATATCGTTCTTCCAAATACCATGAACCGCTTATGGCGTAAGTTCTTTAAACCAAAAGATCACAACCAGAGTGCTCTTATGTAACACCCCGGATGTAACTTACCCAATATGTACTCCAACTCTTGCCGTTTCCGGCGTTAAGTTATTTTATTTTCCTCAGGTTCGGGTTTTTGTCTCCGTGTGTTGTTGTCGTTGTCATGCATCTCTTATCATGTCATCATGTGCATTGCATTTGCATACGTGTTCGTCTCATGCATCCGAGCATTTTCCCCGTTGTCCGTTTTGCATTCCGGCGCTCCATTCTCCTCCGGTGGTCATTTCTACCTTCTTTTCGTGTGTGGGGATTAAACATTTCTGGATTGGACCAAGACTTGCCAAGCGGCCTTGGTTTATTACCGGTAGACCGCCTGTCAAGTTTCGTACCATTTGGACTTCGTTTGATGCTCCAACGGTTAACCGAGGGACCGAAAAGGCCTCGTGTGTGTTGCAGCCCAACACCCCTCCATTTTGGCCCAAAACCCACCAAAACCCTCTCCATCATCTAGAGCATTCGATCATGATCGCGTGGCCAAAAACCGCACCTCGTTTGGACACTCCTAGCTCCCTCTATGCCTATAAATATCTCCCCCATTCGAAATCCCGGTTGAAACCCTAGATCCACCCCATCCGCCGCCGCCGGACAAAAATCGCCGGGCCGGACACGTCCGACCCGCGCCGCCGCCGCCACTCGCCGCCGCTGTTCTTCCACCACGCCGGCCCGCGCGGCCCGGGGCAGGCCCCCGCGGCCCAGCCGCTAGCCGCTGTCCGCGCCCGATTGCCCCGCCGCCCACTGGCCATCTCCGGTGGCCGGAGCCCCCTCGTCGCTCCGTCGCCGGCCACCTCCGCTATCGCGCCGGCAAGGCCGCGCCTCCTCCGCCCGGCGCCGGCTACCACGCCGGCGAGCTCCTCCGCGCCGACCTCGTCCAAGGCCGGCCTCGTCCCCCTCCTCCTCCGATCGGCGTCTCTTCGGCGAGCTCGAGCACCAACTCCGGGGAAGGTCCCCCGGCGAACCTCGATCCACGCGCTGGATGTCAGATCCGGATTCAAAACCCTAGGGTTGACTTCATCTTTTCCCTAAGTCCCAGATTATTTTGCATACTTTGACCTGCTATATCTCCGCATCCGTAGATCCGTTGTGGGCATATAGCATATCAAAATGTTCGCCTCAGAGAGCACATCATTTCATATCATTGCATCATTTTCATTTGAGTTCATCTTGGTGCCCGAAATGCTGTTGGAAGAGTGCTATTTGAGTTAATTGTCAGATCTGCTGCTCCAAATAGCTAATTGTTATTTTTGCCATGATTAATGTGTGCATGATATGCCCCTGAGCTCTACATGTGTTTTGTTATATGCCTTGCCATCTTTCCAGAGGTTCTATCCATGTATTTTTGTGATGTGTGTGGTGACTAGCACAAGCTTGCAAAGTGGTGCACTCGTTAACGCTGATTTCAGGGACTTAGCAATTCCACTAAGTCCTTGATCTGTTTTTATCAATATGCCATATGTTCATGTTGTTTCCTAGTGATCAGTGCCTCTTTTGAGGATGATCAGTAAGGATGTTTTGTTTATATTGTAGTGCTCTATCCATCCATGTCTTTGTTTGCAATTATGGAGCACCCTAGCTTGAGTCAATCGAGCTCTACTTTTGCTATTTCATGAATCTGGGCAGATTGTCTACTTGTTAGCGATTTTGCCGAGGATGTTGTAGTTGATCCGTGCATGCTATGTTATTGTTCTTGCCATGTATAGCTTGTATAATGTGTATTATTGATGGGTGTATGATTATATTGTCATGAATTGCTGTGTAGTGAGTGCATCGAGTTCGTAAACATGCCTACTTAATATCTGTTTTGCATGCTCCAGTTTTTCACCAAGTCTGTGATCTGGTTAAGTTTTTGCCATGTTCACATGCTTGCAATTGTATTTTCTGATCCCTTTTGGCTCAAGGTCACTAAGGGACTTTTGTTAAGATCTTTGAGTAGCTCCATGCCATACCTTATTTTGCCATGTTAAGTTCCTATAGCTTATAGTTTTCATGCTCCAAAGTGTGCTACCTGATCTGAAATTCCAGACAAGTGTTAATTTTACCAAGTCTGAGATCTGTTTACCAATTGCACTTTTGCCATGCTTGTTTGAACCTGTTAATTGATGAATTGGACGTAGCTCAGTGTTCGTCTTTTGTTAAGCATCATGAGTGGATCCCTGCCATGTATTTTTTTGCCATGTTTGGGTGCTGTAGCATGTTTGTCTTGTTACATTTAGATGGCTACTTGCTGTATATCGCAGACCGGTGCCATATTTGATTTGCTTGCCATTTCCAAACCGTGCATCCGATTCCGGTGTTCTTTATATCGATTTCAACTGAAATCACCTCACCTTTCCAGTGGCACTCTTGGATTTCCAAGTTGAGGCCAGGTTCATTCATTCCTTGCCAAATCTTGCATATGCATCACATATCGCATCTCGCATAGCATACCATGTTTGCATCATGTGTTTGAGCTTTGCACGTGATTGATTGTGTCCTTTTTGCTTGTTTGTCTTGTTTGGGTAGAGCCGGGAGACGAGTTCGCTAACGAGGAGCCCGTTGAGTTTGCTTTCGAGAATCCAGTCAACTCTGACAACTTTGCAGGCAAGATGATCATACCCTCGAAATCACTTCTATCTTTGCTTTGCTAGATGCTCGCTCTTTTTCTATGCCTATGCTACGATGCCTACCACTTGCTTATCATGCCTCCAAAATTGCCATGTCAAACCTCTAACCCACCATGTCCTAGCAAACCGTTGATTGGCTATGTTACCACTTTGCTCAGCCCCTCTTATAGCATTGCTAGTTGCAGGTGAAGATTAGAGACCGTTCCTTGTTGGAACATTGTTTACTTGTTGGGATATCATTATATTATCTTGTTATCTTAATGCATCTATATACTTGGTAAAGGGTGGAAGGCTCGGCCTCTCGCCTAGTGTTTTGTTCCACTCTTGTCGCCCTAGTTTCCGTCATATCGGTGTTATGTTCCCGGATTTTGCGTTCCTTACGCGGTTGGGTGATAATGGGAACCCCTTGACAGTCCGCCTTGAATAAAACTCCTCCAGCAATGCCCAACCTTGGTTTTACCATTTGCCACCTAGCTTTTTCCCTTGGGTTTCGCAGACTCAAGGGTCATCTTTATTTTAAACCCCCGGGCCAGTGCTCCTCTGAGCGTTGGTCCAACCTAGAGCACCGTGCGGGGCCGTCCCTTGGCAACTTGGGTTACGTTGGCTCTCGTACGCTTAGCTTATCCGGTGTGCCCTGAGAATGAGATATGTGCAGCTCCTACCGGGATTTGTCGGCACAGTGGGTGGTGTTGCTGGACTTGTTTTACCATCGTCGGAGTTGTCTTGTAGAACCGGGATGCCGAGTCTGATCGGAATGTCTCGGGAGAAGGTATATCCTTCGTTGACCGTGAGAGCTTGTCATGGGCTAAGTTGGGACTCCCCTGCAGGGATTTGAACTTTCGAAAGCCGTGCCCGCGGTTATGGGAAGATGGGAATTTGTTAATATCCGGTTGTAGATAACTTGAACCTTAACTTAATTAAAATGAATCAACTGTGTGAGTTACCGTGATGGTCTCTTCTCGGCGGAGTCCGGGAAGTGAACACGGTGTTGGAGTAATGCTTGTCGCAGGATGTTCTTTAGTTATTCGTTCGTGCTTTGCCTTCTCTTCTCGCTCTCTTTTGCGAACAGGTTAGCCACCATATATGCTAGTCGCTTGCTGCAGCTCCACATATTACCTTGCCTTACCTATAAGCTTAAATAGTCTTGATCGCGAGGGTGCGAGATTTCTGAGTCCCTATGGCTCACAGATTACTTCCAAACCAGATGCAAGGCCTGATGACTCCATTCCAGATGACGCGCTTGAGCTCAAGTGGGAGTTCGACGAGGACTCATGCCGTTACTATGTGTCTTTCCCTGATGATCGGTAGTGGAGCCCAGTTGGGGCAATCGGGACCATGTCGCATGTTGGGTTGATCTTTTATTTTGGCACCGTAGTCGGGCCATGAGTGATTGGATGATGTAATGCTATTTATGTACTTTGTTTGACATGGCGAGTGTAAGCCAACTATGTACCTTCCCCTTTTATTATCTATATTACATAGGATGTTGTGAAGATTGCCTTACTTGCGACATTGCTTTCAATGCAGTTATGCCTCTAAGTCGTGCTTCGACACGTAGGAGATATAGCCGCATCGAGGGTGTTACATCTTAGTGAGTTCTCCATTCTATATTGTGAATCTACCAGTTCTACCATTCTACATGGGTTATCTGGAAGAAATGTTGAGCATTGCTCGACATACTAATCTATGCATCTACAACTCAGAAAGATATATGTTCCTTTGAGTTGTCCCTCTTTAGCTGTTATCTGACCTTCGTCTGTCAATTGTTGGTCAAGAGTAGTTGTGCATTGGTGTTATCGATGCCTATTATTCCTGTGATCCATCAAGCCATTCTATTCCGGAATGACTAGGAGAAACAAACTCCAGTACCACATCCATATCTAGGATTGGGTCAAAGCAGTTGTATTCCGCAGATCAAAATGCTAAACCAGATTTTGTTCTATTCTACCTTGGAGTATTACCATCTTATGTCAAGAATGTCATGAGAATTGCACCACCTCTTATGAACTCTTGATTTAGTGATACTTCTTGCCATCATTATTCATTCCTCGGTTCCGTGTTGTTGTGACTGGAATGCCGACAAGTGAACTGTGATGTGTGAAATCAATACTCCTAGCAACTCGTTGCTTGGTAGTTAAAGGACAATAACTTCATTCCTGGTGTTTTGGTTATTGAATCACCACTCTAAGATTAAATCGTGCTACCTAGTCCTTATTTCTAGTGCACATTTCGATCGACGAGTTGGGAATTTGTCAAATCCCTTACTCTTTCGATCATATCGTCTCGCCCTGAAAAGCAAGATTGTTCTCGAGCTTATTAACATATCGGTGGTTCGTGATTTTCTGAATATCTTCTCGAAAGTATCACCAGGTTGTTCCCGGACTGTTATGTTGAGCTCGTGATCGAGTTGGTTTCTTGTAAATGACCCTTTCTCCAAGAATCTATGCTGGATACCCTGAGCTAGTTGGTTAAGCTAAACAACAACTTGGAGAGTTTGAGGATAAAAGCTTTACCTAACTTAGTTCATTCTGAAGGGATATCTTTGCGTTTGTGTGTGTGTGTGTTGAAGAAAGATGATATTTTCATTGATTGATCCTCGTGATCAATTGTTGGATCTATTGTCTTATCCAATCCTTGATTTGAGTATGGGCTATCGTCAAATCAAATCAGAACCAATGATGTTCGTAATGTCGTCTTACTCGTGGTTGTTTCCTTGAGCATACACCATTATATCTTTTGGGTCTAACCAATGCTATAACCTTGTTCACATAGTTGTGGAATTCCATCTCCACTGGAATTTTGATAAATTATTGTTGGGCCCATCGACAACGTCTTTATCTCCTCCATGATTCATGTTGAACATTAAGCTAGTGTTGGAAACTTTTAAAAGCATTTCTTCATGCTAGATCATGAAGCATATGTTTGGATGAAAGAAGTGACTTCCTCTAATTCATTTGCATTCGATGCAAGTTTCCACCGTGAATTTGAGAAAGTTTATTTTTGCCTCCTATGGAATCATCCCAAGTTAGTCATGCACATGCGAAGTGCTATATGGTTTGATAGGTTGGCCGCCTCCACTCCATTTGTGTTTCCTAGCACACCAAGCCACTGATTGATTTGCTCAAGGAGAAGAAGTTCCTTCTTAAGAATCATGACTAATGCTAGGACTTCATTATCCTCGATGATGGTTCCCAACCTGAACTTGGTAGTATTTTATTATAAGTCTACTATGTGGTCATGCTTGTCTGGGACAGCGTGTTCACATGTTGTAGCAAAACCCACTCATGTTTTGGAGTTTGCTATCGTAGTTCGTTCCCTAAGAATCTTGCAACGTCATCTCGTCGATTTGTGTTGCAATCCTTCCTTTCAGACATGATGAGTCTGGAATATCCTGACACCAACCAGATCTGAATCTCAGGCAGATATGATGGTTGGGACGTTTCCCAAGAACTATAATATTGGTCTCTTTGTAACCGCTAAAGTGGATGCCAGGGCTAACATAGCCAGCCGGAAGATCTATTATGTAGTATCCTGATTGATAAAGTTAGCCACCTCTCCATAAGGATTCCGTAGGATTTACTTCCAAAGTTATTCCTTATGGATTCTTGCGCTCCCGAAGTCCGACCTTCTACCTGATGTTCTAGATACCAAATGATATCAATAAATGAGTTACGCTAGCACATCAAGGAGAACATTAGAAGCGGAGTGCTAAATGTCTCTCGGTCGATCATCCAGATTTTGATCCCTTAACCTCGCTAAGGTGAAATCTGACAAAGTGTTACCTTTCTTTACATCTGCATCCTCCACCATTATTCATCATGGTAGTATGTTGTGTTGCCAGGATCCTTGACACGTATATTGGTAAAACTTGTTGAATATGGGAATTCTCAAGTTCTTGAGAGCACACGCAATCACTAGGATTTATCGTCGGCATTAATTGGGATCCGCTCTTAGTTTCCTCGGTTATGCTATAACCTTTCCAATAGTGGAATCTCTCTCTACCGTTGGGTTCTCCCAGTTACTAGAACCATTCCCGGCATTTGCATTTTGTTCCCAGCTTGCACCGCCATTGTGTCATCCTACTATGGACTACCCTTCTTAGTAATTACTGATCAGGATCATCTTCAAAAGTGGTCCTACCATGGGTCCCATCCATTTCTGATGATAAGCAAAAGGCATCGTTTGTGTTGTCTTCAACAAGGTAATCCACATCATCCATACTAGTCCAAGCATGCCATTCTACCGAACTCCTCCAAACGATCGCTCGAGATTTGCCTTAGGCTGGTATAGAGAGTCTCAATGATCTCTATATCAAAAGTAATTCTTTTTTCCATTTAGGCGAATAACTCTACGAGTCACCTCCTCGTAGGTGCCCTGTTATGGGATCATGGCAGATAACCCCTCGCTACGTTGAGACCGTGCACCATCCTACTCAAGCGTGGAATTGTTGCCTACCAATTCGAACCTTCGTCATCTGCCTTCCATCACCCCTGATATGTGTTTTGTTGTCTCAGCTCTAGATATGTTTCGACATCTCATTTCGTGAGTTGATCATGATTTGCTTGATCTTCATGAAGATCGATCACTGTAGAGTTTCTTTCCTTGTCATCGTGTCGGGTAAGTTCTCAAAAGAAAAGACGTCAAGATAAATTGGAGCAATGAATGAACATCTTCGAGAAGGGCAGTTGGATCGAGAAGATTGTGCTGGCTTTGTCTCCCCTTTGACTTCTTACCTCACGCCTTGAATCTCGAGACGAGATTCTTGTTTTGTGGGGGTGAGTTGTCACAGCCCTAGCTTAGCCTCTGCTTGTCCTTGCATGATCATCATCTCATCATGTCTAAATTTCATTTAAATATGAAATGGGGATCCTCAAACTCTAGCACCAAATGAATTCGACTAGGGTCAAAATAAAATATTTTTCATTGCACCGAAAATGACCTTTAAAAATGTTCAACATTTCTGGATTGAGGTCGAAGCATCCACCAAAAATGGTTTACATTTTTGCAGGACATATTTGGGCTTTGAATTAATTCAAACATATTTGAATTGGAGCTATTTAGATGCTATATATATTTTAGGTGTTCCAAAAATGTTGGAAATTGTTATGGGTCACTAGAATAATTCAGACAGCACCCATAATTATTTCCAGGATTTTCTAAAATGGTTTAGTATTTTACTAAATCAAAACAAAACAGAATAAATAGAAAACGGAAACAATTTAAATTAGAAAACAGAGAGAGAGAGAGAGAAAGAGAGTTACCTGGGCCTTACCTGTAGCCGGCCCAGCTAGCTGCCAAGCCTACCAGGGGCAGGGGCGTCTTCCTCCCCGCGCCAGTAGGACGCCGCGTGCGTGGTCGCCTCACGCCGGCACGCGCCGAGCCACCTCCTGCTTGCCACCGACCGCCTGGAGCTGGCTAAGGACACCACGCGCATCGCCCCATTCCCCCTGGACCTCACCCACTCTCCCTAGACCCTTCCCCCCTATTCTGCTCCCTCTCCCGAGCACACCCGAACGCGCCGACGAGCACCGCCGCGTCCACCGGCCCTCCCTTGCCCATCCAGCGTGTAAAGAAGAACCGCCGCGGTCCGCTACGTCGTCTCGTCCGAGCCCCGAGCGCTCGCGCGCCTCGACGCGACCACCCCGACCTCGTCTTCGTTGTTCGGCCGCCGAGATCGCCGCCGACCTCTCGTCCTCATCAGCCCCTCCCCGAGATCACCGACTCTCTCTCGTCGTGTTCTACGTGAGCTTTTGATCATTGTCCCCCTCTCCATTCTCTCTCTTGCACTCCGTAGCCGCCACGCCCCTCTCGCCCGACTGCACCGCCGCCTGCACTCGCCGCCGACACGACTCCGGCGACCATTTGGTCCAGGCGTCGTGTCCCACACACTCGCTGCCTCGCGTAGCCGCTGTAGGGGTCACGCACGCGCTTCCATGGCCAATGCTTCTGCATCACCGCGCTCACCCGAACGCCGGCGCCGCCCCGAGCTCGTTTCCGGCGAGCTCTGGCCGTCCCCGCTGCCACCACATGCCACGCTGGATGCGGGTGAGCTCCAGCTCCCCGCAGCTAACCTCGGCTAGTCGTTTAGGCGCCGGGGAAGCGATCCCAACACGCTCCGCCGCATCTGGACTCGCAGGCGGCTAAATGCCGACGACCGCTGACCCGTTGACCGGCATGGGTTGACCCCACTGCCCGGTTTGACCTCCCCCTCTCTCTCACTGACTTGCGGGCCCCACCCGACTAATTACTCTAGTTAGCACTAATTAACTAGTTAGGTTAGTTACTACAGTCACTGACTAGTGGGCCCTGCCAAGTTAGTTAGGGCTAAGTAACTTAGTGCTACCTCTTGAGCTTGCGTTGGATTTCCCCGAAGAGGAAAGGATGATGCAGCAGAGTAGCGTAAGTATTTCCCTCAGTTTTTGAGAACCAAGGTATCAATCCAGTAGGAGGCCACGCTCAAGTCCCTCGTACCTACACAAAACGATAGCTACTCGCAATCAACGCGATTAGGGGTTGTCAATCCCTTCACGGTCACTTACGAGAGTGAGATCTAATAGATATAATATTTTTGGTATAGAGATGCAAAGTGAAAAGTAAAAGGCAAAGTAAAAAGGCAAAGCAAGATTAAAGTGATGGAGATTGATATGATGAGAATAGACCCGGGGGCCATAGGTTTCACTAGTGGCTTCTCTCAAGAGCATAAGTATTCTACGGTGGGTGAACAAATTACTGTTGAGAAATTGACAGAATTGAGCATAGTTATGAGAATATCTAGGCATGATCATGTAGATAGAAATCACGTCCGTGACAAGTAGACCGAAACGATTCTACATCTACTACTATTACTCCACTCATCGACCGCTATCCAACATGCATCTAGAGTATTAAGTTAAAAACAGAGTAACGCTTTAAGCAAGATGACATGATGTAGAGAGATAAATTCATGCAATGTGAAATAAACCCCATCTTGTTATCCTCGATGGCAACGATGCAATACGTACCTTGCTGCCCCTTTTGTCACTGGGTAAGGACACCGCAAGATCGAACCCAAAGCTAAGCACTTCTCCCATGGCAAGAAATACCAATCTAGTTGGCCAAACCAAACGGATAATTCGAAGAGACTTGCAAAGATAAACAATCATACATAAAAGAATTCAGAGAAGATTCAAATATTATTCATAGATAAACTTGATCATAAACCCACAATTCATCAGTCTCAACAAACACACCGCAAAAAGAAGATTACATCGAATAGATCTCCACAAGAGAGGGGGAGAACTTTGTATTGAGATCCAAAAAGAGAGAAGAAGCCATCTAGCTACTAACTATGGACCCGAAGGTCTGAGGTAAACTACTCGCACTTCATCGGAGAGGCTATGATGATGTAGAAGCCCTCCGTGATGACGGCCCTCTCCGGCGGAGCTCTGGAACAGGCCCCAAGATGGGATCTCGTGGATACAGAAAGTTGCTGCGGTGGAATTAGGTTTTTGGCTCCTGTTCTGATCGTTTGGGGGTACGTAGGTATATATATGAGGAAGGAGTACGTCGGTGGAGCACCGAGGGGGCCACGAGGCAGGGGGCGCGCCCCCCACCCTCGTGACCGCCTCTTTGACTCCTTGGAGTAGGGTCCAAGTCTCCTGGATCACGTTCGGTGAGAAAATCACGTTCTCGAAGGTTTTATTCCGTTTGGACTCCGTTTGATATTATGTTTCTCCGAAATACTGAAATAGGCAAAAAAAACAGCAATTCTGGGTTGGGCCTCCGGTTAATAGGTTAGTCCCAAAAATAATATAAAAGTGGAAAATAAAGTGCAATATAGTCCAAAACAGTAGATAATATAGCATGGAGCAATCATAAATTATAGATACGTTGGAGACGTATCAGGCATCCCCAAGCTTAATTCCTGCTCGTCCTCGAGTAGGTAAATGATAAAAAGAGAATTTTTGATGTGGGTGCTACTTGGAATAATTTCAATGCAAATCTTCTTAATTTTGATATGAATATTCAGATTCAAAAGATTCAAGACAAAAGTTTATATTGACATAAAAATAATAATACTTCAAGCATACTAACAAAGCAATTATGTCTTCTCAAAATAACATGGCCAAAGAAAGTTATCCCTACAAAATCATATAGTATGGCTATGCTCTATCTTCACCACACAAAGTATTTAAATCATGCACAACCCCGATGACAAGCCAAGCAATTGTTTCATACTCTAACTTTTTCAATCTTCACGCAATACATGAGCATGAGCCATGGATATAGCACTATAGGTGGAATAGGATGGTGGTTGTGGAGAAGACAAAAAGGAGAAGATAGTCTCACATCAACTAGGCATATCAACGGGCTATGGAGATGCCCATCAATAGATATCAATGTGAGTGAGTAGGGATTGCCATGCAACGGATGCACTAGAGATATAAGTATATGAAAGCTCAAAAAAGAAACTAAGTGGGTGTGCATCCAACTTGCTTGCTCATGAAGACCTAGGGCAATTTGAGGAAGCCCAGCATTGGAATATACAAGCCAAGTTCTATAATGTAAAATTCCCACTAGTATATGAAAGTGATAACATGAGAGACTCTCTACTATGAAGATCATGGTGCTACTTTGAAGCACAAGTGTGGTAAAAGGATAGTAACATTGTCCCTTCTCTCTTTTCTCTCATTTTTTTATTTGGGCCTTTTTCTCTTTTTTATGGCCTCTTTTCTTTGGGCTTCTTTGGCCTCTTTTATTTATTTTTCGTCCGGAGTCTCATCCCGACTTGTGGGGGAATCATAGTCTCCATCATCCTTTCCTCACTGGGACAATGCTCTAATAATGATGATCATCATAGTTTTATTTTTCTTACAACTCAACAATAACAACTCGATACTTAGAACAAAATATGACTATATGAATGCCTCCGGCGGTGTACCGGGATATGCAATATGACAATGATGGAGTGTGTCATAATAAACGGAACGATGGAAAGTTGCATGGCAATATATCTCGGAATGGCTATGGAAATGCCATAATAGGTAGGTATGGTGGCTGTTTTGAGGAAGGTATATGGTAGGTGTATGATACCGGCGAAAAGTGTGCAGTATTGGAGAGGCTAGCAAAGGTGGAAGGGTGAGAGTGCGTATAATCCATGGACTCAACATTAGTCATAAAGAACTCATATACTTATTGCAAAAATCTAGAAGTTATCAAAGAAAAGTATTATGCACATGCTCCTAGGGGGATAGATTGGTAGGAAAAGACCATCGCTCGTCCCCGACTGCCACTCATAAGGAAGACAATCAATAAATAAATCATGCTCCGACTTCATCACATAACGGCTCACCATACGTGCATGCTACGGGAATCAGAAACTTTAACACAAGTATTCTTTAAATTCACAACTAATCAACTAGCATGACTCTAATATAATCACATCCATATCTCAAAACAATTATCAAGTATCAAAATTTTCTTAGTATTCAACACACTCAAAAGAAAGTTTCACAAATCTTGAATACCAAGCATATTATTATTAAGCAAATTACCATGCTATTAAGAGACTCTCAAAATAATTTAAGTGAAGCATGAGAGATCAATAGTTTCTTTAAAACAAATCCACCACCGTGCTCTAAAATATCTAAGTGAAGCACATAGAGCAAAATTATAACGCTCAAAAGATATAGGTGAAGCACATAGAGCAAAACTACATAGCTCAAAAGATATAAGTGAAGCACATAGAGTATTCTATCAAATTTTAATTCATGTATGGCTCTCTCAAAAGGTGTGTACAGCAAGGATGATTGTGGCATACTAAACACAAATACAAAAATAATACACGACGCTCCAAGCAAAACACATATCATGTTGGTGAATAAAAATATAGCTCCAAGTAAATTACCGATGGAAGTGGACGAAAGAGGGGATGCCTTCCGGGGCATCCCCAAGCTTTGACTTTTTGGTGTCCTTGGATTATCTTGGGGGTTCCATGGGCATCCCCAAGCTTAGGATTTTCCACTCCTTGTTCCATAATCCATCACAAGAATTCACCCAAAACTTGAAAACTTCACAACACAAAACTTAAAGTAGAAAACTCGTGAGCTCCGTTAGCGAAAGAAAACAAAAGACCACTTCAAGGTACTGTAATGAACTCATTCTTTATTTATATTGGTGTTAAACCTACTGTATTCCAACTTCTCTATGGATTACAAACTATTTTACTAACCATAGATTCATCAAAATAAGCAAACAACACACGAAAAACAGAATCTGTCAAAAACAGAACAGTCAGTAGTAATCTGTAGCTAGCGCAATATATGGAACCCCAAAAATTCTAAAATAAATTTATGGACGTGATGAATTTATCTATTAATCATCTTCAAAAAGAATTAACTAAATAGAACTCTTCAAATAAAAATTACAGCAGTTCTCGTGAGCGCCAAAGTTTCTGTTTTTTACAGCAAGTTCAACAAGACTTTCCCCAAGTCTTCCCAACGGTTCTACTTGGCACAAGCACTAATTAAACACAAAAACACAACCAAAACAGAGGCTAAATAAATTATTTATTACTAAACAGGAGCAAAAAGCAAGGAATAAAAATAAAATTGGGTTGCCTCCCAACAAGCGCTATCATTTAACGCCCCTAGCTAGGCATTGATAATTTTAATGGTGCTCACATGAAAGACAAGAATTGAAGCGCAAAGAGAGCACCATAAAACATGTGACAAACACACTTAAGTCTAACATACTTCCTATCCATAGGCATTTTATAAGCAAACAAATTATCATAGCAAGCAAAAATTAGCATATGCAAGGAAGAAGAAAGAGACGATAGCAATCTCAACATGACGAGAGGTAATTTAGTAACATGAAAATTTCTACAACCATATTTTCCTATCTCATAATAATTATATGTAGGATCATAAGCAAATTCAACAATATAGCTATCAGAAAACATATTCTTAACATGATCCACATGTATGCAAAGTTGACACTCTTCCAAAATAGTGGGATTATCATAAAATAAAGTCATGACCTCTCCAAACCCACTTTTCTCAAAAAAATTCATAAGATTGAACATGCTCCAAATATGTGGGATCTAAAGTTGACACTCTTCCAAACCCACTTTCAATATTATTCCAAACACTATTATCAATCTCATATTCATCATGGGGCTTAAATAAATTTTCAAGATCATAAGAAGAATCACCCCAATCATGATCATTGCAACAAGTAGTAGACATAGCAAAACTAGCATCCCCAAGCTTAGGGTTTTGCATATTATTAGCACAATTTACATCGATAGAATTTATAATAAAATCATTGCAATCATGCTTTTTATTCAAAGATCTATCGTGAATCGTTTCTTAAAATAATTTATCACAATTTTTAGATTCACGGATTTCATGCAAAACCTCATAAAGATAATCTAGTGCACTCAACTCACTAGCAATAGGTTCATCATAATTGGATCTCTTAAAGAGATTATCAAGTGGATGAGGATCCATAAACTCTTAGCAAGCGAAGATGCAAGCAAAAAGGAAGCACATGGTAACACAAGATTGAATGGAGGAAGGGCGAATAAAACGGCAAGGGTGAAGTGGGGGAGAGGAAAACGAGAGGCAAATGGCAAATAATGCAATGCGAGAGATAGGGATTGTGATGGGTACTTGGTATGTTGACTTTTTGCGTAGACTCCCTCGCAACGGTGCCAGAAATGGATCATTGTTGGGAGTCAAATCTTGACTTGCGTGAACCTCCCCGGCAACGGCGCCAGAAATCGCTCGTTGCCGGGAGTCAAATCTTGACTTGCGCGAACCTCCCCGGCAACGGCGCCAGAAATGGCTCGTTGTCGGGAGTCAAATCTTGACTTGCGCGAACCTCCCCGGCAATGGCGCCAAAAATTATTCTTGCTACCTCTTGAGGTTGCGTTCGATTTCCTTGAAGAGGAAAGGATGATGCAGCAGAGTAGCGTAAGTATTTCCCTCAGTTTTTGAGAACCAAGGTATCAGGAGGCCACGCTCAAGTCCCTCGTACCTGCACAAAACGATAGCTACTCGCATCCAACGCGATTAGGGGTTGTCAATCCCTTCATGGTCACTTACGAGAGTGAGATCTAATAGATATAATATTTTTGGTATAGAGATGCAAAGTGAAAAGTAAAAGGCAAAGTAAAAAAAGCAAAGCAAGATTAAAGTGATGGAGATTGATATGATGAGAATAGACCCGGGGGCCATAGGTTTCACTAGTGGCTTCTCTCAAGAGCATAAGTATTCTACGGTGGGTGAACAAATTACTGTTGAGCAATTGACAGAATTGAGCATAGTTATGAGAATATCTAGGCATGATCATGTATATAGGCATCACGTCCGTGACAAGTAGACCGAAACGATTCTGCATCTACTACTATTACTCCACTCATCGACTGCTATCCAGCATGCATCTAGAGTATTAAGTTAAAAACAGAGTAACACTTTAAGCAAGATGACATGATGTAGAGAGATAAATTCATGCAATATGAAATAAAGCCCATCTTGTTATCCTCGATGGCAATAATGCAATACGTGCCTTGCTGCCCCTTCTGTCACTGGGAAAGGACACCGCAAGATCGAACCCAAAGCTAAGCACTTCTCCCATGGCAAGAACAACCAATCTAGTTGGCCAAACCAAACGGATAATTCGAACAGACTTGCAAAGATAACCAATCATACATAAAAGAATTCAGAGAAGATTCAAATATTATTCATAGATAGACTTGATCATAAACCCACAACTCATCGGTCTCAACAAACACACTGCAAAAAGAAGATTACATTGAATAGATCTCCACAAGAGAGGGGGAGAACTTTGTATTGAGATCCAAAAAGAGAGAAGAAGCCATCTAGCTACTAACAATGGACCCGAAGGTCTGAGGTAAACTACTCACACTTCATCGGAGAGGCTATGATGATGTCGAAGCCCTCCGTGATGACGACCCTCTCCGGCGGAGCTCCGGAACAGGCCCCAAGATGGGATCTCGTGGATACAGAAAGTTTCGGCGGTGGAATTAGGTTTTTGGCTCCTGTTCTGATCGTTTGGGGGTACGTAGGTATATATAGGAGGAAGGAGTATGTCGGTGGAGCACCGAGGGGCCATGAGGCAGGGGGGGCACCCTAGGGGGTGGGCGCACCCCCCGCCCTCGTGACCGCCTCTTTGACTCCTTGGAGTAGGGTCCCAGTCTCCTGGATCACGTTCGTTTAGAAAATCACGTTCCCGAAGGTTTTATTCCGCTTGGACTCCGTTTGATATTCTGTTTCTCCGAAATACTGAAATAGGCAAAAAACAACAATTCTGGGCTAGGCCTCCGGTTAATAGGTTAGTCCCAAAAATAATATAAAAGTGGAAAATAAAGCCCAATATAGTCCAAAATAGTAGATAATATAGCATGGAGCAATCAAAAATTATAGATACGTTGTAGGCGTATCACTTAGTTAGTTAACTGGGTGACTGACCAGTGGGTCCCACTGGTCAGGTATGACCTGGTCGACTGCTGACGTCACCCTGACATAGTGCTGACACAATAATGTAATATATGGATTAAAAACAATTCTGGAAATTCCATAAATTGCTTTAAACTTCAAAAATTCATAGTAATTCAACCATAACTCAGATGAAGATAATTGATATATGAAAAATGATCAGAAAAATCCAATCTATCCATCTGTACTGGTTTCATGCATGCTTAAAAACTTAACCTTGCTGTTTAGATCAAAACATGATAATGCACTTTATAAGTTCTTAATTTGAATTTGAATTTGAACCTTTGGTTCAAATCAACTCAAACCCTTCTGTTCTTAGCTACATTAGCTCAAATCACAGCATATTGACATGTCATGATCATGCATCATATTGTGCATTGCATTGATTATATTCTTTCTCTGTTGCCGGTGTTGTTCCCCCTCGGTAGTCGTTGTTCCGAGACTGTGATCGATGACACCGATGAAGAGTTATACTTTCTTCAGAAGTGCCAGGCAAGCAAAAACCCCTTATTCATTCCGATACAATCCCACTCTCTCGCTCCTGCTCTCTTTTACTGCATTAGGACAACAACGATTCAACTGTTACATGCTGCGGTAGATGAACCCCTTTCCCCTACATGACCTGTCATTGCCACAGTAAATAGATGAAACCCACTGGCATGAGTAGGAGTTGTTTGAGCCCTAATGTGCCTACTCATTCATGATTGTTTGTCATGCCTGCTATTGCTTAGAGTTGTGTCAGGTCTGATTCATCAGGGATGAATTGGAAAGTTGTGAACATGTCCTACTGTGTGTGAGCTAAGTGTGTTGACCACGATTTGGTAAAGGTATCGATGAGAGGCCATGTAGGAGTATATGGTGGGTTGTTTCATTGACACCGTCCTTAAGAACCGAGATCTGTATGTGTGATTTAAGAACCAGTTACTACCATGCATTGGGATCCTTAATTGACCCTCTCGGCTTCTTAACCACCCTAGTCCTCTGTCCAGGAGTTGCAACTAGTTTCTGGTGTTTGTAGGATATGTGTTGGCGGCCGTGAGTAGCGCTGACCCTAGGGGTGGGCTATGATGCGGTAGATACACCGTGGCCGGGCATGCCGGGCGCCCGTTTGGTGTCTCGGGAACTTTGTACACATCGTTCGGGGCCGTATGTGGAAACCTCGGCCGGACTCCCTGCGGATGGAACCTGGATAGGCGATGAACCTGGACTAGAGACTTGAGTGTTTAGGTAGGCCGTGGCCGACACCCTCGTTGGGCTTCCGCTTGAAGGTTGCCGAGTACATGTTGTGTAAACGGCGGTAAGTGGTGAGAGCGTGTATGAAGAAGTACACCCCTGCAGGGTTAACATCATTTATTCGAATAGCCGCATCCACGGTAAAGGACTACTTGGTTGCCTATGTAGTTCATAGACAAGTGAAAGTGGATACTCTAAAATGCGCAAGATAAGCAGGAGTGCTATGGATGGCGTTCTCGTAGGGAGACGGGAGCGGATCCATAGTGGTGTATTGATATGGTGAATATGTGGACTCGTGTGCGCCACCTCAAAGAGTTATTTGCAGTAGTAGTTCAGGTTATCCACTGAGTCAAAGTTGGCTTGCTGCAGTTAAACCCCACCATCCCCTTGTTGATAATGATGCATATGTAGTTAGTTCTGATGTAAGTCTTGTTGGGTACATTTGTACTCATGTTTGCTTAATTTATGTTTTGCAGAGAGACTTCAGTCTCGCTAGTAGTTCCGTGTGGACTTCGACGTTTAGCTTGATACCTCAGCTACGATCTTGTGCCCTCAGCAGGATCTAGTAGATAGTCAGGCTTCTCAGCATTTTTCATTTGTAGATGTCTGTACTCAGACATGTTAAGCTTCCGCATGTGCTTTGACTTGTATGCTCTGAATGTTGGGTCATGAGACCCATGTTTGTAATATCTGGCTCTTCGGAGCCTAATGAATAAATACTTTGAGTCATAGAGTTATGTTGTGATGCCATGTTGTATTTGCACATATCGAGCATATTGTGTGTATGATTGAAATGCTTGGTATGTGTGGAATCCGAGAACCTAGTTGTTTATCCTTGGTAGCCTCTCTTATGGGGAAATGTAGTCTTGTGCTTCCATGAGCCATAGTAGTCCGCTACAGCCCGGTTCACCGGAGTCCTGCTAGCCCAGCACTACTGCTCCAGAACACTTGACTGGCCGGCTTGTGATTCACTTCGTTCTTGTGTCTGTCCCTTCGGGGAAATGTCACGCGGTGACATCCGGAGTCCTGCCTAGCCTGCTACAGCCTGGTTCCCGGAGTCCTGTTAGCCCAGTTGCTACAGTCCGGATTCACACGCTAATGACCGACATGTTCGATGTTGTTTCATGTATGCCTGTCCCCGTAAGTTAGTGCCACTTTGGGTTCACGACTAGTCATGTCGGCCCGGTTTCTCTGTCATATGGATGCTAGCGACACTATCATATACGTGAGCCAAAAGGCGCAAACGGTCCCAGGCCAGGTAAGGTGGCACCCGTGGGAATACTGTGCGTGAGGCCGCAAAGTGATATGAAGTGTTACATGCTAGATCGGTGTGACTTAGGATCGGGGTCCTGACGGGGGGGGGGTTGGATGAACAGGACCCCATGGTAGTAGAGGCCGTTGCCACTGGATGAACATGACCCCGATCGAGTTGGTTGGGGGTGGATGAGCAGGACCCCGTGGAGGGCTGGATGAACAGGACCCCGTGGAGGGCTGGTTGAACAGTAGCCAGTGGAGGCCTGGATGAACAGTAGGGCGTGGAGGGGTTGTTGAACAGGACCCCATGGAGAGGGCTGGTTGAACAATAGCCGATGGAGGAGCGGTGGAGGTTGGATGAACATGAGCCCGTGGATGAACAGTCGCAGGTGGAGGCTGGAGGAGGTCGACGGTGGATGTACAGTAGCCCGTGGAGGCTGGAGGAGGTCGACGGTGGAGATGAACAGTATCCCGTGCAGTCCCGTTTTGTGGTACGCCACACCCCTCCCGATGAACATGACCCCCGTTTCGACCATAGCGCTCCAACACAAGTTCGTTTCCTCCGTTTTGCAGTACGCCACACCCCTCCCGATCAACAGGACCCTGTTTCGACTGTAGGAGGTCCAAGAGAAGTCCGTTTCCTCTATTTCGCGGTATGCCAGACTCCTCCCGATGAAGAGGATCCTGTTTCGACCGTGGCCGGTCGAACACAAGGCCGTTTCCTCTGTTCTGCAGTATGCCAGGCCTCGTTTCGATCAGCTATTCCATCCAAGCCGGATGGCTCCCAATGAACATGATGTATTCCGTTGCCTCCCGATGAACACGACGCATTCCGTTGCCTCCCCATGAAGACGACAATGCAGTTTCTCCATTCTGACCCAGCCATGTATATGAGCCCTGGCTGTACGTATGCGTGAGTAGGCGTTCGAGACCCCACCCGTATGTACGTAAGTGGCCATATTTACTTTCTAGCACCCTGGACGTTGTACATACGTGTACACAATACTAACGGGACTACGTGACATGCTACGTGCACGCCTCTACTACGACACGTGCCCTTCCTTACACAGCCACAGTTCATCACTGCAGCCTGTAGACAGACGATTGACCAGTATGTACGTACACGTTCGCGACCAGAATGACAATGCTACGTACGCTTCGACCAGGTGGGTCCCGACTGTCAGGCACTTCCTTGCGTGTGAATATGTAGCTGGTGGGTCCCAACAGTTAGGGGGAAACATTTTTTTCATGAAATACGGTTGCCCGTCTGGTGAGTCCCTACTGTCAGGTGGAGGAATCATTATTTTCAGCCTAATAAGGAGACACTTCCTTGCTGCGGCCATGGACCCAGCTTTCAGCCACTCCACGTACAGTACTATTCCGATGGAAGTCGTTCCTTGACCATGTTTACCATGCAGTGCCGAGAGCACCAGGGCGGTGGATGACAGCGAGGCCTAGGAAGGGGACGACGCAGAGCTGGGGAAGACGCAAAAGTGGAGGCCCACACGGGGAGGAGTACGAGGGTTCACTGGTTCGGTTGCGGTGTGAGGCTGCCGTCGCCGCAGAATAATAGGGGGTGTGGGTGAGTAGAGGGATGGCTTGGCCAGCGATGGGAGTAGTACGAGGCGGTGAGGCTTCCGCGGCAGCACAGCTAGCCACGGGAGGCAGGAGCAGGCGGCACGTCCGGCGCTGGTTTGGGCGGCTAGAGCAAGAAGACCAGAGGTTGAAGAATCACTACGGCCGTTGGATGGACATTGTACGGTCACTGGAGTTAGAATCATTCATATTGACTAAGTTGACAAAGCCCTCTGTCCTTGTCAACTTAGTAGGCCCACAGGTCAGCCTCCTGCTTTGGTGGGTCCCAGCTAGCAGGGAGTATTCATTTTTTTGTGCGTAATAAGGAGGCACTTCCTTGCGTGCGAAGATATAGTTGGTGGGTCCAACCTGTCAGCGGGGGGAACATTTTTTTCACGAAATACAGAGGCCCTTCCAATGGGTCCCAACTGTTAGGTGGAGGAATCATTATTTTGCGCGTAATAAGGAGACATTTCCTTGCGTGCGGCCGTGGACCCAGCTGTCAGCCTCTACACATACAGTCCACTTCCAATGGATGTCGTTCGTTGACTGTGTTGACCACTCCGCGCTGAGAGCACCAGGGCGGTGGACGACGGCGAGGCCTAGGAAGGGAATGACACGGAGCTAGGGAAGACTCGACAGTTGTTTCCCATGCAGAGGGGAGTACGAGGGTTTACTGGTTCGTCTGCCGTCGCCGGAGAATAACAACAGGTGTGGGTGAGTAGAGGGATGGCTACGCCAGCGATGGGAGTACGGTGGGGAGGTGAGGCCTGCGCGGCAGCATAGCCGACTGCGGTACGAGGAGCAGGCTGTCCTGGCGGCGCTTGTTTGAGTGGCAGGAGCAGGAAGAGTAGAGATTGAAGAAGCACGACGGTTGTTGGATGGACATCCAACAGTCACTGCTCTCGTGTGTTGACTAAGTTGACACGACGTTGCGTGTGCGTCAATCTATTTTTTAGCAAAGCATACGCGTCAACCTGTAGTAGGCACACAAGCCAGCCTCAAATCTATGGAAAATAGCATACAACCCATCTGCCATTATTTCTAATAATTTATAGCCCATTTGCTAATTCTTAAGAATTTTTTTGGAGCCCATCTTCTTTTTGTTAGCTTTACACCCCATATTGTGGCCATGGTTAAAAATTATACAAAATTTTGCATATTTCAGTGCGGTCAACTGTTTTTAATCCCGAAATATCGAGTCACAATCAAACTATTTTGAAAAATAATTTATATAAATATAAAATCCAAATAATTTTCCATGCATAAAAATCAATGGAATTTAAAATCTAGTAATGAAAAAAATTGAAACTAATTCCCGGTTTGATGTATTTTAAAAATGTACAACCCATTTCTGGGCAAACCGAATGAAACACTCCTCGTCTTGAAAGATTTGCGGCCCAGCAGGGCTGATAAAGCAAGTAGGCCTCGTTTGGATATTTCTTAAAATAAATAGAACTGTGCTAGCCATTTTCAGCAAGAAAAAAACACAACAGGTTTCATGATGTGGTAAACATAAATCAAACTCTGGCTAGACGGGCCACAGCCCCCGCACAACCCTGTTGTTACCCTGATTGCTAAAACTAGTATAAATAACAACTAGTTGTTCCTCAAAAAAGTAAATAACAACTGTGCGACCTGCTGGGTCCCTGGTGTCAGCCGCTCGTTGTGTAATTCTCTCGTTTATTGACTACGTTGACAATGACGTTGTTGGTGTTCTGGGAATGGGGTCCGCAAACTTGCCTGCCTGCGGCCCACGGCGTGGCTCTGCGAGCGGACCCGTACGGCCCATCTTCACCAACAAGCATTCAAGACCCTTGTGAGGGGCCAAGCCTCGCGAGGCGGACGACACAAGACCTCCTCGGGAGCATCCTCACCAGGCTGGCTTGCGAGGGGCGGAGAGATCAAGGCCAGGCAATCCTCGCGAGGTTCCAATGACGTGAGCCATGACGATCGACACCAGGCGGGCGCTAGTGTGCACAGTGTCCTTGTTTCCTCTTTGGTGCTAAGTAGGCAAGCGCAGACACAGAGTACCGAGGCGTCAAGCAAAGGATTCCATATCGGTGCAAGGAGACCAAGACCAGCAGGACGGCAAGACGGAGATCACTGTGGAGCCCAAGACGGCGTCACCACCAGAGCCTTTGGCAGGCGAAGACTACTTTTGTCAGGATAAGCTATACTAGCTATCCCCTTTCGAATTGGCCGTTGTTGGCTCCCTTCTCGCTCAATATTTGGGGAGAGGACCAGGGCCTCTATATATAGGACTAGCCACCGCCATAGTTGGGGGACCTAGATTCAACCCATCCATACACCCACCAAGCACAAGAACACCTCGCCTCAGGAGGCTGTTCTTCCCGTTGTACTATTCATCCTCAGCCCAAGAGGCAATCCACCATCACCACACTGGAGTAGGGTATTACACCACAATGGTGGACCGAACCAGTATAAATCTTGTGTCCTTTGTGTTGCGAGTTCGTCGAATTAGTCCTTCAGATCTTAGCGAAACTAGGACGTGGATCGGTAGGGGGAGATCTTCACACGCACCCCAGTGTTCGAACCTTAAGGGTTTTGCCGGAACCCGTGATCCGACATTTGGCGCGCCAGGTAGGAGCGTGCCGAAGCCCTCCTTTCGTCGCTCCGCGTCCCGTTGCTTCATCGTCTCCATGTCGAACGCTCGCCGCGCTCACGCTGAGCGTCGGGCTGCCCTCGCTGCCCGCATTGCTCAGACGGCTCCCATCGGCGGGCCACCCCGTCTTTCTCCGTCACCTGCCCCAACGCCGCCACCAGCCCGGCGGGGAACAAGCAGCAAGCATCCGTGCTACACCCCTCGGTGCGGCGGGACGGCCGCACCACCACTCCATCACTAACCCCGGCCGGTTCGTCATCCCACGCTCGTCGCGCTCCTATGGACGTGCAGGCCGCTCTGTGCATGGCGCGCGAGCTCCTGTGCTACCGCCCCGTCGATGACCTATACGAGGACTAGCTCGACCGCATCGCCGAGCTTGCCAATGCCGCAGGGGGCTCCCCTGTGCCGTCCCTCTCGCCGCCTCGCCCTCCGCCGGCCGTGGGCGGCGTGGCCCATGGAGCGCCTCCACCACCTCAGCCCCAAGACAGAGTCTTGGCGCCCAGGCGTGCGGCCCCACGGCGCGACCTGCCGCGTTCGGCGCCCGCGCAAGAAGAAAGAAGCTGCCAAGAAGTCCCTCGGCCACGGGAAAACACCCCCGCCCTCCCTGCGACACCACTGCAAGACCGCGTGCCGCCAACGGAGGCGGTGCGCGGACTCCATCAAGGACAAGTTCTCCACCAACGCAGAGTCCCGGTGACCACAGCAGGCTGCCGTGCCTTCACCCCTGAGCTGCGTAGCATTGCTTGGCCGAGCAAGTTCAACCCGGATCTGCCTCCTCGCTATGACGGCACCCCCGACCCCGCGGAGTTCCTGCAGCTCCACGAGCTGAGCATTGAGGCGGCCAACAGCGACGAGAAAGTCATGGCGAACTAGTTTCCCATGGCTCTCAAGGATGTGCCCCGCTCCTGGCTCCTGAACCTGCCTCCAGGCTCGATCTCCTCCTGGGACGAGATGCGCGACCATTTCGTTGCCAACTTCCAGGGCACTCACGACCGCCCACCGTCTGCGGGTGACCTACGCCCCATCAAGCAACAACCAGAGAGACCCTCCATAAGTACATCCAGCGCTTCAACAACATTCACCTCAAGATCCCCAAGGTGACGGACGAGGCCATCATCTCCGCGTTCTCTGATGGCGTCCGCGACGTCATGATGAAGGAGGAGCTCACCATCCACGAGGAGCTGTTCAACCTGGCGACCAAGTGCGAAGAGCTGAGGAGGGGCGCCTCTCCCTCCTTGTACTCCCGGCTGCGGACCCGGAGGAGAAGAAAGCCAAGGCCAAAGACGTGAAGCGCAAGGGAGCAGCCATGCTCGCGGCAGAGCCGGACACCAAGCGCGGCAGGGACCAGCCCGAGTCATCCAAGAGCAGCCGACCGTTCTGCGCCTTCCATAACCTGCATAGCCACAACACCAGCGACTATCAAGAGCTCAGAGCTATTCGAGAAGGACGCTTCGGTCGACGCCCCGAGCGCAACGACCGGGGCTACGACCGAGGAGGAGGACATGGTGGAGGACGCTGGGATGACCGTGGCCCATGCCAGGAGTAGCGTGACCGGCCTTGTGAGGACTGCTGGCAGGACCAGCCTCACGAGGGTGCCTGGAGGGATCAGCCTCGCGAGGACCGTCCTCAAGGCAATGCTGGGCTTCCTCCACTGCCGCCACCAAGAAGGAATGACGACCACCACCAAGACGAGGGGGCTGGGGGCTTCCAGGAGCCGTGTGCCATCGCCTGCATCTTGGGCGGAGCTCAAGCCCCAGCCTCATAGCGCATCTTCAAACAGTTTTCTCGTGAAGTGAATGCAGTCCTCCCCAAGCTCGAGGCCACGTGCCCGCTCAGGTGGTCCCAGTGCGCCATTACCTTCAGCTTAGTAGATCAGCTCAAGTGCGCGACCGCCACCGGCGTTGTCCCAATGCTTTGTTCACCCGTCATCAGCAACGTGCAAGTCACCAAGACCCTCATCGACGGTGGCACAGGGCTCAACGTCCTGTCCGTCGAGACGTTCGACAACCTTCAAGTGCCATACGACCAGCTTCAGCCTACCAAGCCTTTCTCAGGAGTGACCGACGGCTCCACCACGCCAATAGGTCAGGTCCGCCTCCTAGTCACATTTGGAGAACGCAACAACTACCGCACCGAGCTCATCGACTTCGATGTCTCCCACATCCGTCTGCCATACAATGCCATCCTCGGGTATCCGGCCCTGGCCAAGTTCATGGCAGTGATGCACCACAGCTACAACGTCCTCAAGATGCTAGGAAGCGGCGGAATAATCACAGTCCCCTGCGAAGAAAGATTTGTGGTGTGCTCCCTTGAGCGCGCCTTCCAGGCAGCGTCAATCGAAGACCCCGGCAACAATGCAGCTCGGTACCCCCCTGAGGTCGTCCCTAAGAGGAAGAAGCAACTACTCCATGCCAGACCTTAGGAGGGAAGCGCCGCAAGTGGCACCTCGTCAGGATCAGCGCCTGCACCTGGGGCGCCTCCCTCCATCGCATTGGAAGGCGCGCCCGGCATCCTCCTCGGATAGGGCTAAGGGCCCTATTCTGGAGGGCCTCAGACCTTGCCAACGTCACGAGGGAGGCGCTCGGGCACCACTTAAAGGCGTGTTTCACGGCACGTCTCCCTCAGGAGGACGCTGGGCAAGGAGCGCCCAGCGCTCAGGAGTTCATCACTAAGGTAACTCAGGAGCTTCAGGAAGCAAGAGGAATACGTGGTGACCGACGCCCACCTGGCGTTGCTCCCCACCCAGGCGAGGGTGGTGAGATGCGCGTCTGCATCAACATACCAGGGCTCAACCGAGCTGCATCTCAGGAGCTTTTCTGGCCTTCGTGTGTTGGGTGCTGCGAAGGTCCACCGCACAGCTACATTCGCATGCCTTTCGGCATGCCGAGCATGGCTGCGGCCTTCCAGCGCAACCTGCAGATTGTCATGGCGGGTCAGGAGGCCAGGCACCACGCAGTCCTGGCAGAGATGGCGACGGCCCTCAAGGAACCGCCTAGACCCCCAGAGCCTCCTGAGGCTCAGGGCCCCGGTGGCTCGTGAGGAGTGACCCCTTCGCCGCGTACCTGCAGCTGCCTCAACTTTCCTTCATCAATAGAATCAGGTGACATTTTCCATGTTTATTCAGCTAGGAGCGCCCTCGGGGCTGCATCATTCCCAGGCCGCGTGGGTCCGTCCCTGTGGCATGTATCCCTTTTTGTGTCTTTAGCTTACCTTGCTGGGGGCGCCCCTCGGGCTGCATCATCCCCAAGCCGCTCGGGCCGGACCCAGTGGCGCATATCGTTCATGCATTTACCTAAGCTAACTTGCCTTCCATGCTTAATCTATCTATGACTATCACCTGCTTGATTCTCACCCGCCACGGGGGCTACTCAGGCTGGCACGACACTTGTGCATGGGTCCGTCCCTGCAACGTTGACAAACCTGAGCGGTCGAGCTCTGTCTCACGGAATGCCCCACGCACGTCACCTCACCAGGCCCTCAGTGCCTTCATCTCCTTGCGGAGCAACTAGCGGCGGACCGGCAACCGTAATGGCAAACTGTGTCTCTCCTTGTGCTGGCTTGCAGGAACCTCCTGAAGGTGACAGAAGGCGGAACCGCGAGCTCCCTCTTCTCCCATGCAATCCGCTTGCGCGTTAAAAGGGGGGATCCTGAGCATCGCGACTCAGGGGCTCTTACTGGCTCTCCAGCCCTCACACCTTGGCCTTGATCATGGCACGCGACCTGTCATACCAGCGGCGGCTAAGCTCGCTCGAGGGCCGGGACCTGAGGATGCAGAGCACAAAGGAGAGCGTGGAGAACGGGAGAGGCTCGCATGGGCCCGACCAGTTGTGCTTCGGACACCTATGCATGAATCTGGCGCATCATGAGGAATCGACCCTAGACCATCAAGATAAGTCCCGAGCCCGGGTTGACTAAACCACTAAGGACTAAGAACCATACTAACTGCAGCCCTGCTGCAGCAACGTCACCCCCCTCTCGATGGATTCTTGAGCGCTAAAGGGGACCTCCTAAGCATCGCGCCTCAAGAACTCTTACTGGACCTCGGGCCGCTCACCTCCTGGCCTTGACCACGACACGCGACCTGGCATACCATCGACGGCTGCAGCCTGCCTGGGGACCGGGACGTGCCAGCGTAGAGCGCCATGTCGTCACGAGGTCGGAAAGGGAGACCAAGCTGAAGCAGGACTCGCGCTCGCGCAAGTTCATAATAAGGATAATATCAACAAAGGACATTACAGATGCCTTACACGCCCCAGCGGGGTCTGTTTCGATTCATCGCAGGGAAAAAAGGAAAGGAATCCCTAGGAGATCTATCTACACGTGCCAAACGACGCCGACGCCATCATCAACAGTGGGCCACGAGAGGCCGGCGCCAACTCCATCCAGATCATCGATGGCGGCGGCCAGACGCTGCAGCCTTGCTCCGGGCACGACGAGAGCTCGGGGGCACATAGCTGTCATCGCTTGTCTCCGGAGACTCCATGAGATCGGAGATTCGCTGGACCACCAGGAGTCACCGCTGTCACTGGAGGAGCTGCTGGCGAGGCCTGCGGCAGGCCCAGCGCCCGCCGCTATGCCGTCCTGACGACCTCCTTCAGGGCAGCACTCCAGGCAGTGGCCTTCCTCGTCAAAGACCTTGAAGAGCAGCATGGAGGCGCCGTCGTACTCGAAGTGGATCTCGAGGGCGCCCTCCGCGCGGTAGACTTGGGAAATCTCGCCCCAGCCTCGGGTCATGAAGATCCTCCCGGAGGCCACGACTTCAATTTCCGCTCTAGTCGCCAGGGCATCATAGTCGGCGTGCTGCAGCCAAAGCTCGAGAGGTCCCCTTGGCGGCATCTCTGCAGAGAAGAAGGAAGGGAAGCGAATCCAAGTGCTCGGGGGCATCGCCGCCCACAACACGAACTCACGCGAGGAGTCCACAGCATGGACCCCTAGGGGGACGGCGTGCGCCTCCGCAGCATGGCAGCACGGCCCTGGCACAGGCGGTAGCGCTCATCGCTCCTCCCTCCAAAATCATCGGCGTGAGCGTACAAGGGTAACGGGTACCCAGGAGGCGGCCTTTCATACCAAGGCCACGACACCACCAGCCTCACGACCATCTTGCGGCGATGAGACCTCCTCTTCTACGGTGGGACCAGCTCGGGCTCGTTGAGGGGAGCCTTGCCCTTCTCCGCAGCCGAGAACCTCCGAATCGGCGCCATGACTACACTAGCGAGGAGTGGAGCAAAGAAGGAGGAGAAGCGGGAGAGGCAGAGGAGAGACGGGTGATAGGGCTCTGCCCCCTCCCCATTTATAGCAGGAGAAGGCCAACCAGTGCCCCCTACGATCACAAGTAATGATGGTTTTTCCTTGCATGTCGCAGGGACTTGTCAAGTCGGGCAATTGCCGAGGCAGCATGGGGAAGCGGAGACGCCCACGTCCAATCAACTGCCACACGTCGACCAAGGCCGTAGGCTATTAGGGCCCGCGGCGCTCCGCACTTTCCCCTTGGCTTCGCTTGGAAGCCAAGGCCGAGCGCGCCTTGGGCCCGAGGACTGCTGTCGGCGTTCTGGGAACGGGGGTCCCTAGACTTGCCTGCCTGCGGCCCACGGCATGGCTCTACGAGCGGACCCATACGACCCATCTTCACCAACAAGCATTCAAGACCCTCGCGAGGGGCCAAGCCTCGCGAGGCGGACGACACAAGACCTCCTCGGGAGCAGCCTCACCAGGCTGGCTCGCGAGGGGCGGAGAGATCAAGGCCACGCAAACCTCATGAGGTTCCAATGACGTGAGCCATGACGATCGAGACCAGGCGGGCGCCAGCATGCACAGTGTCCTTGTTTCCTCTTTGGTGCTAAGGAGGCAAGGGCAGACGCAGAGTACCGAGGCGTCAATCAAAGGTTTCCATATCGGTGCAATGAGACCAAGACCAACAGGACGGGAAGACGGAGGTCACCGTGGAGCCCAAGATGGTGTCACCACCAGAGCCTTTGGCAGGCGAAGACTACTTTTGTCAGGATAAGCTGTACTAGCTGTCCCCTTTCGAATTGGCCGTTGTTGGCTCCCTTCCCGCTCAATATTTGGGGAGAGGACCAGGGCCTCTATATATAGGACTAGCCACCACCATAGTTGGGGGACCTAGATTCAACCCATCCATACACCCACCAAGCACAAGAACACCTCGCCTCAGGAGGCTGTTCTTCCCCTTGTACCGTTCATCCTCAGCCCAAGAGGCAATCCACCATCACCACACTAGAGTAGGGTATTACACCACAACTGTGGCCCGAACCAGTATGAATCTTATGTCCTTTGTGTTGCTTGTTCGTCGAATTAGTCCTTGAGATCTTAGAGAAGCTAGGATGTGGATCGGTAGGGGGAGATCTTCGCGCGCACCCCAGTGTTTGAACCTTAAGGGTTTTGCCGGAACCCGTGATCCGACAGGCGCGAGCCCCAGATGTCCAACCATTAGGAGGAACCATTTTTTGGGATTGTAATAACGAGGCACTTGCTTGCATACTGCCATGACTGGTGGGTCCCTACTGTCATCCTCTCCACGTACAGTCATCTCCTTGTTCCTCTCGGTTGTTGACGACGTTGATAACGCAAGAGGGCGGCGCACCAGGCATGGCAAGCGAACCAAGGCGTAGGACAACGGCGAGGCCTCAGACGGAATGAACAGGAGCCATGGAAGGTGCGCCGGTCCAGTCACAGGCGGAGGGGAGTACGATGGTTGATTGGCTCATGTGCGGGTGCATGTTGGGGCTGACATCACTGGAGAATAACAGGACATTTGGGGGAATAGAGGGAGGGACTGGACAATGTTGGAGGGTACGGTAGGGCGGCGGAGGCATAGCCAGCAATGGGAGGCGGGAGCAGGTGGAGGCGACGGGGTGGTTTGGTTTGGGCCGTTGGAGGAAGAAGACAAGAGATAGAAGATACACAACAGACGTTGGATGTCAATCTAACGGCTAGTAGGCAGAATTGTTTGTTGACTAGCTAGTAAGTCGACACCACCTTGGATAGGCTATTTCCTCGTGGGTCCCAAATGTCAGAATCCAAATCTGTCACAGTCATGCAGCCTTTCCTATGAAAATTTACCGCCCATTTGGTGTGCTAGTTCGAAATAAGTTTGTGGGTGCTGGTGGGGGCTAATCACTTGGCTTCTGTAATGCACAGTGAGCTCAAGCAGCTGGAAAGAGTGATATTATTTCCCTTGGTTGGGATTTGTTACAATATTTCACTCTAAATTAAATGAATGGCAAGCCATTTGCCTTGTTTCAAAGAAAATATGACAGTCACAGCCAATTTGAAAAGGGCAAGAACATCTAACTCCAGCTTATAAACTATACAAAAGCATGAGGGTTAATTGTTCATCAGGTTTAGACAAAACCCAGGTTGAAAAGGGCAACAACATCTAACTCCAGCACTGTTTTCGGTAGTCACAGTCAAATGGATCGGTCAGGTCCATAGAATGAACATCCTGGGTCATAAAATTTACTGGATTATGACCACAATATGTTGTAAATAGAAGCCCAGCATGTTCAGAAGCTCTTCTGCCCACCTGGAACTCATTTTTTTGCTCTTCGACATACCCATCCGTCAAAACCATCCTGCTGAACTTAAGCCTGATGGACAATAGTAACCTCGCATTCAGCAGGAAGAATGTGACAAATCTAGTGTTTGCATTGTTGGCTACATATCGTTCTAGCGTTATTGTCTTCAATCGAATGTCATGAGAAGTGAGAAAATCCCGATGCTTACGAATCCACCGTTTGGTTATAACTTTCTTACCCCGTCCTGTTGCCTAAATAGACATGAAGATTAAAAATAGTTAAGGTCTAAAAAAAGAGTGTCGGAAGAGCAACAATTGAACGTTAATTCTAGTACACTATATGCGGGCTTCCAATGTGCATGAAATTATCACCTTTATATGCAACTTCTCCAGACATGGAAAGCATTGCACCAAGACAATAATATTGTTCAGATCAAAACTATTCATTTGGATATATAAGATCATTACAGAATCCAGCACCATTGATAGGCTATCCATGGTAAAACCCTTCATTGAGCATATAACATAATATTAGTACAAAATGTGTTCTCCAAGATGATATATAACTTATGCGCAGAACTTTAAAATGCATCTTATGGTTACAAGTGTAGATGATAATATAAAGTACCCGAAGAACTATGGAGCCAAACACCATATTGAAATGAGCACAGAGATCATGTATTACACCCAAGGTCTCCAGTTTAGGCGCAAAGAGGACGATTATTTGCGACGGTGAATAACTAGAATCAAGGATCAACCTTTGAAGTGAAGGGGCATCTTGGATGATGAGCTGCCTTCCCATCAAAGGAAATTCCAATTCTTACAAGGTTAGGCGACTTTATTTGGAGACAACCGATTCTAACTGTGAAAACAAGTACCAAGCCCTCCAGGGTAGGGCAACTGGAGTGGATGATGCTGTGCAATGAGGCATCCAATATATGAACCCGCACAAGTGAAAGTTTCTTGAGAAATGGGAGATGAAGGTTTAGTACCAGATTGTCTGGTAGGTAGCACAGCGCAAAGGTGGCGGTGTGGAGAGAGGAGGAAAACCGCGAGATGGACATTAGTGCTGAGGGCACAAGTACATGGAGTTTGGTATCTGGTAGGTGATTTCGAGGGGAATAGTAGAACTCAAGAAGCTGTAGTTCTGTGAATTCAGGGGATTTCAGCCAGGCGTCCACCGTGCAGGGCATGGTATGCTTGCTCAAGTAGCATGACGGGATGTAGAGGCTTTGAACAGAGCCCTGGTGGGAGGGGATGATGGCTCTCGTGATTTCAAAATCATTGAAGAGAGATAGCTGACGACAACCGAGATTAAGGGGCATGGTGCTCCATAGAGGGCGCCACCGAATTGAGAGGACTTGGGTGCAGTAGCAATCCTTGGTGGGGAGAAGCGAGATGATCTCCCCAAGGACGGCGTCCAGGAGATTGCTGATGTGGTCCACCCGAGATTCTACGGGTTCCTGGGATCCGGTGGGGGCGGGGTCGCCGCTTCTCCCCACGCTGCCGGGTGCGGGATCTACAACAGGCGTCGCCGCTAGCAGGAGCCTCATCTTCTTGGCGCTGGGGTCAGCCGACTCCATTTTCCTTGAGGGTGTCACGTCGTGCTCACGGATTTGAGCAGAGTAACGAATGAAGAGCCTAGTTGTACTGCGAGTGAAGAAGAAGGGGAGCTGGGGTTTTTCTGTAGTAGTGAGGAAGAAGGGGGGATGGGGTTTTCTGTAGGAGTGAGGTGAGGAATTTGGGGGTACGCGTGGAGCGAGCTGACGTGAGGTGGGTGGGAGTGAGGAGGAAGAAGAGCACCCATGTTTTTTTGGGGGGCGGTGTGCTAGGTGTGGGTAGCGCCTCTCATTAAGTAAATATACAGGCTTTTGAATTAATTTTATTATTTACTAGGGTGGATGGGCTGTTTTGTCTTGGTCCCAGAGAAACAATTACTACTGGTATAGTGGAGACACTACCGCTTCTGGCTCCTCCTAGGTCATCGAAATGTCTCCCTCTAGTGAATGCCGTTTTACTTTTGTTCACCGACATGCGGGCCATTTCGCGCTTGGGCCCAAATGCCATCCACCAAATTAGAAGAGAGTCACCCCAGTCATAGTGCGGCAGTAACGAGCTGTCATATCACAAAACCCCACCTCCCCACAGTCTAAGTTTGACGGACGAAGCAACCATCATTTCACTCTTTGTTGAATCCCCTTCTCCCTCACCGTCTTCAATAAAGCCAACACTCGCATCTGCGACTGTTATTCTCTCCTAATGAAGGGAAGGTAAGCGGATCCGTGATGTTGGTATATTTTCGTTCAGAGAAAAAAAGAACTTTTGCAAAGCAGTAACCGATCCTCACTCTCTTTTTTGTTTCATTGTCATTGCGATGGTGTTTTCCTTTCAGTGGTCTCCTAGTATTCATCAGTTTCATGATGGACCAGGGAGAACCAGGCAAAGATTTGCCGATATTGGAGCAGACACGGGAGAGGCTGATCCCCACTAGACAGAGAGCTCCAAGAAGATGGAGGCAGCCACCGAGCTGACCCCAGATACGCTCACAGCCACTACTGAGATGGTCAACGCCCTGTTTGAGGTTACAACCCCCATGGCACTACTGGAGCAGTTTTCCCCCTTCGAGGATGTGTCCCCCCCCCCTGCTGAGCTGCCCAAGGTGATTTTCTTCTTTGCCGATCTTGATTGTGGTTTTTCATCTAAGTATGTGGTGATGAATAATGCGAAATTTTATTAGCTTTGATGCCATTCTATACATAGTGGTTTAAATAGCTTGTGTTTCTTATATTGGAAAGTAATTCAGAATTTGTTTATGTGTCAATTAGAGACCTGATGCAGACAAGGATTGTGAGGTTGTACATGTCACTCACTATGAGGTGGATGACCTGAATATACGCACCAGGAAAATAGAGTTCTTAGGCTGTTGGATCCTGGAAGCCATCCACGCTTATACCGATGTCAAGTTGTATTCTAGCCTCACTGTTGTCAGGCGTGTTGTCCAGGGTGTACTGAAGCACAAGAAGTTCAAAGCTACTCCTTCATTTGTGAGGCATACTGTTCTTTTCAACCTTACGCAGGAAGATGACGTGGCATGCCTCCACAAACAAATGTATGAGTGGCAAGGCCACAAGGTTATCTTCATGAAGGTTCATAGGATTGAGCTGCTGCCGGACGTCCTCGATGATGTTCATGGCAAGGTTCATCTTGTGTCCAGCCCAAATTAGATCGAGGCATGAAATAGTTGCCCCATCTAGTGTTTAATAGTAGTTTGGATTGTGTCTAATTATCTGAACCTTGCCTATTATCGAGCCCTCTGGGGCTAGTACTCTGTTTGAATCCGTCTATGGGAACTCCTGTTACTTTTGTGTGCCCGTGAATCATGTGAGAGCCATCGTAATTGTTGCCGAAATAGATGCGTCCTCACTAGTTTTTTCATGAATATGGCATGGTAAGACATAAGTTGTCACGGTTAATCATACGAGCAGTGTGTGTTTGATGAAATAGAGTACTCGTTCGAGAACTGTGCGCTGACGTATACATAAGTACTTGTAAACATTGTTGGTGCTACCCCACTTGTAATCAGTTGTGCAAAACACGACACATTGGCTCAACAAGCTTCAACACTAGGCTATCGATCAGCTGACAATCAATAATCTGATGTCTGACATATAAGCAACTACGTGTCTTGTTACAGTGGTTCATGCAGTTAACTGAGGCCTCAATGTAAATTCCAAGTGTTCACCCGCTAATCCAACGTTCATGGCTTCATAAAAACTCAAAAAGCATAAGTTAAGCAATTTTATACATCTCAACAATTCATAGAACATAACAAACATATACTAGTTCACAGCAAAACACAAAGTTGTGAGAAGGTTTACAAATCTGGAAAAAAAGGCTTCTCTGAGCAAAGGGCCTCTTGGCAGGCTTAAGTTTCCTGGAGTTCACTCTAGTTTTTTCTTGTTGTCACCATCCAGGGTTAGGTTCTCTCAGTCCAGAATAACCAATTATAATTGTGTTCTCATCTGGAATGCTGAACCGAACCATGTAGTGTACTGACCAGCTGAAATTCTTGTGCATTCCACTAAATTTAAGCACCGCTATTTGCATAAATAAGCAGACCACAATGCCTCTTGTCCGCGCACCTATCCCAAAAACCTCCGTGCAGTCATGCCAGCTAGTCCTCGGTCCATGGATCAACTCGTAGAAAGTGCATTATGGACTAGGATGCAGTTGTTTTCACTCGTCCATGCACTGCAATTAGGAAGTAAAACGTATGAATCAGCTTCTTTTAGATTGCGTTGGTCATTCTACCTAGTTACTACCAATGTCGGAATACCTGGAACAATGGTGGTTAGAAGACGACAACTAGGAATAGCCATCTCATTTTGTGCAGTAGTACTAAAACTGAGGTGTGTACTTTTGATTGCGCAGATAGAAACGATATGGAGTCAACCATCCCTGTTTGCGCAAATACGAAATACAGTTATTTAAATAGTGACAGATATTTGTAGTGGCATATGATTAACAGCAGGATCTACTGTGTTATATTTGGCACTAGATTGACAGTATGAAAGTGCCCTTAAGTAAGTAGCATCACATCACATCAGCACTGCCACTAGATTAACATGCAGAACAATAGCATTAGTATTACTGTCATGAGAGTAGCACATGGTCAGTAAATGTGCAATCAAATTTGTGCAGTTCCACTAGGATGAAGCAATGTTAGCGGTGTGAGATTTAAGTGTAACTGCAAAAACACAATTCATGGGAAATAAAGCAAGACGGAAGCACTTCATAAAATGGTGGTGGCCTTGCTTCAATTTATCAACGCCACTAGACCATTCCTTATAGTGACATTAGGTGGCATTGCTTAATGCTTCATGTGATTTTACATTAATGGTAGCGATATGGGCGTAGGGACAACAGGGGCATAAAGTGGTGAGGCAAATGTGGTTGGCGAGAGCAGCAAACACTCAGGCGGCATGTCTGCATTTGTCCCATTTGTTATCTCCTCGGTGACATTTTCCTATGTGAGCACAGAAAATCTAGACCTGGTCATTCTCATTTGTGTTGCCCCCCAACACCCCTCACTTTCTTTCTTTTTTCAACCAAGAGACAGGTCCACTTAATCCCACCCTTCGCCATGCCCCATGATTTCTTTGCCTTTTCAACCAAGAGACCGGTTGGGTAGCCAATATCTACTACTTTCTCCCATTTCCTCTTAGAACCAAGTCCTAGATTCATGCTATAGCTTTCCCACTTTCTTCCCTATTTGAACCAACTCTTAGATTCGACTGTATGAACTAGCTTTACCTCTAATAATAGTAAAAGCCTAGGTGGCTTTGGAACAGCCGACGGAAGTAGAAAAATATCCACACGCAGCCACGTGGGGAGCTGGGGCAGTAGAGCAAGGAAGGTTTCGAAGGAATATATACCCGAGGGTCGTCGGCATGTGGCAAAGACGGTGTCGGGAGGCTGCATCTTGGCCACAATACCGCAGGGAGGGAGAAGGGGTTGGAGGCCCTCTCGAGCTGGCGCTCTCTCAAAGAGAACGGCACGGCCGCCGATCGGGACGCCCCGACAGCCGTTGGTCTCCTCCCTCGCCGCCGACGATAGCGTGAACGATGCACCTACACCCCTGCCCCGGTCGAGATGGTTCGGGCGGATTTGTGACCAGCGTGAGCAGAGAGAGTGTGTGGCCACCTATGTCTTGCTTAGATCAGCAGAGCATGAAAGAGTGAAAGAGAGGAACCCTAGTAAAGCAATCACTAAGGCTCCTGCTTATATATATGCGCTCCTACATGTACCCGCGAGTGGGTGTGAGAGAACTAGTGCGTGCGTGCACCGCTTCTATTTTTTTGACCGTGAACAGTAGGAAAAGCTCCTACTGTGTTAATATATTAAAATAATGTACTGTACAGTGAAGTATTTACATATGGAGGGGAAGGGCTTGTCAACTTTGTGACAAGTAATAGGGAGAAGCTAAGTCAAGGGGGGGCAACTATAAAGTGTTTACAAAATTCAACACAAAAGGCCTATGGTCTTCTTTGACTCTGTATTGAAGCAGCTCAAAGTCCCTCTTGAATCTTTCCAGCCAGGAATTGAGAGATGGGTTTATGACTCTGTATTGCACCGCTTCTATTCGTGAGAGTACAATATACTATGCCCAAAGAATGTTCGCCACAAGAGTAATAGTATAAGTGTGTGACGTGTTTTGTTTTTTAGAAGTTCCGAGGGTAGGGTGTTGAGGGAGTCATGGATTAGGGGGTCTCCGGACAGCCGGACTATTAGACTATGAAGATACAAGATTGAAGACGTCTTCTCATGTCCGGATGGGACTCTACTTGGCGTGGAAGGCAAGCTAGGCAATACGGATATGTATATCTCCTCCTTTGTAACCGACCTTGTGTAACCCTAGCCCTCTCCGGTGTCTATATAAACCGGAGGGTTTTAGTCCGTAGGACAACATACAATCATACCATAGGCTAGCTTCTAGGGTTTAGCCTCTCTGATCTCGTGGTAGATCTACTCTTGTACTACCCATATCATCAATATTAATCAAGCAGGACGTAGGGTTTTACCTCCATCAAGAGGGCCCGAACCTGGGTAAAACATTGTGTCCCCTGCCTCCTGTTACCATCCGCCTTAGACGCACAGTTCGAGACCCCCTACCCGAGATCCGCCGGTTTTGACACCGACATTGGTGCTTTCATTGAGAGTTCCTCTGTGTCGTCGCTAGAAGGAAGGATGTCTCGTCTCGTCTTTAAAGACGGTACTACTGTTGGGGGAGCTTTGGCTGTCGGCCAAACTCTCCGGCTAGGCGGGTTCATCATGACCGCCTGTTCGGCCGCTGCGCCGATGATGAATTCTCGGGTCATCGAAAATAGCCTCCACGTCAAATCGGCACTCGCCGAACAGATGGCTCCAATGGAGCTCTCCTCCTTAAACAAGCTCTTGGATCGCATCGCCGCCTTGGGAGTCGCTACGGACTATGATCGGATTGGGCTTAAACCCGATCAAAGGGAGATTAACTCTCCACCGGTCACCCATCATATTACAGTGGTGGAGGAACAATGCGGCGACCTTTCCTCTATCCTGAGGACCAAATATGTCCGGATTCCCGAGCTCTCCGAGCCGGACGCCCGTTCGTGGGAGGACAACACCCAATCCCTGAACTTAGAGTCAGGCAGCAGGCTAGGATTATCGGGTCACACCCCGGAACCGGAACTTTCAAAATTGGAAATTCCTCGGCCCCTGGATCCCAGATCAGTTGAGGGTTCGGATTCAATTCCACCCACCCACCCAAACATAAGCCATCTTTCCCACATCAGGCAAGAGCCCCAGGAAACAGTACATCACTATTGGGCCAGATTCCTCCTTATGATGAACAAGGTTAAGGACTGTCGCGAGGAAGACACAATCCTATTTTTCTGCAATAATTGCACGGGCAAGGGAATCCTTAACACCATAAATCACCGTGAGATAACACGCTTCGCTGACTTGGCGTCCATAGTACGAAAGTACTGTGCGATGGAAAGTGCCTGGAAAACCAAAGTAAACTTTTGGGATAATCCGGCCCTGAATACAAACCCAGTCTGAAACAAAAGGGTGCATTATCACAATACACCCGGGTCAACTACCAAAAAGCAAAAACCCTCTACAGGGTATGGAACCGTACTGGAAGGATGGCTCAACGGACCCTGCAAAATTCATAGTACAGCGGATACAATACCAACGCACAGCCGTAGAGCATGTTGGATACTCCGGCAGGTGGCCAAAAGTGGTGAGGATCTTCTTATCCCACATACCACGGAGCACCATCTAGTGGATAACAATACGGTGTTAATAGTGTTCGAGACCTTTGCGTCAAATAACAGGCGCAAGCGCACACTCCGTAGCATGGCCGAAATCTGCCACGTAGCAGCAACAAATCCATGGAGTGACACGGCTATTACCTTCAATGCCAGTGATGAACCCAAATTCCGAACAGCCCGAGCACCAGCCGCACTGGTCCTCAGTCCAATCGTGGACGGCTTTCGACTCACCAAAGTACTCATGGACGGCGGCAGCGGACTAAACCTCATCTATGAGGAAACCCTTCAAAAGATGGAAATAGACTGGAACCGCATCGAGCAAAGTAGCACAACCTTTAGAGGAATGATCCCCAGTCGGGAAGCACGCTGTGCTGGGAAAATCACACTAGATGTGGTATTCGGCACGCCGGATAATTATAGGTCCGAAGAAATTACATTCCAAGTGGCCCCGTTTAGCAGTGGTTATCACGCTCTTTTAGGACGATGGGCATTCACAATCTTCCAAGCCGTACCCCATTACAGGTACATGAGGCTCAAAATGCCCGGGCCCAACGGAATCATCACTCTCGCCAGCGATCCGGACACAGCACTCCGTGCCAAAAACAAAACAGCCGCATTGGCCCTCGAGGCACTATCCGAAGCCCTCTCGGCCGAGGAATTAACTACGCTACGCTCCAAAGTGGACAGGGACGATGTGATACTCAACAAGAGATCCAAGTCCACCTCTTTTAAACCAGCTGATGAAATAGTCAAATTCCAAGTCCACCCAACGGACCCTACAAAAACAGCCTCCATCGGGGCACAGCTAAGCCCCGTTGTGGACGCCGCACTACGAGAGTTCCTGGGCGAGAACTGGGATATATTCGCCTGGCATCCCTCAGACATGCCAGGAATCCCACGCAGGCTTGCCGAGCATAGCCTCAATATCCTAAAGGGATTCAAGCCGGTCAAGCAAGCTCTTCGGCGTTTCTCTGAACCTAAGAGACAGGCCATGGGAGAGGAACTAGCCAAGTTATTGGAGGCCGGATTCATCAAAGAAATAAAACACCCGGACTGGCTAGCAAACCTGGTGATGGTACCAAAGAAGGACAAATCCTGGTGCCTTTGTGTCAACTTCAAAGACCTCAATAAAGCTTGCCCAAAGGATCCCTTCCCCTTCCCGCGCATCGATCAAATCATTGATGCTACTGCAGGACACGAGTCATTGTGTTTCCTCGACACATACTCCGGTTGCCACCAAATCAAGATGGTGGAGTCCGACCAAGCCGCAACGACATTCAACACTCCATACGGACCCTTCTGTTTTAACACAATGCCTTTTGGGCTCAAAAACGCTGGCGCAACATATCAGCGCATGATTCAGACATGTCTGGAGAAACAAATCGGCAAAACAGTAGAGGCATACGTAGACGATGTGGTCGTCAAAGCCAAACACGTCGACTCTTTGATAGACGACTTGAGGCTCACATTCGACAACCTCCGAACATATGACATCAAGCTCAATCCGGAAAAATGCGTTTTCGGCATACCAGCCAGAAAGCTCCTAGGATTCATTGTCTCTAGTAGAGTTATTGAAGCTAATCCGGCCAAAATCCGAGCGTTGTCACAGTTGGCTACCCCAACAGACCTCATACAAATCCAGAAGCTAACTGGATGTGTGGCGGCTCTAAGCCGCTTTATCTCCCGCTTGGGAGAAAAGGCTTTACCCCTTTATCGCCTCCTTCGGCGCACCGAACACTTCGAGTGGACGGACACGGCCACAGCCGGATTGGAAGAAATAAAGGCCATTCTGGCAACCAACCCGATCCTGGCCGCACCAAACATCGGCGAACCAATGATGTTGTACATTGCGGCAACTCATCAAGTTGTAAGCGCGATGCTCATTGTCGAACGGGAAGCGGACGGACACAAATTCCCTCTTCAAAAGCCGGTATACTATGTATCCACTGTCCTCACTCCATGCAAATCACGGTACCCGCATTACCAAAAAATAGCATATGCGGTATTCATGGCATCGCGGAAACTGCGACACTACTTTCAAGAGTGTTCGATTACAGTAGCCTCGGAAGTGCCACTGAATGATATTGTCAACAACCGCGACGCTACGGGCCGGATTTCCAAATGGGCCATTGAGCTCCTCCCATTCGACATAACATACAAACCTCGCCGAGCCATTAAATCGCAAGTACTGGCCGACTTCATCGCCGAATGGACGGAAGCCGAACTCCCTAAAGAGTACGGCGCATACTCCAATTGGATCATGCACTTCGACGGTTCTAAAATGCTGGCCGGTCTAGGGGTTGGCGTCGTCCTGACGTCCCCAACCGGAGATACCGTTTGGTACATACTGCAAATATTGTATACAGATTCCAACAATGCAGCCAAATACGAAGCTCTGTTGCATGGTCTTCGGATGGCAGTCTCCATCGGCATTCAACGCCTGGAGGTGCGTGGGGATTCAAACCTCGCAATATCCCAAATAAAGGAGATTTTGATGCCAAGGATCCGAAAATGGCGGCCTATCGAAATGCCGTCCTAAAAATGTCAGCTCGGTTCGAGGGACTCGAATTTCACCATGTGGCTCGGGAAAACAATCAGGCGGCGGATATCCTCGCCCACATCGGCGCAAAACGCGACGCGGTCCCCCCCCAACATATTTCTGGAGAGGCTCTTCAACCCATCCGTAGCATGGGAAGGGGACACCGGTAACAACAGTCCGGACCCGGCCAAAATACCCGATACCGAACTCTCTGACACAATCGAAGGCTCTGCCACCGAAATAACACCTTCAGCCCATGAAATAATGGCCATTGTTGCCCCGTGGATAGAACCATTCCTGGCCTACCTAACTAGACAGGAACTTCCGGAGGACCAAAATGAGGCACGCTGCATAGTGCGGCGATCCAAGGCCTACAGGGTCCATGAGGGAGAATTGTACAAGAAAAGCACTACCGGAGTCCTTCAAAGGTGCATCTCCGAAGAGGAAGGACGGAATCTTTTGGCAGAAATTCACGAAGGACTCGGCGGTCATCACGCCGCAGCCCGGGCTCTTGTAAGCAAGGCCTTCCGTACAGGATTCTATTGGCCAACGGCCCGGGCAGATGCACAGGAATTGGTCCAACATTGCGCCGGTTGGCAGCTCTTTGCAAATCAAAGCCACATGCCACCCACCGCCCTCCAAACAATCCCCATTACATGGCCCTTTGTGGTCTGGGGGCTTGACATGGTTGGACCCCTTAAAGGGGGAACCCACAAGAAAAAATACTTATTGGTCATGGTGGATAAATTCACCGAATGGATAGAGGCCAAACCGGTTAAAACAGCTGAATCCGGATCGGTGATAGATTTCATATCCGGGGTTGTACACCGTTATGGCGTCCCCACAGCATCATCACTGATAATGGCACGAACTTCACGGCCGGCGAGGTAAAACTCTGGTGCAGCAAAATGGGCATCAAGCTCTATTATGCCTCGGTCTATCACCCACAAACCAACGGTCAAGTCGAGCGAGCAAACGGTCTTATAATGAGCGGCATTAAACCTAGATTAGTGCGTTCCTTAACGGAGTCTAACACGCACTGGGTAGAGGAGCTCGACTCCGTACTCTGGGGGCTGCGGACCACGCCGAATCATAGTACCGGATATACACCCTTCTTTATGGTGTACGGCGCAGAGGCAGTCTTGCCCTGTGACATAATTCATGAGTCACCTAGAGTGCGCATGTACGAAGAAAGAGAAGCCGAGCTCGATCGGCAGGACAGTCTAGACACCTTGGAGGAGGAGCGCGACGTAGCCAAAGCCCATTCCGCATTTTACCAGCAATAGGCTCGCAGATACCAAAGCAAAGAAGTACGGGCCAAAACTTATAACGTTGGCGAACTAGTTCTACACCTGCCGGATAAGAAAAAGAACAAGCTCGAGCCCAAATGGGAAGGTCCCTTCATTATTGACCAAGTTCTGACTGGTGGAGCGTACCGACTGTGGGATGCATCGACTAGTCGACTCGAGCCGAACCCATGGAACGCGGCCCGGCTCCGAAGAATCTACACCTAGCACCAGACTCTATGTTAGTGCCCTCCCTTTGTCCATTTTTTTCAAAAATACATTATCTATCTTGTTTTCTTTTCTTTCTTTCTTTTCTTATTTCTCTAGGCCTTCAAGGGTCACCTTGTGCCCTGTTTGCACACTACAGATGCGCTAGCCGCACTCTTCATACCTGGGGGCTTCCTTCACAGAAGCTTAAATTATTTATCCTGCCTTCATGCCCAACACATGTGTTCTACTTCCGCATGTACCTTTTTTCACCATTATATGCATCGATATGACTTAAGTTTTGGCCAAGCTGGGTTGCCTGTCTCTTGTATTTATGCCCTACGTTCCCGTTAATTCGGCTAGGGTATAAGGGGAGCACCTTTGTGATTGTTACTGCCGGGTCAGCCAGATGTGTACCTCAGACTGGGTGAAGCCGAAAGCTAGTGTTCTTAAGGGAATATTCGGTCGGTGATCAAAAGATGATTTTTATTTATTGTCCATATCTGGCCCCAGATGCTTTTTCTGCGTTTCTTATCATAGTCCGGACATGCACTTTAGGGCATGCTTACCCAGGGAAAGGAACCCTTAATGGAACTATTCTCCCTGGAAGATGTTTCTTACTACCCATGTAATATAACATAACTAGTTGGGCACTTGTCTGATAAAGCACTAATGACCCCTATGCCTGGTCTCCACGCATACCCCGGTTCTTATATAACTGAGCGGGTATTCGGATTCAGTACGGACTATCGGGCCCGGAGGTTGAAGCGAAAAGGTCTGCAACGACAAATGATCTACAATCCGGCTAGAAGGCATTATACATGTCACTTTAATTACATAGTCATGCAGACTGACTAAATTCCTCTTCTATACCATCCAACAGGCGGTCTAGCTTACAATCCTGTTGGGAATACTTTGCGGCTAATTCTACTTGCCCATAAACTAAGCTAACGGGGATCTCCTTTCTGTCGGGCCCCCAGGTCCAACCTCGGCCATGTGATTTGGGTCTGCCTTGGTATACCGAGTCTTCACCATGGCCCAGGCCTCTCTGGCACCCTGTCGGCAGGCCGATATATTCCATAATCGGAGGCGCTGCTGTGCTCCCTTGAGCTTCTCCGTAAGCTTTGCAATGCCCTCTGGCAAAGAGACAGATGGCCACAAAGCCTGGGCAACACCTTGCATCACCTGCCGAACTTGTTCGTGCAGATATGACAGCTCGGACAGAAGATCACCCGTAGACCCAGGCATTTCCTCCGCAGGACGACCCGTCAGCATACCTATAAACATAACGCTGTTAGTTGACTTCTTCGCCGAACTCCTTTAGTAGGATTCGTTCAAGCACTTACTAAAAATGCCGCGCCAAAGCCGCTTATTCTCCTTCTCGGAGTCCGCAAGCTGGCCCCGAACATCTTTTAGTTCAACGCTCAGCTTAACATTGGCATCTTGGAGACTGTTTTTCTCCAGCATAACCTTACTCAGCACGCGTTTGCCAGCCTCTAGCTGTCGCATAACATGCTGGTCCCCCATACTTTCTCCGAACTCATCTACAAAATCAATTGTTAGATCTGCAGACACGCCGCACACTATATGGTAACTACCATTCTTTAAAGTAAATGTTACCAACCGGAGGCTTTTTCTGTTCCTGCAATGCGGCAAGAGCGGCTCCCAGTTGGGTCTTGCATTCCTCCAGCTCCTGGGACAGCCTAGTATTCTTCTCTGTAAGAACCTGCACATTATAGATGATCCTTAAATCAGTTATGCTAACTGTTTCAAGTCTCAGGGGCTACTGATACATATAAATCATCAGATTTACTCACCCGTACATCCTTTACATACTGATCCGTGGCTCTGGCTAGACCATCTTGAGCAGCACGGAGGTACGCCGCTCCAGAATTGAAGGCGTCGAACGCCTCTGGTGAGAAACAAGCGTCACGGAGTACGGCCTGGCGGCACCTATGATTCATGGCGCTTTCCACTTCTGAGTTTGTAGCAGACAATCTATCCGCATCCTCTGTCGGGGGATTATCCGGTGCTTGCCCCATATCGCCTTCCGCCTCTATGTCCGGTCCTGGCGCCCGAATGGTGGAAGCTTGATTGGCAGCATCGTCGGACATATTCCGGCGAGCGTTCTTTCTGTTAAAGAAACGCGGGCGTCATTACATTTTGAGAAAGACGACAACCACGGAGCAGGATTTTTCCTATACCTTTGCGCCGGCTTCTCCGTCCTGACCGCCTTCCTTTTTGGCCTACCCGGCCTTGGCACCTCTTGTTGGCGAGTTGCCGCGGGTTCGGCAGGGCGTCCCGAATGCCTTCCCTATAAAATATGCCATGTGTATATGGTGGGTGAAGAGCCTAAAAGGAGATCCTAGTTTTGGAGTTGGGACTTTTTGATTTTTCTTACCTCCGGTGGAGGGAGCAGTCTGGGATAGTCGGCCGTAATGGCCGCCGGGGCATCGTCGCAGCTTAACTGATAGAACTGCCGGTCTATCAGTTCCACGGAGATAACTGGATCTTCTTCAAGTCCGGAATCGATGGCCCGGTCAGGGTCCTCTGGTTGTGGAGAAGGGCTGCTGACCTCCTTTATGGCTTTTCGCAGTTCCTGCCGCAAGGTGGCAAGGTGAATACTTACGACTAAGAATGCGAGAAAAATGGAAGCAGGGAAATATAACTTACCCAGCTTGGAGGATTGTACATAGAGAATCCATCCCGTGGCTTGATGCGGGTGAACTCCTCTTCCTCTCCCTTGAAAAGTTCGTACAGAATCTTCGCTAGAGAGGCAGCATTGTCCGGACCCTTACGCCCGCAGCGGGTGGCGTCATCCGCCCCGTTATAACACCACAAGGGGTGCCCACGATATTGGAGTGGCTGCACTCCCCGCATTATGCAAATCGACATAACTTCGATTATTGTCAATCCGGATCGAGCTAGTGCTTTGATCCGGTTCATCAGACAGAGGACTTCTCCGTTATCTTCCGCCTGGGGGCTCCGTTGGCGCCAACTTCGGTGCTTCTTCAGAGGAGCATTGTTGAACTCGGGTAGACCCCGCCGAACAGGGTCCGGAAGGGGGACGTCCTCCATATAAAACCATTCCGAAGGCCAGTCTTCGGACAGCTTCTTCGGGGTACCGGACAGGTATCCGGTATCGGCGATGTGCCATATTTCGGCTCCGCCCACTTGATAAAGTTATTCCCTCTGTGTGCGAGGGACAAGGCAGAATAGCCTTTTCCATAGCTCGAAGTGAGCCTCGCAGCCCAGGAACAACTCGCAGAGAGCAACATAGCCAGCGATGTGTAGGATGGAGGCAGGGGTGAGATTGTGTAGATGGAGGCCATAGAACTCCAGGAGCCTGCGGAGGAATGGATGAATTGGAAATCCAAGTCCCCTTAGTAAGTAAGGAACAAGGCAAACCCGTTCCCCCATGGAGGGACAGGGAAAGTTCTCCGCTTGCTCCCCGCCATTGTAGGTGGCGAGCCCGGCTCGAACGGGCACCATGTACGCCAGAGGGAGAAATCCCTTAGTCTGCAGCTCGACTAATTGACTGTGTGGGACTAAACACCTCTCCCAATCACTGGGCTTAGGGCTACGGGGGCGGGAGGAGGAGCTGCGGAGGTCGGCCATGCTGGAATGGATCTTTCCGAAGCACGCTCTGATGAATTCTCGCTGGGGGAGGATGATATGGATTGGATCTAAGAATCCCCATCCCTTTAATAGACAATTTATTTATCTGTCTAGGGGGCGAATGTAAAAATGCCCTGGCGCCTCGTATTCATTCAACGCGTGGGAGATAGCCCTTATTGGGCACAAAAGCCAAGAGGTTCAACATTTATGGAGCCAGACACTTCTTACAAACACTTGAAAGTTGGAGAAGAACCCGCCTTGCAATGCCGAAGACAACACTGTGCGCCGGACTCATAGTCATTGAAGCCTGGTTCGGGGGCTACTGAGAGAGTCCTGGATTAGGGGGTCTCCGGACAGCCGGACTATATCCTTTGGTCAGACTATTAGACTATGAAGATACTAGATTGAAGACTTCTTCTCATGTCCGGATGGGACTCTACTTGGCGTGGAAGGCAAGCTAGGCAATACGGATATGTATATCTCCTCCTTTGTAACCGACCTTGTGTAACCCTAGCCCTCTCCAGTGTCTATATAAATCGGAGGGTTTTAGTCCGTAGGACAACATACAATCATACCATAGGCTAGCTTCTAGGGTTTAGCCTCCCTCGCCGCCGACGATAGCGTGAACGATGCACCTACACCCCTGCCCCGGTCGAGATGGTTCGGGCGGATTTGTGACCAGCGTGAGCAGAGAGAGTGTGTGGCCACCTATGTCTTGCTTAGATCTGCAGAGCATGAGAGAGTGAAAGAGAGGAACCCTAGTAAAGCAATCACTAAGGCTCCTGCTTATATATATAGTGGAGTGATTTTGTTGTACCAGTTTCAAAAAAATGCGCTCCTACGTGTACCCGCGAGTGGGTGTGAGAGAACTAGTGCGTGCGTGCACCGCTTCTATTTTTTTGACCGTGAACAGTAGGAAAAGCTCCTACTGTGTTAATATATTAAAATAATGTACTGTACAGTGAAGTATTTACATATGGAGGGGAAGGGCTTGTCAACTTTGTGACAAGTAATAGGGAGAAGCTAAGTCAAGGGGGGGCAACTATAAAGTGTTTACAAAATTCAACACAAAAGTCCTACGGTCTTCTTTGACTCTGTATTGAAGCAGCTCAAAGTCCCTCTTGAATCTTTCCAGCCAGGAATTGAGAGATGGGTTTATGACTCTATATTGCATCGCTTCTATTCGTGAGAGTACAATATACTATGCCCAAAGAACGTTCGCCACAAGAGTAATAGTATAAGTGTCTGACGTGTTTTGTTTTTTAGAAGTTCCGAGGGTAGGGTGTTGAGGGAGTCCTAGATTAGGGGGTCTCCGGATAGCCGGACTGTTAGACTATGAAGATACAAGATTGAAGACTTCTTCTCATGTCCGGATGGGACTCTACTTGGCGTGGAAGGCAAGCTAGGCAATACGGATATGTATATCTCCTCCTTTGTAACCGACCTTGTGTAACCCTAGCCCTCTCCGGTGTCTATATAAATCGGAGGGTTTTAGTCCATAGGACAACATACAATCATACCATAGGCTAGCTTCTAGGGTTTAGCCTCTCTGATCTCGTGGTAGATCTACTCTTGTACTACCCATATCATCAATATTAATCAAGCAGGACGTAGGGTTTTACCTCCATCAAGAGGGCCCAAACCTGGGTAAAACATTGTGTCCCCTGCCTCCTGTTACCATCCACCTTAGACGCACAGTTCGGGACCCCCTACCCGAGATCCGCCGGTTTTGACACCGACAGGTGTGAAGAGCACATATGTGTGTGACGTCTACCTGCAGATAGACGGTGGGTGTGAGAGAACTCGGGAGAGTCATGACTCGTGAGGGTGCGTGTGTGCGTTAGAGAGAGGGGGCACGTACCAATGCCACGCATGTTTCCATAAATCATTATCCGACAAACGTTCACCACAAGCCGTTTCCTGACGAACGTCGTAAGAACCGTTAGATCAGCATCTGACAGTGTCAGTTTTGCCATGTCATTTAACAGAACAGCCACTCCTCCTACACAGAAATCTTCCACGCGAGTGTTAACAACTGCCGTATGCTCCTCCCTCCGTTCCAAAATGCAATGCATATTGCTTTATTGAAAATTCGAACCTCACAAACTTTTACCAAGTTTTCGTGTACCAAAATGCACATATAGAATACCCAGTATATATCATTTCATTCATCTTCAAGAGGTAACTATAAAGATGGGGAGGAGTCTACAAAGAAAGACCGTCGTATCACCTGCAACAATTTCAACCATCCTTTGGTGTGGAGGAATATCATAGGAACTCTATATGATATGATTTTTATAGGATTTTTTCCTTTAGAGCCAATTGGTTCATAGGAATAGATTCATATACTCCACATTTCAAAGGAAATAAACATGATATCATTTTTATAGCTTTAGAGCCACTTGGTTCATATGAATGGATTCCTATACTCCCATAATTTCAATGGAAAATAAACATTAGCGTATATTCAATAGAAAAGTTCCTATGATGTGAACCAAATGGCATCTCTTTTCTAATCCCTCCTCATAGGAATTGAGATACATGTCATCTCTAGATTCAATAGAAAAGTTCCTATGATGTGAACCAAATGACATCTCTTTTCCAATCCCTACTCATAGGAATTGAGATACATGTCATCTCTTTCCCTACAACTTCCATGTATACATCTTCTATTCCTAAACAGCTAGTACAACCCACCAGTAGCTTTTTTCCTAGACATGCAACTACGGCACAATAACATGTCATGCATGCAAGTCATAAATCACATTGTTTTTCTACTCTATGCATGCAAGCACCACATCATCAATTCGTGCATGTTACTCATAAATTATTTCTTGCTTTAAATTTTGTATTGACAATGTATGTGCTGGTCACTTGCACACATATGTAGTTCACATTCACATTTTTGTTAGAAATGACATTCTTTTAACTGCAATTTATTTTTTCTCTTTGTACTCCCTCCATCTAGGTGAGTAAGTCATCTTCCAAAAACCAAATAATCCCAAAACACTTAGGCACGATACATTGACTCCCTCCTCGTTTCTTGTTTCATGACATATCAACCAATAAGAGATGTGGGCCGTGCATGCTTTCAATGGCTTGAGACTTTCAAACATGACATGCATTGGTTAATTCATTGCATGGAATGTTGTTAACTAGCAAAAAAACCTAAGATGACTTATACACCTAGACGGAGGGAGTATTACATTTTTTTCATTTTAAGCATACATTCACTTCCCATTAGTTATAGATGTTTTTGGATGATTGCATTATCTATACCCCTATATAGTGTGCGAATAACTTTGAAAGATGGTCGTTGGATGAAGCTAATCCGACAGTGCAGAGATGGCACATCCGAGCACTACTGGCCATTGGATATCATCAACATTCCACCGGATTTTGCCGCACGTACAATCTAGAAGACTCCATGGTTGAACTTTAGCATATTGCACAAACCTCAAAACACAAGCACTTCTCCTTTGTTCTAGAATCTTCAGTGTTGTAATTGCCCAAACTTTTTTTAAATGAATTGCCATTATTTGTTTTTTTACTTTATGCTTTACAATGCACAATCCCATGAATCTTAACCTTTTTATAAAACTAATTGATTTTGAATGATATGAAGTATAAGAACTAAACGAACATCTACATCATGCATATATGACTCAAAGCTTTACATGCTATAGTGTGTATTTATTCATAATTTGGTTTCCAAATATCATGCGTTCAATGCATGTGTACCTTACTAGTTTTGAGTAGAGTAGAAAATTTCACGCGACCGCGGGTATATCAAAATGCAGGGCCCATGCATCATTACCTTTCGGTCAAACCTACGTCCACAATTTTTTGTACGTATATATCCATTGGTCCCCGAACCAAAAATGCTTCCTTGTTCCCATAAAACCAAGCGGCCCACACATATTAAGGCGTCGACTCGAACCCAATCCCTCTCCCGCTTACTACGACATGGCCCCGCATGCCGTAGTACTCCTACAAACCCTACCGCCGCACGCATCATCGGTTTTCTTCAAGAGGACGAGGGAGAAGCGGATTTGTAGTGGAGGCGCTTTTAAAAAAAGATTTGTAGTGGAGGCCCCTATCCTAGGGTGCCCTAGGTAGCTACCGCGCGCATCATTGGTTTTCACTTTTCTTTATGCTCTTGCGCCCTAGAGTGAAATGATGGTTGCTTCCTCCGTCCAACTTAATGCGGGAAAAGTGGGGCTCTCTGATTTGACCCCTCATCGCTCATTTACTAGTACTGCAGTGTTATGACAGGGGTGCCTCCAAGTCCAACCGCTGCTACAAACTGTAATTTGGTGCATTGCACGTGGAACAAGATGGTGGATGAGCCACATGTAGGCCAAAGGGGTCCTGTTAAGTGTGTCAGCATTTCGTGTGTGGACTGACCCTGCTTGAGTTACTACGCCAACACGACAGGAGGAGCCTACCACTTGGTTTTTCTCCTTGGTGAATCCCTACTATATTGATCTAAAAAGATATGTACTATACTACCCTCTCCGTCTCGGTTTATAGGGCATGCAGGTAGTTCTAGGTCATCCATTTGACTAACTAAATATGAGTTACTATGTCACAAAAAGTATATCATTGGATTCTTAAGGGGATGTAGTTTCTAAACATATACTGTTCATCGCATATATAGCCAGTCAAATTCTCAACCTAGAATGACGTGCATGCCTTGTAAACCGATACGGAGGAAGTAGTAAAAATGAGGTGATTTTACCGAGCGATGGGCGGGGGAGCATGGCCTGTCACGCAGTCCCACGTGTCATGATGTACCAAGGCGATGCGTGTGTCCCTCTTGAGGCAGAACAATGGCCTAAGCAATACTATGTGGTTTTCTTGAAGGATATGATGGCGAAGCGATGTGTGAAATAATGGTTGCTTTGTCCGTCTGGAAAGGTGCAGCATTGTGATTTGACGTCTCATTGCTCATTACTACTACTGGGGCGGTACGACTAGGGTGCGTCTCCCTGCTGTTCTGCACTGTTATTTGGCGCATGACACGTCGACCTGGTTGCTATATGTCCCACATGTCAGTGAGAGGAAGTACATAATTCATGAAAGCGAACATAGATGCAGGAGTACAAGACACGGCTTGGTTTTTGCTGCTTCGCGCGATCCATCGATACAAACTTGGACTAAAAAACGCGAGGTGGGTATTTTCCCGCACGGCAGGCAGGGGAGTTTGGCACACTCTGTTCGAGGCAAGGACGCAGGAAGGGAAACAGGCAAATAAAGGTTGAGCGACTTAGTTTTGGGAAAATCTGATTTTATGGAGTACGTACCCACTATGGAGGTAGTACTACTTACTACTCCCTCCTTTCCGGTTTATAGGGCTCATCTAAAAAAATCGTTTTTCCGTTTTATAAGTCTCAATTCTACTAGTAGTAGTAGTACCATCACATGTTGGATTTTGAGGTGCGTTAAATCACCCGATGCAAGCAGTGTCAAGAGAAAACTCACCAATGCATGTAGAAGTTCATGGAAATTTAGTGGTCATGCATGCATTCGTGCTAATTAATGCCTCGGTAAACATAACTTGTTGAGAAAAACGAGCATACTAATTACTTGTGCAAACTATGAAATTAATTCCACCACTCACCATCTACCTTGGTTGGAGAGATTTTGAAATTGAGCCATAAACTGGAAAGGAGGGAGTAGTAACATAGCCTAGGGTAGCTTGCTGCACCATGGACTCTAAGGAAATTGTTGTAGTAGTACTACTCCTATATACCACTGTACTACTAAAAGACATACTCCCTCCGTTCCTAAATATAAGTCTTTTTAGAGATTCCACTATGGACTAGTCCCTCCTTTCCTGTTTATAAGGCTCAAATATCAAATCTCATCAACCAAGGCATTTTGTGAGTGGAGGAATGTATCTCGTACTTTACAAAACTACCCCAATTAAACTCACGCATTAATTTGGATTAATTGCAGTGCATGCATGCTTGGCCACTAGATGAGTAGGAACATTACATGCATTGGTGTGTTCCTCTTTAATTCTTGCATGCAGATATTTAATGCGCATTGGAAACTAAAAATGAGATGGAGATGGGCCCACTAAATTGGAAAAACAAAAATGTTGAAATCAGCCTTATAAACCGGAAAGGACGGAGTACATTCAAAGCAAAATGAGTGAATCTACACTAAAATATGTCTATATACATCCGTATGTAGTTTGTAGTGGAATCTTTAAAAAGACTTATATTTAGGAACAGAGGAAGTATATTCCAAACAATATGATAATATCTCTAACCAAGGTAGGGACGAGGAGTAAACGGAGGGAGTAGTAAAATTTTCTCCTCGTCCTGCGAGCCACCACGCGCGTGGGCGAGAGAGCGGGCGTAAGGCATACTAGTAAGCAAGCTTCAACTCGTCCTACGAGCCACCGCACCTGTGGGCGGGGGAGACGGCGTACTAAGCAAGCTTCTCCTTGTTCTGCGAGTTGACAGGAGACATCAAAAGTATTACGTACAGAGCATCTCGAGTGTATAGAGCCTTGCCTCTAAGGTAGGCCCCACATGGTTTGCCTCTTTTTTAACATAACACGTCAAAACCAGCAGATCTCGGGTAGGGGGTCCCGAACTATGCGTCTAAGGCGGATGGTAACAGGAGGCAGGGGACACGATGTTTTACCCAGGTTCGGGCCCTCTTGATGGAGGTAATACCCTACGTCCTGCTTGATTTATTCTTGATGATATGAGTATTACAAGAGTTGATCTATCACGAGATCAGAGAGGCTAAACCCTAGAAGCTAGCCTATGGTATGATTGTATGTTGTCCTACGGACTAAAACCCTCCGGTTTATATAGACACCGGGGGGACTAGGGTTACACAAGGTCGGTTACAAAGGAGGAGATATACATATTTGTATTGCCTAGCTTGCCTTCACACCAAGTAGAGTCCCATTCCGGACACGAGACGGAGTCTTCAATCTTGTATCTTCATAGTCCAACAGTCCGGCCAAAGGATATAGTCCAGCTGTCTCAAGACCCCCTAATCCAGGACTCCCTCAGTAGCCCCTGAACCAGGCTTCAATGAAGATGAGTCCGGTGCGCAGTGTTGTCTTCAGCATTGCAAGGCGCGTTCTTCTCCAACTTTTGAACGTTCGTAAAGCAGTGTCCGGTCCCATAAATGTTTGGACCTCTTGGCTTCTGTGCCCAATAAGGGCTATCTCCCACGCATCGAATGAATACGAGGCGCCAGGGCGTTTTTACATTCGCCCCCTAGCTAGATAAATAAATTGTCTATTAAAGGGATGGGGATCCTTAGATCCAATCCATACCATCCTCCCCCAGCGAGAATCCATCAGAGCGCGTTTCGGAAAGATCCATTCCAGCATGGCCGACCTCCGCAGCTCCTCCTCCCGCCCCCGTAGCCCTAGCCCCGGTGATTGGGAGAGCTGTTCAGTCCCGCACAGTCAATTAGTCGAACTGCAGACTAAGGGATTCCTCCCTCCGGCGTATATGGTGCCTGTTCGAGCCAGGCTTGCCACCTACAATGGCGGGGAGCAAGCGGGGAGCCTTCCCTGTCCCTCTATGGGGGAACGGGTCTGCCTTGTTCCCTATTTATTAAGGGGACTCGGGTTTCCAATTCATCCGTTCCTCCATGGGCTCCTGGAGTTCTACGGCCTGCAATTACACAATTCCACCCCTGCCACCATTCTACATATCGCCGGCTATGTTGCTCTCTGCGAGTTGTTCCTGGGCTGCGAGGCTCACTTCGAGCTATGGAAAAGGCTATTTTGCCTCGTCCCTCGCACACAGAGGGGGTCACTTTATCAAGTGGGCGGAGCCGAAATATGGGGCATCGCCGGTACCGGATACCTGTCCGGTACCCCAAAGAAGTCGTCCGAAGACTGGCCTTCAGAATGGTTTTATATGGAGGATGTTCCCCTTCCGGACCCTATTCGGCGGGGTCTTCCTGAGTTCAACAATGCTCCTCTGAAGAAACACCGAAGTTGGCGCCCACGGAGCCCCTAGGTGGAAGACAATGGAGAAGTCCTCTATCTGATGAACCAGATTAAAGCATTGGCTCAATCAGGATTAACAGTAATCGAAGTTATGTCGATTTGCATAATGCAGAGAGTGCAACCACTTCAATATCTTGGGCACCCCTTGTGGTGTTTTAACGGGGCGGATGATGCCACCCGCTGCGGGCGTAAGGGCCCAGACAATGCTGCCGCTTTAGCGAAAATTCTGTCCGAATTGTTCAAGGGAGAGGAAGAGGAGTTCACCCGCATCAAGCCACGGGATGGATTCTCCTTGTACAATCCTCCAAGCTGGGTAAGTTATATCTCCTTACTCCCATTTTTCCCGCATTCATTGTTGTAAGTATTCACCTTGCCACTTTGCGGCAGGAACTGCGAAAAGCCATAAAGGAGGTCAGCAGCCCTTCTCCACAACTAGAGGACCCTGACCAGGCCCTCGACTCAGGACTTGAAGAAGATCCGGTTATATTCGTGGAGCTGATAGACCGGCAGTTCTATCAGTTAAGCTGCGATGATGCCATGGAGGCCATCATGACCGACTATCCCAGACTGCTCCCTGCATCGCATGCAAGAAAAACCAAAAATCCCAACTCCAAAAACTAGGATCCCCTTTTAGACACTTCACCCACCATATACATATGGCATTTTTACAGGGAAGGCATTCGGGATGCCCTGCCGAACGCGCATCAACTCGCCAACAAGAGGCACCGAGGCCGGGTAGTCCAAAAAGGAAGGCGGTCAGGACGGAGACGCCGGCGCAAAGGTATGACAAGAACCCCGCTTCGTGGTTGTCGTCTTTCTCGAAATGTAATGACGCCCGTGTACCTTTAACAGAAAAAAATGCTCACTGGAATATGTCCGGCGATGTTACTAATCATGCTTCCACCAGTCGGGCGCCAGGACCGGACATAGAGGCGGAAGCCGATATGGGGCGGGCGCCGGATAATCCCCCTACAGAGGATGCGGATAGATTATCCGCTACAAACTCAGAAGTGGAAAGCGCCATGAACCATAGGCGCCGTCGGGCCGTACTCTGTGACGCTTGTTTCTCACCAGAGGCATTTGATGCCTTTAATTCTGGAGAGGAGTACCTCCGAGCTGCTCAAGATGTTCTAGCCAGAACCACGGATCGGTATGTAAAGGATGTACGGGTAAGTAAATCTGATGATTTATATGTATCAGTAGCCCCTGAGACTTGAAACAGTTAGCGGAACTAATTTAAGGATCATCTTTATTGTGCAGGTTCTTACAGAGAAGAATACTAGGCTGTCACAGGAGCTAGAGGAATGCAAGACCCAACTGCGGGCCGTTGTTGCCGCATTGCAGGAACCGACAAAGTCACCCGCTGGTAACATTTACTTTAAAGAATGATGGTTACCATATAGTGTGCGGCGTGGCTGCAGATCTAACAATAGATGTTGCAGATGAATCCGGAGAAACTCCGGTGGACCAGCATGTCGTGCGACAGCTAGAGGCTGGCAAACGCGTGCTGACTGAGGTTAGGCGGGAGAAAAACAATCTCCAAGACGCCAATATCAAGCTGAGCATGGAACTAAAAGACGTTCGAGCCCAGCTTGCAGACTCTGAGAAGGAGAATAAGCGGCTTCAGCGCGGCATTTTCAGTAAGTGCTTGAACGAATCCTTTTAAAGGAGTTCGGCGAAGAAGCCGACTAACAGCGTTATGTCTGTAGGTATGCTGACGGGTCATCCCGTGGAGGAAATGCCCGGGTCTGCAGGTGATCTTCTATCTGAGCTCTCACATCTGCATGAACAAGTTCGGCAGGTGATGCAAGGTGTTGCCCAGGCCTTATGGCCATCCGCCTCCCTACCAGAAGGCGTTGTAGAGCTTATGGAGAGGCTCAAGGGAGCACGGCGGCGCTTCCGATTATGGAAGATATCGGCCTGCCGACAAGGTGCCAGAGAAGCCTGGGCCATGGTGAAGACGCGGTATACCAAGGCTGACCCAAATCACATGGCCGAGGTCGGACCTGTGGGGCCCGACGGAAAAGAGATCCCCGTTAGCTTAGTTTATGGGCAAGTAGAATTAGCCGCAAAGTATTCCCAATAGGATTGTAGGCTAGACCGCCTGTTTTATGGTATAGAAGAGGAATTTAGTCAGTCTGCATGACTATGTAATTAAAATGACATGTATAATGCCTTCTAGCCAGATTGTAGATCATTTGTCTTGGCGGACCTTTTCGCTTCAACCTCAGGACCCGATAGTCCGGAGTGTATCCCAATACTTGCTCAGTTATATAAGAACCGGGGTATGCGTGGAGACCAGGCGTAGGGGTCATTAGTGCTTGAACAGACAAGTGCCCAACTAGTTATGTTATATTACATGGGTAGTAAGAAACATCTTCGACAGAGAATAGTTCCATTAAGGGTTCCTTTCCCTGGGTAAGCATGCCCTAAAGTGCATGTCCGGACTGCGATAGGAAACGCAGGAAAAACATCTGGGGGCAGATGTGCACTATAAATAAAAATCATCTTTTGTTCACCGACCGAATATTCCCTTAAGAACGCTAGCTTTTGGCTTCACCCAGTCTGAGGTACACATCCGGCTGACCCGGCAGTAACAATCGCAGAGGTGCTCCTATTATGCTCTAGCTGAATTAACAGGAACATAGGGCATAAATACAAGAGCCAGGCAACCCAGCTTGGCCAAAACTTAAGTCATATCGATGCATATAATGGCGAAAAAAGCTACATGAGGAAGCATAACACATGTGCGGGGCCTGAGGCCCAGATAAATAATGAAGCTTCTATGAAAGAAGCCCCCAGGTATGATGAGCGCGGCTAGCGCATCTATAATGTGCAAGTGAGGCACAATTTGGCCCTTGAAGGCCTAGATAAAGAATAAAAGAAAGGAAGAAAGAAAAACAAGATAGATAATGTATATGCAAAAAATGGACAGAGGGAGGGGACGAACATAGAGTCCAGCGCTAGGCGTAGAATCTTCAGAGCCTGGCCGCGTTCCATGGGTTCGGCTCGAGTCGACTAGTCGATGCATCCCACAGTCGGTACACTCCACCGGTCAAAACTTGGTCAATAATAAAGGACCTTCCCATTTGGGCTCGAGCTTGTTCTTTTTCTTATCCGGCAGGCGTAGAACTAGTTCGCCAATGTTATAAGTTTTGGCCCGTACTTCTCTGCTTTGGTATCTGCGAGCCTATTGCTGATAAAATGCAGAACGGGCTTTGGCTACATCGCACTCCTCCTCCAGGGTGTCCAGATTGTCCTGCCGATCGAGCTCGGCTTCTCTTTCTTCGTACATGCGCACCTGAGGTGAGTCATGAATTATGTCACAGGGCAAGACTGCCTCTGCACCGTACACCATAAAGAAGGGTGTATATCTGGTACTATGATTCGGTGTGGTCCACAGCCCCCAGAGTACGGAGTCGAGCTCCTCTACCCAGTGCGTGTTAGACTCCATTAAGGAACGCACTAATCTGGGTTTAATGCTGCTCATTATAAGACCGTTTGCTCACTCAACTTGGCCGTTGGTTTGTGGGTGATAGACTGAAGCATAATCGAGATTTATGCACATTTTGCTGCACCAGAGTTTTACCTCATCGACGGTGAAGTTCGTGCCGTTATCAGTGATGATGCTGTGGGGGTGCCATAATGGTGTACGACCCCGGATATGAAGTCTATCACTGGTCCGGATTCGGCTGTTTTAACAGGTTTGGCCTCTATCCATTTGGTGAATTTATCCACCATGAACAGAAAGTATTTTTTCTTGTGGGTTCCCCCTTTAAGGGGTCCAACCATGTCAAGCCCCCAGAACGTGAAGGGCCACGTAATGGGGATTGTTTGGAGGGCGGTGGGTGGCATGTGGCTTTGATTTGCAAAGAGCTGGCAACCGGCGCAACGTTGGACCAAGTCCTGTGCATCTGCCCGGGCCGTTGGCCAATAGAATCCTGTACGAAAGGCCTTGTTTACAAGAGCCCGGGCTGCCGCGTGGTGACCGCCGAGTCCGGCGTGGATTTTTGCCAGAAGGTTCCGCCCTTCCTCTTCGGAGATGCACCTTTGAAGGACTCCGGTAGTGCTTTTTTTATACAATTCTCCCTCATGGACCCTGTAGGCCTTAGATCGCTGCACTATGCAGCGTGCCTCATTTTTGTCCTCCGGAAGTTCCTGCCTAGTTAGGTAGGCCAGGAATGGTTCTGTCCACAGGGCTATGATGGCCATTATTACATGGGTTGAAGGTGTTATTTCGGTGGCGGAGCCTCCGATTGTGTCAGAGTGTTCGGTATTCGAACCGAGCTGACATTTTTAGGACGGCGTTTCGGTAGGCCGCCATTTTTGGATCCTTGGCATCAAAGTCCCCATTTATTTGGGATAATGCGAGGTTTGAATCCCCACACACCTCTAGGCGTTGAATGCCCATGGAGACTGCCATCCAAAGACCATGCAAGAGAGCTTCGTATTCGGCTGCGTTGTTGGAGTCTGTATACAATATTTGCAGTACGTACTGAATGGTATCTCCGGTTGGGGACGTCAGGACGACGCCAGCCCCTAGACCAGCCAACATTTTAGAACCGTTGAAGTGCATGATCCAATTGGAGTATGCGCTGTACTCTTTAGGGAGTTCGGCCTCCGTCCATTTGGCGACAAAGTCGGCCTATACTTGCGACTTAATGGCTCGTCGAGGTTTGTATGTTATGTCGAACGGGAGGAGCTCAATGGCCCATTTAGCAATCCGGCACGTAGCGTCGCGGTTGTTTATAATATCATTAAGTGGCACTTCCGAGGCTACTATAATCGAACACTCTTGAAAGCAGTGTCGCAGCTTCCAGGATGCCATGAATACCGCATAGGCTATCTTTTGATAATGTGGGTACCGTGATTTGCATGGAGTGAGGACAGTGGATACATAGTATACCGGCTTTTGAAGAGGGAATTTATGTCTGTCAGCTTCTCGTTCGACAACGAGCACTGCGCTTACAACTTGATGAGTTGCCGCAATGTACAACAGCATTGGTTCACCGATGTTTGGCGCGGCCAGGATTGGATTGGTTGCCAAAATGGCCTTTATTTCTTCCAATCCGGTTGTGGCAGCGTCCGTCCACTCGAAGTGTTCGGTGCGCCGAAGGAGTCGATAAAGGGGTAAAGCCTTTCTCCTAAGCGGGAGATAAAGCGGCTTAGAGCCGGCATGCATCCAGTTAAATTCTGGATTTGCTTGAGGTCTGTTGGGGTAGCCAACAGCGACAAAGCTCGGATTTTGGCCGGATTAGCTTCAATACCTCTACTGGAGACGATGAAACCCAGGAGCTTTCCGGCTGGTATGCCGAAAATGCATTTTTCCGGAATGAGCTTGATGTCGTATGTTCGAAGGTTTTCAAATGTGAGCCTCAAGTCGTCTATCAAAGAGTTGACGTGTTTGGTTTTGACGACCACATCGTCTACGTATGCCTCTACTGTTTTGCCGATTTGTTTCTCCAGACAAGTCTGAATCATGCATTGATATGCTGCGCCGGCGTTTTTGAGCCCAAAAGGCATTGTGTTGAAACAGAAGGGACCGTATGGTGTGATGAATGCTATTGCGGCTTGGTCGGACTCCGCCATCTTGATTTGGTGGTAACTGGAGTATGCGTCGAGGAAACACAATGACTCGTGTCCTGCGATAGCATCGATAATTTGATCGATGTGGGGGAGGGGGAAGGGATCCTTTGGGCAAGCTTTGTTGAGGTCCTTGAAATCGACACAAAGACGCCAGGACTTATCCTTCTTTGGTACCATCACCAGGTTTGCTAGCCAGTCCGGGTGTTTTATTTCTGCCATGAATTCGGCCTCCAATAACTTGGCTAGTTCCTCTCCCATGGCCTATCTATTAGGTTCGGAGAAATGCCGAAGAGCTTGCTTGACCGGCTTGAATCCCTTTAGGATATTGAGGCTATGCTCAGCCAGCCTGCGTGGGATTCCTGGCATGTCTGAGGGATGCCAGGCGAATATGTCCCAATTCTCGCGCAGGAACTCTCGTAGTGCTGCGTCCACGGCGGGGTTTAACTGTGCCCTGATGGAGGCTGTTTTTGTAGGGTCCGTTGGGTGGACTTGGAATTTGACTATTTCATCCGCTGGTTTAAAAGAGGTGGACTTGGATCTCTTATCGAGTATAACGTCGTCCCAGTCCACTGTGGAGCATAGCGTGGTTAATTCCTCAGCCGAGAGGGCTTCGGATAATGCCTCGAGGGCCAGTGCGACTGTTTTGTTTTCGGCGCGGAGTGCTGTGTCCGGATCACTGGCGAGAGTGATGATTCCGTTGGGCCCGGGCATTTTGAGCTTCATGTACCCATAATGGGGTACGGCTTGGAAGATCGTGAACGCCTCATGTCCTAAAAGGGCGTGGTATCCACTGCTGAATGGGGCCACTTGAAATGTAATTTCTTCGGACCTATAGTTCTCTGGCATACCGAATACCACATCTAGTGTGATTGTCCCAGCGCATCGTGCCTCCCGACTGGGTATGATTCCCTAAAGGTTGTGCTACTTTGCTCAATGCGGTTCCAGTCTATTTCCATTTTTTGAAGAATTTCCTCATAAATGAGGTTTAATCCGCTGCCGCCGTCCATGAGTACTTTGGTGAGTCGAAAGCCGTCCACAATTGGACTGAGGACCAGTGCGGCTGGTGCTCGGGCTGTTCGGAATTTAGGTTCGTCACTGGCATTAAAGGTAATAGTCGTGTCACTCCATGGATTTATTGCTGCTACGTGGCAGATTTCAGCCATGCTGCGGAGTGTTCGCTTGCGCCTATTATTTGACGCGAAGGTCTCAAAGACTGCTAACACCGTATTGTTATCTACGGGATGGTGCTCTGTGGCGTTTGGGATAAGAAGATCCTCACCACTTTTGGCCACCTGCCGGAGTATCCAACATGCCCTAAGGCTATGCGTTGGTATTGTATCCATTGTACTATGAATTTTGTAGGGTCCGTTAAGCCATCCCTCCAGTATGGTTCCATGCCCTGTAGATGGTTTTTGTTTCTTTGCAACTAGCTCAGGTGTCTTATGATAGTGCACCCTTTTACTTCGGACTGGGTGTATATTCGGGGCCAGATTATCCCAAAATTCCGTTCCGGTTTTCCAGGCGCTTTCCATCGCACAGTACTTTTGTACTATGGATGCCAAGTCAGCGAAGCGTGATATGTCACAGCGACTTAAGGCGTTAAGGATTCCCTTGTCCGTGCAATTATTGCAGAAAAGTGAGACTGCATCTTCCTCGCGACAGTCCTTAACCTTGTTCAGCACAAGGAGGAATCTGGCCCAATAATGATGTACTGTTTCATGGGGCTCTTGCCTGATGTGGGAAAGATTGTTTATGTCTGGGTGGGTGGGTGGATTTCAGTCCGAACCCCTACCCGATCTGAGACCCAGGGGCCGAGGAGTTTCCAATCTTGGAAGTTTAGGTTCCAGAGTGTTTCCCGATAAGTCTGCCCCGCTGCCTGGTTCTAGGTTCAGGGTTTGGGTGATGTCCTCTCGTAAGCGGGTATCCGGCTCAGAGAGCTCAGGAATCCGAACATATTTAGTCCTCAAAATAGAGGAAGAGTTGCCGCATTGTTCCTCCACCACCGCAACGTGATGGGTGATCGATGGAGAGTTCATCTCCCTTTGATTGGGTTTAAGCCCAATCCGATCATAGTCCGTAGCGACTCCCAAGGCGGCAAGGCGATCCAAGAGTTAGTTTAGGGAAGAGAGCTCCATTGGATCCATCTGCTCGGCGAATTCCGAGCCCACGTGGAGGCTGTTTTTTGATGACCCGAGAAGTCATCGTCGGTGCAGCGGCCGAACAGGCAGTCATGACGAAACTGCCTAGCCAGAGAGTTTGGCCGACAGCCAGAGCTCCCCCGGCGGCAATGTTGCTTTTAACAACGAGATGAGGCATCCTTCCTTACAGCGACGTCACAGAGGAACTCTCAATGAAAGCACCAATGTCGGTGTCAAAACCGGCGGATCTCGGGTAGGGGGTCCCGAACTGTGCGTCTAAGGTGGATGGTAATAGGAGGCAGGGGACACGATGTTTTACCCAGGTTCGGGTCCTCTTGATGGAGGTAAAACCCTACGTCTGCTTGATTTATTCTTGATGATATGAGTATTACAAGAGTTGATCTACCACGAGATCGGAGAGGCTAAACCCTAGAAGCTAGCCTATGGTATGATTGTATGTTGTACTACGGACTAAAACCCTCCGGTTTATATAGACACCGGAGGGGGCTAGGGTTACACAAGGTCAGTTACAAAGGAGGAGATATACATATCCATATTGCCTAGCTTGCCTTCCATGCCAAGTAGAGTCCCATCCGGACACGAGACGAAGTCTTCAATCTTGTATCTTCATAGTCCAACAGTCCGGCCAAAGGATATGATCCGGCTGTCCGGATATCCCCTAATCCAGGACTCCCTCAGTAGCCCCTGAACCAAGCTTCAATGACAATGAGTCCGGCGCGCGGTGTTGTCTTCGGCATTGCAAGGCGGGTTCCTCCTCCGAATACACCACGGAAAAATCTAAATACAAGGATAGTGTCCGACCCTGCAAAATAAGTTCCACATACCACCGTAGAGAGAATAATATTTCCACCAATCTAATCTGCTGACATGTTTTGGCAACATGACATTATGTCATGGCCCGGTGATTATTCGAACCGTTTCCTTTAACTAGCCCCGCACATAACGCGAGGCAGTTTCCTGACACGTCTTGTCAATGCAGAGATTGTGTCCCCCTTATTACGGGATTCTCATCCATACGGGCGTGGGTAACCCAACCGTGCCATCGATTACGGCGCTTGGGGGATAAGCGAGTTTTACCGGGCTAGTGGTGGCGCATAGTTTCGGCCGCCCTTATAAAGGGACAAGGTTTAACCTTTTTCTACCCACGCCTTCTTCCTCCTTGCTCATCCGTTCTTGCGCACTCGAGCTCCAACACCCAAGTCCACATCCTTCCCCTCAACCTTCTCCAAACATGTCCGGAGCGGGAGGCAAATGGATGGCTTCCTCTGTTACGGAGGGACACATCAAGAAGCTACGCGGAGCCGGATACTTAGCCGTGAATATCGCGCATCGGCTGCCCACTGCGGGGCAGATCATCCCTACCCCGGAACCTCACGGGAGGGTAGTTTTCCTCCACCACTTCCTTCGCGGACTGGGGTTTCCCCTCCATCCATTCGCCCGCGGTCTCATGTTCTACTACGGGCTAGACTTCCATGATCTAGCCCCGAACTTCATCCTCAACATTTCGGCGTTCATCGTCGTGTGTGAGGCTTTCCTCCGCATCCGGCCCCACTTCGGCCTGTGGCTAAAGACCTTCAATATCAAGCCGAAGGTGGTGGGGGGCCAACAAGCAGAATGTGGCGGAGCCATGGTGGGCAAGATTCCCATTGTTATATGGCTTGAAGGCTCCTTCGTGGAGACCATAAAGGGGTGGCAATCGGCGTGGTTCTACATCACCGAGCCGCGCGACACCACCTGGGTGGCGGCCCTCGAGTTTCGATCCGGAATCCCCATGCGTCTCACCTCCTGGAAAGAGAAGGGACTGTCTTGGGGTTCATCGGTGGAGCTGGACGGACTCCAGAAGTGTATCCGGAATATGGCACAAAAAGCTCAAGCTTGTCAACATAGTCCAGGTCATGCTCATCCGACGGATCCTCCCGTGTCAACAACGGGACTTCAATTTGTGGGAGTTCGGCCCGGCCCAGCAGCAGACTCTGAGCGAGCTCTTCGACACGATGCATAAGGATGTCTGGAGGGTGCTATTCAAGGGCGCCGAGGTCCCTCCCTCTCTCATTGAGGACCGCGGGCTAAGCGCGAAGCGCCCAGCGCATTCGGTGAGTTCTATACATCCGGTAGGATATTTTATTTCCCCTAGCTTAATCATGTGCGGGGTCTGAGCTCCATGCCTTTGACAGGACTGGGTGGAGACGTCGGGGCAGATTAACTGTCCGGCCCCTCTGCCCAAAGACACTGCGGACGCTCTCCTGACGGAGATGCTGACTCCGGCTCCTTACAAGGTGCCGGAGAAGACCAAGAAGGCCAAGGGAACCAGAAAGAGTTCCCGATGCCAGGTGTTATCGGACTCATCTTACGATAACTCTGTGACTCACTCCTCCCCCGAAGACAAGGAGGAAGATGAAGATGCTCCCCCTCCAGTCGGGGGAGACAAGAAAAGGAAGGCTGCCCCAACTAGGGGGGCCGAAGGGTCCAAGAAGGGAAGGACTCTCCTTCCGGACTACTCCACCACCGCCGCTGAAGGCGAAGATGAGTGGCTGCTCAGGGCTAAGCCCCTGGTGAACTCGTAAGTATTCGGATGCCAGAGTAATTCATAGCATACCTTTGTCGCACTGATTCCCCTAATGCCGAATTATGATTATGCAGACCGCCATGAGCCCGTATCGACGTATCGTCGGACGGCTCCCTGGGCTCGTAGGATATGGATAGCGATCCACTTCCGACCGCCACCTCCCCTTGCCCTATAGAAAATGCCGAGGTATTGTCTCAAGAGGCACTGGGTCGAGGGGAGACAGTCCCGGAGGCGCTTCGAGGCGACCTTCCGGATTCCGGGAGCAGAGGGAGCAAGGCTCCCGAGGGCTCCGAGTTTGGCCCTCAGCCGAACACCGCACCGGAACCTCCAGTGGTTCCGAACTTAGGCAGGCGGCCTCCTTCAAAAATGGGCAAGACGCCTGTGCCGGTGACCTCTGTCCATCCAGAGGCACCGGACAATCTGCTGGGAGCGCTTCCATCGACGAAGAGCACCGCACTATTATGAGTGCGGTGATCCAGAAGGTTCAGTCCGCCAAGAGCGGACTGACTGAAGCCTGTGCCAGCCTTCTGACAGGCTTTGAGGTAAGTATTTGAAATATAGGAAAAATATTACCGCATAGACAGTAGCCCCTGATGCTCTGGTCGGTGTTCACAAAGAAAAGCCGAACAGAGGATCAAACAATATTGCAGGAGTCTAATATAAGTATGTCTATATGCGTATGCAGGCTTCGCTGCTGGCCTCTGCCGCACTGACTGCAGAGGTCGCCGCACTGAAGCAGGACCTCGAAGGGTCCAAGGAAGAGCTCGGCCTTGCCAGGAGGCAGCTCGAGGAGAACAAAGGTAATTAGTACCTAGTCTATGGATATATATAAAAAGAATGCGATTGCAAAATGACAGGATCATCATAAATTTGCCAGGGGCCACGACCGAGGTGGCGACCCTGAAGCAGGCGCTATCCGAGGCCGAAAACAAAGCGACCAAGGAGCGCACCGAGCGGGAAAAGCATGAGGCATGGATGGGCGAGGTGCAGCAAGAGCTCCACGCTCTCGTGACGAAGCACGAGGCGTTGGAGCTTGACTTGAAGACGCGAGAGTCCGAGCTTGCCACAGCCCTTGAGAGTGCAAAGAGTGCCAAGGCCGAAGCCCAAAAGGCCCTCCAAGAGATTGATGCGATGAAGAAGATAGCGGCGGGTAAGGCATTCTATATGCAAAGCAAGTATGTGAAAGTAAATTACTTGTTACATACCCGAATCAGGAGCTCTCCAGGAGCATTCGCAGATTTGCCCCGCAGCATGTCGGATGCCGCATAGTTTTACCAGGCCGAGGAGGGAAGCTCAACAGAGAAGCTGTTCTGGTCTCAGTATACTGGGACCGAACACCCGATGCCTCTGAGCGACCAGCTGAAGCAACTGGTCGAGCTCCACAAGGCGACCAAACAGGCCATGAAGGGCTTTATAGTCCGGATGTGGCCTGGCGACGCCCTTCCCAACAGCTACTTCGGCCTGGTGAGGCGGCTTGTGGATGCCTGCCCACGGCTGGAAGTCATCAAATGGTCCGTCTGCATCGAAGGTGCACGCCGGGCTTTCGCCCGTGTGAAGGTGCAATGGGCCAAGATGGACACCATGAAGCTGGTGAAGGAAGGGCCGCCGCAGGGCAAGGAGCATCGCCACCCTGAGATGTACTATGAGGGTGTCCTGAAGGGTGCCCGTCTTGTAGCGGACGAGTGTGCAAAATATGTAATATTTGAATGAACTTGCTCGTGTAATCCTGTATTATGAAAACTTGTTCATATGCGCTATGCAACGCTTGTCTGAATTTAAAATATTACCTTCTGTTCGGCTGTTTATCAAATCTGAGAGATGGCTAGTCGTCGGCTTCTGCCCCCACGCCACGAGTGCTGGGGTGTTCGGGATAAACCTGAGCACTCTTGTTCCCATTGTTGGGTCCTTCGAGGGAGGTGCTCAGCACAACGAACAAGGCAATCGGACTATAATGCATTATCACTCTCACTTAGCCATAGAATTCTATAATTTTAAATTTCGGCGAAGCCCTTAGTATTTGGAAGGCCGAATTCGGGGCGCGATACACGCCTTAAGCCGGACAGGGCCGGCTCCTCGCTCTAAGCGGCATAAGTCTTTAGGGACTTGAAACCTCTCGAACAGCGACCAGTCTCTCGCCTTATCATGACAGTCAGTTTTAGCTTTCTCTACTCAGGTGCTTAGCCCAGTAGAACCGGGGCACAATCGCAGTAGTTCTCCTAGTGCTACCTTAGCCTATATAGTGGAACGTAAGGTACCAAAACATGGGAGCTGGGCAAACCCAACTATTGACCCAAGACATGATTCGGAGCTGATGCATATAATGCTATAAGTTCGGGGTGCCGCACTGTCGAAAGTGTTCAGACTTCTCACGCCGTATTATGGGGTATGCTTAAGCCCCTAGCGTATTGGCCGTACCAGAGTGTACGGGTGCTAGATGTCGTGAATGAACATATATATATAAAGGAAGAATGCAATAATAGTCTTAATGCTATGCATTGTTTATTCAAAAAGGTGCGTTAAAGCAGAATATTACAAGTGGTGTGATAAGCAAAAAGTGGGACTATTTAACATGTCCCTTCCAAGGGCAAGCTGAGGAATGGTATTAAAGCAAATATTTCACTCGTTATCGTAATCCACCTAGGAGTTCCGTGGTGTGACGTAGCTTTCTGCCTCCTTGGTTGCTGCATCATGTGTTCGGCAATCATGCTACCGGACAGGGTTTCCAGAGATTAAAGTCCTGAAAGAGAAAAATAACAAAGCGGGAAGCCCCTAGTGCGGTTTAAGCCACGACTTGGAGCGTGCCGCAGTCGTGCCCCCCTCCCCGCCTGTGCCCATGGTATTTTTAATGCGTAATTATGTATGCATGGCACGGATTTCGTCGCTTGGCAGGGACTGGGGTGGGGGCCGCATTGCTATGCAAGCTCGGGACATGCCAGGCAGTCCTATTGCCGATTACTCTGGGCGCACTTGAAGGTGTCCGGGTCCTTAATCGCCGAACTAGTGGATTGCCTTAAGAGGCTGCTTTGCGCTTCTGCTGCGAGGGCCGCAGTGTTCTCCTCCGTGCGGAGAGAGCGCTCTGTGTTTCCATTGACTGTGATGACCCCCCGAGGTCCTGGCATCTTGATCTTGAGATATGCATAATGCAGTACCGCATTGAATCTTGCAAATGTGGTTCGCCCGAGCAGTGCATGGTAGCCACTGCGGAACGGGACTATGTCGAAGATTAACTCTTCGCTTCGGAAGTTATCCGGAGATCCGAAGACCACTTCCAGTGTTACTTAGCCTGTGCAATGGGCCTCTACACCTGGTATGACGCCTTTAAAGGTCGTTTTTGTGGGTTTGATCCTTGAGGGATCGATACCCATTTTGCGCACTGTGTCCTGATCGATACCCTCTGCATCCGGACAGTCGATGATTTGATTTTTCTTTGTTAGGAACCGTGTCCATAATTGCCTGGCCGATTCTTCTGGCTGCTGAATTATGTGGCTCAAGTCATCGGCATCTAGTGGTCGCACATCAGTGCCCTGAAAGTTGTCGAGGAATGTGGATTCCAGATCTTCCCAACAGCTAGTGGACTCTGCTAGCAAGCTGTTGAGCCAATGCCGAGCTGGTCCTTTGAGCTTGAGTGGGAGGTATTTAATGGCGTGTAGATCATCACCGCGGGCCATGTGGATATGCAGGAGGAAATCCTCGATCCATACCGCAGGATCTATTGTGTCGTCGTATGATTCAATATTTACGGGTTTGAAACCCTCTGGGATTTGATGATCCATTACTTCGTCTGTGAAGCATAGGGGGTGTGCGGCGCCTTTGTACTGGGCTATGTCGCGACGCAGGTCAAATGAGTCTTGCCCGCTGTGTTCGGCCCGGCCGGACTTACTTTTACTGTATTCAGCATGACGATTATCGTCTCGCATAGTGGCGCGCCCTCGTGATCCGTAGATCGATCTTGCATGTTTTGCTTTGTCCTCCAATACGTCTCGTAGGTCTGGTGTATTTCCCCATGCCTTCTTGTTTGAATGGCGTTGGGGTGCGGGCTGAGCTTTTGGCTGGAATGTTTCTCTGTCGCGGCCACGAGGTGGCCGATCAGCCGCGTCATACGCTGGGGATGTAGGTTTCGGTCCTTCCTCCTCCAGTCGGGGTAGCAACCTGCACTTTGGGTAACTCTTGGAGGGGCGTTCGAGTTTATATTCCTCGGCCACCAGGACTTCAGTCCATCTGTCGGCTAGCAAATCTTGATCAGCTTGAAGCTGCTGCTGCTTTTTCTTAAGGCTATTTGTCATGGCTATAAGCCGGCGCTTGAAGTGCTCTTGTTCGATGGGATCATCGGGCACGACGAATTCGTCATCGTCGAGGCTTGCCTCATCTTCGGAGGGAGGCATGTAATTATCATCCTCCGCCTCTCCATCTGCCGCTCTCTCAAGAGGGCTGGCTCCTCCATCCTCCTGCTCTAAATCTTGCTGGAGGGGATTGTTGTTGTCTTCGGCACTGTCCGGAGTGCTATTATATCCGGTGCCGGTATCACCACTTTTGCCTTGGCGGGACTTAGAGCGGCGCCGCTGACGCCGGCGCTTGGGTTGCTTCTTGGAGGGGTCATCCTCCGTTGTCTCATCGCCATTGCCTTCTTTGGGTGTGTCCACCATGTATATATCATATGATGAGGTGGCTGTCCAGTGCCCTGTGGGCAGTGGTTCCTCTTCGACTCCTGCATCGTCGTCCATACCGTCGAAGTCGAGCATGTCGGTTATGTCATCGACAGTGGCTACTAAGTGGGTGGTGGGTGGGCGACGAATTTCTTCGTCATCCGCATCCCAATCATGCCGGACGTAGTTCGGCCAGGCCTCTCCTGACAAGGAGAGAGACCTTAATGCGTTCAGTATGTCGCCAAAGGGCGAGTGCTGAAAAATATTCGCGGAGGTAAACTCCATGATCGGCGCCCAATCGGATTCGACAGGAACGGGCGCATGCGGTTCGGAGTCCGTGGCCGGAGAAGGATCCGGTAGTTTGGCAACATGGCTCTCGTAAAGGGTAAGGTCGCCGCTGAGGATACGGCCTCCATGACGGGGTCCATCCACCTGTCCATGGATGGCGCAACTAGCTCCGAATTGAGGCTCAGAGCGGCTGCCTGTGCGATCTCCTGAATACGGTCCAATGGTCGAGCTAAATCGTACTCATCATGACCGCGCGGCGCACATGGCAGGGGCTCGAATCCGTCGAAGATCAAGTCTCCACGGATATCGGTCGTGTACTTTAAGCTTCCAAACCTGACCTGGTGGCCAGGGGCGTAACTTTCAATCTGCTCCAGATGGCCAAGCGAGTTGGCCCACAGTGCGAAGCCGCCGAACACAAAGATCTGTCCGGGGAGAAAAGTCTTGCCCTGGACTGCATCGCTATCGATGATTGTAGGAGCCATCAAGCCTAACAGCGATGACACAGAGGAACTCTCAATGAAAGCACCAATACGGTGTCAAAACCGGCGGATCTCGGGTAGGGGGTCCCGAACTGTGCGTCTAAGGCGGATGGTAACAGGAGGCAGGGGACACAATGTTTTACCCAGGTTCAGGCCATTTTGATGGAGGTAAAACCCTACGTCCTGCTTGATTTATTCTTGATGATATGAGTATTACAAGAGTTGATCTACCACGAGATCAGAGAGGCTAAACCCTAGAAGCTAGCCTATGGTATGATTGTATGTTGTCCTACGGACTAAAACCCTCCGGTTTATATAGACACCGGAGGGGGCTAGGGTTACACAAGGTCGGTTACGAAGGAGGAGATATACATATCCGTATTGCCTAGCTTGCCTTCCACGCCAAGTAGAGTCCCATCCGGACACGAGACGAAGTCTCCAATCTTGTATCTTCATAGTCCAACAGTCCGGCCAAAGGATATAATCCGGCTATCCGGATACCCCCTAATCCAGGACTCCCTCATAGGCCCCACATAGTTTGCCTCTTTTTTAACATAACACGTCAAGTCGCAATTTGTTTGTTCACCCGTGGTAGACGATCTTCCATCAAGTGGACAACCAGTACACGTGTTAAATTACCACGTTGGCTGCCTTTTCGTACAGAAATGAGCTTCATCGTGTACCCGCGCGGGTGTGGTTGGGAAAGACATGGGAGTATGTGCGCCCTACGTGAACCTCTTCTCTCTGTGCACATCCTCCACCTATGTGGGTGTGTGTGAGAGAGATACAAACCTAGACATAATGCGCTGCCCATCCCCATGCCTCCGCCCAGTCCGACCACCAGTCACCACCGCGCCCCACTCCTCCTCACCTTATCTCTCATCTTTCTCGAGATATCGTTTTTTTGATGAAATTCTCGAGATACCATTTTTGTGATAAAATTCTTGAGATATCATTAGTTTTTACACATGGGATTACTCCTGCATGGGTCAATCACGACAGGTGTTTTGTAAAAAAATGCATCTTGATGTTCTGTGCAATGCACGAGCATCTTGCTAGTCCATGAAAACAACACATGGCAAAATTTCACGGCAAACGAGGGATTTGAATCTGCTGGGAGGGGCTGTTTGGATCTTGCCCGGGGTAGCCAAAATATTGGCGACCCTTTTGTCCACCGGTGCCTTTGCCACCAATGAACAAGGAATGGCTCGGGTGCTCATGCATCCTCCAGCACGCACATTGGAGACGAGCTCGCACGATCTGTGCATTTTTTGTCCCACCATGCCGCCCGAGCCAGCCGCAGACCGACCGGCGACCCGCAAATTACGCCATCCAACCATAGCCGCACAAGTTCTAACAGCAACTCAACCAACCGGACGAAATTCATGCAAACACGGTGATATTCATATAAACTATGACAAAATTCATACAAAATATCGGATTTTCATACAAACATGATGGATTTCATTACATTTAAATCAACTAAGTCGTGCTACTTCTGGGCAGCACATGTATATAATACTTGGCCTAAATGGTCACCCGCCAATCCATTTGTGTTCCTCATGTCCAGCAGCACGATCACTGGACTGCCGGGAGCCCCGGAGGTATATGCTTCAGCGCAAAGGACGGCTTGCTTCCCCACTGCCCAACTGATATGGTTGGCTAATGCCCAAGATGATGGTGTAAGGGGGCTTCTCCGCTTCCGTGGAGCCCATGCGGGGTCAACGAAGGTCCTGGCAACAAAAGGATCCAGCAAGACACCTGTTGTGTACGCCGGTGTCGCCTCCCCCATGGCCTTCATGGGACCAAAGCGGTGGTGGCCTCCCGTGTTCTACTTCTCCTCAATGATGGTTGTGGACGCGGAGGCGTTGGCCACCAACTCGTCACTCTCCGCGCACCCGGCTTCTGTCTCTGCTTGCATATCGCGGTCGCCGGCATGGGAGTCTCGGCCATAGAAACAGGAGATGCGGTCGCAGACACGGGAGGCGCGGAACGAGGTGGCGGCGTGGACGGCAGCGACGACTCCCGTGCGCTGCTCCTCGTCGAGCTGGCCTAGAGCGGCGAGTTGCTGAACCTTGCGCTGGCTTGGGGCAGCAACTGGCTCCGTCGGGCGGGGGGTGGAGGTGGATCAGCGAGCCATTGTAAGAGAGGACAAAATGGTGAAGGAGGAGATAGGGGAGCGGCGGAGGTGTGCGATTCTTGGCCGGCGTTTGGCCTCATTTAAATAGGAGATTAAATAGACGGCGGGCGGGAGGAGCTCGGCCGGCGTTGCGTTTAATGTCGGTCTAGTCATGAACGGACGTGTGTCCAGAGTGGGTTTCTCGGCTTCCACACGAGTTTCATGGAGGCGTTTGAATGCGACAAGGAGGCGTGTTCAGCCAAGCATGCAGCGAGTGGCACCCTCGACTTTGACGTATGACACACCGCCGTTCTTCAACTAACGTGTGGGCTCTTTGGGTACATGGCCTGCATGTTAGTGAACCAACGCAGGCAGCGCACGACAAAGGATTTGGTGGGCCAGGGCAGTCAGAAGCAGGCATTGCATAAACCGATGATTGTTCATTGAGTGTGACGTCATCTATTTCATGTAGATAAGCCTACTATATAATGTAAGAGAATTTTAAAACTTTCATATATACGTTGATAGCCCATTCGATACATTGTGATTCATAAAGACTACTGCAAACATCAATGTTCTGCTTATCACAGATAAGATTGATTAATACCCGTAACAATCCGTGTCCTTAACAAAGGGTGCATGCACGTATAGCTTGAGCGTGTGTCTTGCATCATGTGTTGTGTGCATGCAGGCATGCAAGTGTTGCGTGCGTGCATGTGTACGTTTCAGTGTTGCATGCATGTATGCATACGTGCGTGTATTCATGAGTGCATGTGTACGTGTCAGTGTTGCACGCCTGCATGCACGCGTGTGTTCGTTAAGTGTACGTGTCAGTGTTGCATGCCTGCATGCATGCGTGTGTTCGTGCGAGTGTTGCGTGCATGCATGTGTACATGCGGGGTGAGGCTACACGTCAGTCGACTGGCTTTTTCATCTCTGGTCAGTAGATTTTTCAGCAATTGGATACGAAATCAAGGGCCTACAGTTTATCTTCAACATCCACCCCCCTGAGCCGCTAGCCACCACAGGCCGAACCGCCAGCCGCCGCCACCTGCAGCCGGCCCGCGCCACCACGCCACCCCGCCCGTCCCAAAACCACTCGCCACCGCCGGTCTGCCGCCGCCCCGGCCATCCCTCTAGCCCCCCGCGCCGAGCTTTTTCTCCGGCGATCCCCACGCCAGCGCCCAATCACCGCACCCCCCATCACCGGCGACTGCCAACCAGAGGTCTCACGACTTCGAATCCCCACCGACCACTAATTTATTACCATTTATGTCCTTCATATATGCGCTGACAGGTGGGCCCTATGGTAATGTGCGCTGCAGAATGTGGACCATTTGACTGGTGAATTGATCGTGTCATTAACAAATTACAGAGCTGTATGGTGAGCCAATGACCGTATGATCACCCTAAAATGTATTTTATTAGCACATTATAGACTCAAACTACCATTTCTTTTTTTTCATATACGGGCTGACAGGTGGGCCCCATGGTTACGCGCCCTGATGGTGCAACACTAGTTGCGATACGTGGAACGTTTGATTGGTTATTTGATTGTGTCATCAACAAAATACGGAATTATACGGGTGAGCCAGTGACTGTATAATCACGGCATGTATTTTTTAACATGGTACATACACAAGCGCTCATATATACGCGCAAGCACTCACCGCTATAAGCGCACACACGCAAACCCTACCCCTATGAGCACCTTCGAGAGAGTGAGCCAGCATATGATCTTGAGATTTTATGAAGTCACCATAGGTGCCTCACGGTCAAGTGGAACGTCTCCTCCCACTGAATGCACATCGCCGGAAAATACTGAAATTAAACCAGGATAAATGTGAGCACCAGGACTTTAACCCTGGTGGGCTCTAGAAACCACTGTCCTCCTAACCATCCAACCACATGTTGGTTAGCACCACAAAATGTATGTGGTGACCGTGATGAGCTTATTCTGAAGTCCAGTGAACATATCATGCTTTCGCTTCAAATATAATGACCGTAAGTGTCGTCAACAAAATACGGAGCACGCATCAAATACAATTTCCGTCGGTGTCATCAACAAAATACAGACACGTATCGTGAGCTAGATACCGTATGATCACAACGGGAATGTATATGGTGACTGTAAGCATATTCTGAAGTCCAATGACCGTACAGTGCTTTCGCTTGAAATACAGTGACCGTCACGCGTGAATGTATCATGGGCATGCATACTTTTAGAGGGTCGAGAGATAGTTTGTGTGCGTACGTGAAAGTGGTGTAGAAAGAGGGGGTGTCCAGTGGAGTCAAGGAGAGATATGCCCTTCGTTTCTCTTTCCCGTGACTAATATTTTAGGAGAAAATATAAACATTCACAATGCAGAACAAATATTTTTGGATGCACCATGCAATTAACTTTCATGTATAACATTGTACTATTCTATATGCTTATTTTCTTAGTGGCCGATTGCGTGTGTGGTGTGGTGGGCACATCATTTCTAGTTGGGGTGGGCACATCATTTCTAGTTGTGGTGGGTCAACGTGAGGACTCATGGGTCGGTTCCATCCTGCGCCACATAGGTTGGACCGAGACGCATTATGCGAAGACCCATGTGGAGGACTCGGAGTACAACACGAAGCTACCAGAGTCATGGAGGACTCTATCCCCACTGGTGATAAGCCGACTATATACGATGTGTAACCCTAGGCCCCGAGTATGTTATAGAAGCCTGGGGGCTAGTTCGTCGATAGTATACACACACGCACAATGCCTGGTACTCATGTGTACTTTGTACACACCCCTATCACTAATATACAATACCAGGAGTAGGCTTTTTCCTCAACTGCAAGGGTCCGAACTTGGGTAAAACTTTGCCTCGTATTACCATCCAGCCTAACAGTCACGGATATCCTCCCGAATGATCTGATGGAATCATATCTGCCAACTACTAAGAGAGAGGTGTGTCTAGGGGGGCATTGTTTGCGAGAGAGGCCTAAAGATAGTGTGCATGCCGGAGACACGTAGGCACATATGTGTGCATTTAGAGGGCTAGTAGAGACCGTGCGTGTGTATATATGCATGTGAGAGAAATAGTGTTTTCCAACTAAGATTAGTGAAAAGAGTGGTACATGGTAGTCACAGAGAGAGAGAGAGAGATAGAGAGATTGTAACACCCATCACAAGCTCTCACGATCAACGAAGGATATTCCTTCTCTCAGAAAGACCCGATCAGTCTCGGAATCTTGGTTACAAGACATTTCGACAATGGTAATACAAGACCAGCAAGACCGCCCGATGTGCCGACAAATCCCGATAGAGGTCGCATGTATCTCGTTCTCAGGGCACACCGAATGGGAAAGACGTCGGGTTGGCTGAGACCCTGGTTGCACAGGGGGCACCGGACATCGCCCAGTTCGGACCAACACTCAGAGGAGCACTTGCCCGGGGGAGGGGGGGTTAAAATAAAGATTGCCCTCGGGTTAGCTGCTCCCAAGGGAAAAGGCTTAGGTTGTTAGGCAAATGTAAAACCAAGGTTGGGCCTTGCTGGAGGAGTTTGATTCAAAGCGAACTGTCAAGGGGGCCCCATAGCCCCAACCGTGTAAGGAACGCAAAATCAAGGAACATAACACCGGTATGACGAAAACTAGGGCGGCAAGAGTGGAACAAAACACCGAGCAAAAGGCCAAGCCTTCCACCCTTTGCCAAGTATATAGATGCATTAATTAAATAAGAGATATCTTAATATCCCAACATATCCATGTTCCAACATGGAATAACCTGCAAGGCACCTGCAACTAGCAACGCTATAAGAGGGGCTGAGCAAAAGCGGTAACTTAGCTAAACAACAGTTTGCTAGGAAAATGGGTTAGAGGCTTGACATGGCAATATGGGAGGGATGATAAACAAGTGGTAGGTAGCGCGACATAGCGATAGAACAAACAACTAGCAAGCAAAGATAGAATTGATATCAAGGGTAATGATCATCTTGCCTGAAATCCCGCTAGGAAGAAGACCAAAATCCATGAAGTAGACAAACGGACGTAGTGGAACAAATCCTCACAACTCTGGAACGAAACCGAAGCTACCGAGAGAAGCAACCCGGAAAGAAGCACGCAACATGGTAAACACACAAGCATAAACATGGCATGATGCACAACCAAGGATGATGCATGTACGGTTTAAAAATGCATGGCATGGCAATATGCACAAACAAAACTACAAGTTAAGTGGAGCTCAATATGCAACGAGATGCATATTAACAAAACACCACATTCAATTATTTAGTTCTCTCCCATTTAATCTACTCAACAATATTAAATGTTGTTTAACATGGCAAGAGGTGAGGCATAAGTAAACTAACTAGTTAGGAAAGTTTAAATGAGGCCAGAAATAACAAGCAACAATTCCGGAAAATCCCCATATGCATATCATGAATTTGTTACTATTCTTCCCTAAACCATATTTTGGAGTTGTTAAACATGCAAGATGAGGGCACCATGTTAAACTAGTCATTTTTACCCCATCTACATATAAAGTTTATTTAAAATGGAGCTATGGTTATTTAGTTATGAATAAATCATTTTAATATGGCATATGAGCAAATTTAATCAAACAACATTTTTAACATGGATGAAAGATGCAGATTATGAAAGTAGGAAAAAATCTAAGCATTTTACATATTTAAAGTTTTTACATATGATGCACGGTTGTGAATTTATTATATGCATGAACATGGAGGGGAAATTTGTAAATATGCAGTTTTTGGGATAAAAGGAAAAATTTGCACGGCACGGAAGAAATATGCATGGGCCGAATCTGGCTGGCCCAGCAGTGCATAGGAGATGGTCTGGGCGCGTCCTCACCCATGGGCCAAACCCAGCTCGATGGAAGCAGTAGGCTTGGCAGGCTGCGAAGGGGTGCTGGGCCTTGGGGAGGCAAGGACGCAGATCCGGTAGGTCAGCTCCATTCCCGGCATTGTCCGGTGGATCTGGCGAGGTGGTGGCCGTGCTCCTTCAGGCAGCCTCCATGGTGGCGCTGCGTTGAAGAAAGAGAGAAAGATGCTCTCTGAGAGAGAGAGAGAAATAGAAGCACGGGAAAAAGAGGGATAAGGGGTGGCGACGCTCATCTGCGGGTCCGCCGGTGGCGTGGCTGACCGGACGGAGGTGGGGATGAGGCTGCAGGCGCTGCAGTTGGTGGATCGAGAGGAGTGGCTAGTTGGTTCGGTGGCAAAATTGAGGAGGGGAAGGTGGTGGCTGCTGATTTGGAGTGGGGGAGATCCCGAGGAAGAGGCGGCAGCAGAGGGAATCGGGGGATGGGACAGCTCCCCCAGATTTTAGGGTTGCTCTATTTATATAGTAACTACGCTAGGTTTAGGGGGGTATTTGGTCCCTCCGATTTTTAATCGGACGGTTGAGAATAAATAGCTTAGGAGAGTCCAATAATAAACTGATGATGATTTAGGGATGTTTGGGGATGATCCAGATCCAACGGTCATGACTGCCCGAGTTGGGTCCGGGAAGTTTCGGACACGCACACAAAGGGGGTTAGGCAGACAAGGTCAAGAGGGAAGTGAAAACCCGATTGGTCTGGAACGGTCAACGAAGGTAAAGCGGTCCGAGGGAAGGTGATGAAGGCAAAGGGAGAAACGGCAACGACGAGCGAATGCAAGTTTTAAAAACAAAGACGGCAACGAGTGCGGATGGAATGCAAATGATGACATGATGAAATGCAACAAACAAATAAAACACATGGCTGACACGCAAAATATGGAAGGAAACTGGGAAGGCATCTGGAGCGTCGGTCTTGGGACGTCACAACACTCCTCCACTTACAAGAGATCTCGCCCCGAGATCTAAGGATGGCACCGGAGAGAAGCGGAAGAGGAAGAGTTTAAACAAGTTGCTTCTTCTACAAACGAGTGAAACCAATGAACCTTGAGAGGTTAAAAAATTTTGAGAAAAGAATATAATGGAGAAGAATGAAGTTGAAGACACTCCGTTAGAAAAGAGGAACAAGGAACATTACGAGAACCTTGTAGGTTGAAAGACATAAGAAAAAGGTTACAATGGACACGAAGTACATGCAAGCACTCCGGTTGAAACGAGATGTACAAGGAACGATAAAGATCAATTATGAGAACACTCCGGTTGGAAATGGAAGGCATAGAATATGAACTTGGCAAAATGAAAGCACTTGGATGAGACTCCGGTTAGAAGAGGAATGATAGACACAACACTCCGGTTAAAAGAAGATATAGAAGGAATAAGAATGATATAATTTGGACAACACTTCGACTAAAAATGGAAGGAATTAGAATCCTGAACTTGGCAAGATTGGATGATACTTTACGAAATCAACAACACACTGCCTCCAAAACAGTTAAAAGAATGTCACAAGGGGTAAGAAAGATTTCAGACAGCACTCCGGTTGAGAAGGGAGGCAAAACTTGATAAGATGAAAGAACTTAAATGGAGGACACAACACTCCGGTTGAATGGATAAGCAAAGGAAAGAACATGATCTTGAGAAAACGAGATGATTGGTCGAAGAGAGAAACATCACAATGCCTCCAGAGGAAGAATATAAGGTAGATCATTGGAATAAAAGAATGGAGAAGAAAATGCCAACTTCTGCCACAAATGAGCTTGGAAGCACCCTTCCAAGAAGGTTATAACGGAGTTGTTGGAAAACCAACAATGAAACAAATAAGCTTGTAGTGGGAATATGCAAAACTTCTCAAAATTAAGGCGAAATTCTACCACTATGGAAAACAAGTAATATAATTGATAACACCAACGAGATGAAAAACTTCTTCCACCAGGATGATAGAGAGATAACTTGGATCATTGAGAAGCACCACAATAGCAACATTCCTTAGGGAAGGCTTTAGATGAAATCTATACCAAGATACTCCAATGAAGTAATTAATGGATTTAATTATCTCATTCCTGACAACTTGTGAATCATGAAACATGAAGGAAATTGTCAAGAGTGACATAACACCACCTCAAAAGATAATGTAGGAAGAATTGCACTTCGGATGCAAGATGAAGAATGCTTAAACTCCTCAAGACAAAACATGTGCTGATCACCCTATTTATTTTAGATTATAGCTTGTCGGTGTCGGATGTGGGGTTCCGGCAAACCCATAAGGTTCGAACACTAGGGTGCACACGAAGTCTTTTCCTCCCACCGATCTACACCCTAGCAAGCTAAAATCTCGCGGACGAACTCGACGAAATCGCAACACGGAAAGACACAAGATTTATACTGGTTCGGGCCACCGTTGTGGGGTAATACCCTACTCCAGTGTGGTGGTGGTGGATTGCCTCTTGGGCTGATGATGAACAATACAATGGGAAGAACAACATCCTAAGGTTGAGGTGTTCTTGTGCCTGGCTAACTTGTGTGGTTCTAGATGGTCTAATTGGTCCTCCCATGGTCCGCCCATGGTCCGCCCTGCCTATGGTGGTGGCTAGTCCTACTTATAGAGGCCCTGGTCCTCTTCCCAAATATTGAGCGGGAAGGGAGCCAACAACGGCGGGCTAATTTGAAGGGGGGCAGCTAGTACAAGCCATCCTGACAAAAGTGGCCTTCGCCTGCCAAAGGCTCTGGTGGTGACGCCGTCTTGGGCTCCACGATGACCTCCGTCTTGCCGTCCTTCTGGTCCTGGTCTTGTTGTAGCGATATGGCAACATTTGCCTGATGCCTCGGTACTCCTCGCCTGCGCTGGCCTCCTTAGCACCAAAGAGGAAACAAGGACGTTGCGCGCGCTGGCACCCACCTGGCGCCCGTCTGGTGTCGATCGTCATGGATCACGTCACGAGAGCCTCGTGAGGTTTGACTCGCCTTGTTATCTCCGCCCCTCGTGAGCCTGCCCGACTAGGCCACTCCAGAGGAGGTCTTGTGTCGTCCACCTTGAGAGGCTTGGCCCCTCGTGAGGGTCTTGGATGCCTTGTTGATGAAGAAGGGTCATACGGCCTGCTGGCTTAGCCACGTACGTAGCGGGCCGCAGGCAGGCATGTCTGGGGACCCCCATTCCCAAAACGTCGACAGTAGCCCCCGGGCCCAAGGTGCGCTCGGGCTTGGCTTCGCGGTGAAGCCAAGGGCCAAGTACGGAGCACCGCGGGCCCCCGAAAGCCTGCTGCCTCGGTTGACGTGTGGCGGTCGATTGGACGTGGGCGTCTCTGCTTCCCCGCGCTGCCTCGGCAACTACACGACTTGACAAGTCCCTGCAACATGCAAGGGAAACCATCATTACATGCGATCGTGAGAGGTGCCGGTTGGCCTTCTCTTGCTATAAATGGGGAGGGGGGTTGAGCCCCCGTTGCCCATCTCTTCCTTGCTCGCTTGCTTCTTCCTCCTTGCTCCACTGCTAGCCTCTTCTTCCTTGCTCCGTTGCTAGCACCAATGGCACCCATTAGAAGGTTCTCCGCCGAAGAAAGGGGGAAGGCCCCCCGAGATGTCCCGGAGCAACTTCCGCCGAAAAAGAGGTCGATCTACCGCGGTGACGAAGCAGCGATGCAGGTGGTGACGAGGCCTTGGTGCGAGCGGCCTCCCCTAGGGTATCCGCTACCCCTGTATGCCCAAGCCGAGGACTCAGGAAGGCGGAGCGACGAGCAGCGCCACCGGCGACGCGCGCCGTCGCCCCAGGAATCCACACCGCGGACTCCTCACGCGAGCTGGTGCTGTGGGCGCCGATGCCCCCAAGCTCTTGGATCCGCTTCCCACGGTTCTTCTCCGGCGTGATGCCGCCGAGGGGGCCTCTCGAGCTCTGGTTGCAGCATGCCGACTGCGGCGCTCCGGCGACTGGAGCGGAGATCGAAGTGGTCCCCGCCGGCAAGATCTTCATGACTCGCGGGTAGGGCGAGATCGCGCGGGTCTGCCACGCGCGAGGGACCCTCGCGATCCACCTTGAGTACGACGGCGTCTCCACGCTCTTATTCAAGGTCTTAAATTCCAAGGGCCGCCGCCTGGAGTGCTGCTCCAGAGAGAAGCGCGAGGCTGATGCGCGCTCCTCTCACGACCACTCCAGCAGCAGCAGCCCTTGGGATTCCGGCAGCTCTCCTGAGCTCTACGAGACTCTAGAGACAATCGACGACAACTACGTGCCATGAGCTCTCGCCACGCTCGGAGCAGTGCTGCTGTGTCCGGCCGTCGCTGATCTGGATGGGGTTGGCGCCGGCCTCCCGTGGCCCACTGTTGATGATGGCGTCTGCCACAGGAGGGTGTAGATTGGGTCCTTCTTAGTCTTAGCTTTTGTTTCCTGCGAAGAATCATGAAGCACCCCGTGGGGGCATGTAAGGGTTTGTAATGTCTTTTGTGCTTATCTTCCCTGTTATGAAGATTTGTTGAACGCGTGTCCCGTTAAGGCTCGGTCCCCCTATCTTTCCTCGCGATAGCTTGTTGCTCTACGCCGACAAGTCCCGGTCCCCAGGCAGGCTACAGCCGTCGCTGGTATGCGAGGTCGCGTGCCGTGGTCAAGGCCAGGAGGTGTGCGGCCCGAGGTCTAGTAAGAGCCCCTGAGGCGCGATGCTTAGGAGGTCCCCATTAGCGCTCAAGCGCCCATGGTAAGGGAAGAAAGGGAGTTGGTGTGGCAGCAACGGGATTGCGGCAAGGCATGGGTGTCCATAAGGCTCAGACATTTAGCCGATCCGAGGGCGAGACTTATCCTGTGAACTTCATGGCGATTCCTGACGTTGCGGTGGGGTTGCACGCCAACTTGTGCGGCATAGCCAGGCCGGCCCATACGAGTTTCCCTCCTATCATGCTCTCCTTAGTGCTCTCCGTCCTCAGGTCCCGCCCCTCGAGTGAGCTCAGCCACCGCTGGTATGCCAGGTCGCGATGCCGTGGTCAAGGCTAGGGTGAGGGCTGGAGAGCCAGTAAGAGCTCCTGAGACGCGATGCTCAGGAGCCCCCCTTTTAACGTGCAAGCGAAGTGCATGAGAGAAAAGGAGACTTGCGGTGCCGCTTGCTATCCTCCCCGCGGGGTACCTGTGAATAGGCACAAGAAGAACATGGTTTGTTGTTACAGCCATCAGCCTATTGCTGGTTGGTATGGATGAAGTGAAGGCACTGAGGGCCTGGTGAGGTGACGTGCGCGGGGCGTGACGCTAGCCAGAGCTTGACCGCTCAAATTTGTCGACATGGCAGGGACGGACCCATGCACCAGCGTCATGCCTGTGAGGAGGCCCCATGGGAGGCGATGATCGAGCAGGTGATAACCGTAGGCAGGTTATGCAGGGAAGGCAAATCAGCTTGGGTAAATGCAGGAAGATACATGCCACTGGGTCCGGCCCGAGCGGCTTGGGGATGATGCAGCCCGAGGGGCGCACCCTGCAATGTAAGCTAAAGACATAAGCAAAAGGGATACATGCCGTAGGGACAGACCCACGTGGCCTGGGAATAATGCAGCCCAAGGGGCGCTCCCAGGTTAACGAGCTTGGAAGACGTCACCTGGTTCTGTAGACAAAGCAGAGTTGGTGCAGCTGAAGGCATGCGTCGAAGAAAGGACTCCTCATGAGCCACCAGAGCCCTGAGCCTCGGGAGGCTCTAGGGGCTCAGGAGGCTCCCTGAAGACCGTCTCCGTTCCCTCCAGGACGACATGGTACCTGGCCTCTTGAGCCGCCAGGTCACGCCGTATGGCGTGCTGATAGGCCGACGCCATACTCAGCAAGCCGAACGGCATGTGAACGTAGCTATGTGGCGGGCCCTCGAAATGGCCCACACACAAAGGCCAGAAGCGCTCCTGAGACGTGGACCTATTGAGCCCTGGGGCATCGATGTAGACACGCAGCTCAGCACCCTCGCCTAGGTGGTGAGTCGCGCCTTGTGAGCGGCTGTCGCCGCGCATGGCTCTTGCGTCTTGTAGTTCCTGTGTGGTCTTGGCGATGAACTCCTGAGTGGTGGGCACCCCTTGCCCTATGTTCTCCTGAGGAAAACGTGCCGCGTATCACGCCTCCAAGTGGTGCCCAAGCGCCTCCCTCATGAGGTTGGCAAGGCCTGAGGCCCTCCAGAAGAGAGCCCCCGAGCCCTGTCGGAGGAGGGCGCTGGGCGCGCCTTCCTATGCGATGGAGGGAGGCGCCCCTGGGACGGACGCTGATCTTGATGAGGCTCCTGCCGTGACGCCATCCTTCTGAGGTCCTGCGCGGCGAAGCTGCTTCTTATTGGGGATGGCCTCCGGAGGGCCCTCACTTTTGCTGTCGGGGTCATCGATTGCTGCGGCTTGGAAGGCCTGCTCGAGGGAGCACACCGCATCCCTTTCTTCACACGGGACCATGATGACCCCACCACTTTCGGGCATCTTAAGGACGTTGTAGCCGTGGTGGGTGACCGCCATGAACTTGGCCAGGGCCGGATACCCAAGGATGGCGTTGTACGACAGGCAGATGTGCGCGACGTCGAAGTCGATGACCTCGATGCGGTAGTTGTCGCGCGTGCTGAAGGTGACAGGCAGGCGGACCTGCCCCATCAGTGTGGTGGAGCCGTCGACGGATTCCTGAGAAAGGTTTGGTAGGCTGGAGCTGCTCATATGGCACTTGGAGGTTGTCGAATGTGTCGACGGACAGGACGTTGAGCCCTGCACCGCCGTTGATGAGGGTCTTGGGAACCTGCACATTGCTGATGATTGGGGAACACAACATCGGGAGGACGCCGGCGGTGGCCGCGCATTTGAGCTGATCTGCCGAGTTGAAAGTGATGGCGCACTGGGACCACTTGAGCGGGCGCGCGGCCTCAAGCTTGGGGAGCACTGCGTTCACCTCGTGAGTGAACCGTTTGAAGATGCGCTGAGAGGCTGGGGCCTGGGCGCTGCCCAAGATGCAGGCGATTGCACGCGGCTCCTGGAAGCCCCCAGCCCCTCGTCCTGATGATGGTCGTCGTTCCTTCTTGGTGGCGGCAGCGGGCGAAGACCGACGTTGCCTTGGGGGCGATCCTCACGAGGCTGGTCCCTCCAGGGCCCCTCGCGAGGATGGTCCTACCAGCGGTCCTCACGAGGCCTGTCGCGCCATTCCTGATGCGGGCCAAAGTCGTCCCAGCGTCCGCCTCCTTGTCCTCCTCCGCGGCCATAGCCCCGGTCGCTGTGCTCGGGGCGTCGACCATAGCGTCCCTCGCGTAGGGCTCGGAGCTCTTGGCAGTCGTTGGTGTTTTGGGTGTTCAGGTTGTGGAAGGCGCAGAACAGTCGGCTGTTCTTGGATGACTCGGGCTTATCTCTGCCCCATTTGGTGTCGGGCTCCGCAGCTAGCACTGTCGCTTCCTTGCGCTTCACGTCCTTGGCCTTGGCTTTCTTCTCTTCTGTGCCCACGGCTGGCAGCTCAAGGAGAGAGAGGCGCCCCTCCTCAGCTCTTCCGCACTTGGTCGCCAGGTTGAACAGCTCCTGAGACGTGCAGAGCTCCTCGTGGATAACGAGCTCTTCCTTCATCTTGACGTCACGGACGCCGTCGGAGAACGCGGAGATGATGGCCTCATCCGTGACCTTGGGGATCTTGAGGCGGGTGTTGTTGAAGCGCTGGATGTACTTCTGGAGGGTCTCCCCTGGTTGTTGCTTGATGCGGCGCAAGTCGCCCGCGGCCAACAGGCGGTCGTGAGTGCCCTGGATGTTGGCGACGAAGTGGTTGCGCATCTCGTCGCAGGAGGAGATTGAGCCGTGCTGCAGGTTCAGGAGCCAGGAGCGGGCCCCGTCCTTGAGAGCCATGGGAAACTAGTTTGCCATGACTTTCTCGTCGCCGTTGGCTGCTTCGATGCTCAGCTCATAGAGCTGCAAGAACTCCGCAGGGTCGGCGGTGCCGTCATAGCGAGGAAGCAGATCCGGCTTGAATTTGCCTGGCCAGGCAACGCTGCATAGCTCGGGAGTGAAGGCATGACAGCCGGCCGTAGTTATTGGGGCCCGCTTCAGAGGTGGAGCTTGGTCTTGATGAGGTCCGCGTGGCGCCACCACGGGCGGCGCGCGGTCTTGGCGAGGCGGTGCGGGGAGCATCGGTGCAGCTCCTCGCGGCCGAGGGATTTCTTGGTAGCTTCTCTCTTCGCGCGCGGGCACCGGGCATGGCGGATCACACCGCGGGGCCGCGCCCTTGGTGCCAAGGCGCCGTATTTGGGCTGGGGTGGTGGAGGCGCACCTCGGGCCTCGTCGCCCGTGGCCGGCTGAGCGTGAGGCAGAGAGACGGATAGCGCTGGGGAGCCCCCTGCGGCGTGGACGAGCTCGGCGACGCGGTCGAGCCACTCCTCGTAGATGTCGTCGAGTGGGCGGTAGCGCAGGAGTTCGTTTGCGGCGAGGAGTGCGGCCCGCGCCTCCATGGGAGCGTGGCACGCATGGGACGAAGAACCAGTCGGGGTCAGCGATGGAGTGGCGATGCGGCCGTCCTGCCGTACCGAAGGATGCAGCAAAGACGCTTGCTGCTCATTCCCCACCGAGCCGGTGCAGCGTTGGCGGCGGGAGATGGTGAACGACGAGGTGGCCCGCCGATGGGGGTCATCTGAGCAACGCGGGCGGTGAGGGCAGCCCGACGCTCAGCTCGAGCACGGCGAGCGTCCGCCATGGAGACGATGGAGCGACGGAGCGACGAACTGATGGAAGGGAAGCTGCGGCGCACCCCTACCTGGTGTGCCAAATGTCAGATATGGGATTCCGGCAAACCCTTAAGGTTCAAACACTAGGGTGCGCGCGAAGTATTTTCCTCCCACCAATCTACGCCCTAGCTCGCTAAGATCTCGCAGACAAACTCGACGAACTTGCAACACAGAAAGACACAAGATTTATACTGGTTCGGGCCATCGTTGTGGTGTAATACCCTACTCCAATGTGGTGGTGGTGGATTGCCTATTGGGCTGATGATGAACAATACAATGGGATGAACAGCCTCCTGAGGTTGAGGTGTTCTTGTGCCTGGCTAACTTGTGTGGTTCTAGATGGTCTAATTGGTCCTCCCATGGTCCGCCCATGATCCGCCCTGCCTATGGTGGTGGCTAGTCCTATTTATAGAGGCACTAGTCCCCTTCCCAAATATTGAGCGGGAAGGGAGCCAACAACAGCAGGCTAATTTGAAGGGGACAACTAGTACAAGCCATCCTGACAAAAGTGGTCTTCGCCTGCCAAACGCTCTGGTGGTGACGCCGTCTTGGGCTCCATGATGACCTCCGTCTTGCCATCCTTCTGGTCCTGGTCTTGTTGCACCGATATGGCAACCTTTGCCTGATGCCTCGGTACTCCTCGCATGCGCTGGCCTCCTTAGCACCAAAGAGGAAACAAGTACGTTGCGCGCGCTCGCGCCCGCCTGGCGCCCGCCTGGTGTCGATCGTCATGGCTCACGTCATGAGAGCCTCGTGAGGTTTGCCTCGCCTTGTTATCTCCGCCCCTCGTGAGCCTGCCCGACTAGGCCACTCCAAAGGAGGTCTTGTGCCGTCCGCCTCGCGAGGCTTGGGCCCTCGCGAGGGTCTTGGATGCCTTGTTGATTAAGATGGGCCGTACGGCCTGCTAGCTTAGCCACGCAGCGGGCCGCAGGCAGGCAAGTCTGGGGACCCCCGTTCCCAGAACGCCGACAGGCGGATCCTAGCTTCGTGAGAAATCTTGAAGAACAATTCAAGAATGAAAGGAATCCTTGACGGACCACCATGTTGAGCCTTTGTGAAGAACTCCGGTAATAAAAGGATGATAAAAGGAAGAGAAGTTGAAAAACACAAGGTGAAGCCTTGCGATGATTTAGATGGAGCTTCGCAATGGGATAATGCGGAAAACTTGGAACTCCGGAAAAGAAAAATTGAAGCATCTCAAACCGAGAATTTTACATGATGAACAACTCTGGAAAGAAGAAATTAGATCACTTGGATGAAACAATAATAAGAATTACATTATGCGTATCGTTCAGCAATTTAGATTGATGACAAGCAACAGATTTGGCATACTACTTATTCTCGTAGAAAGGATTAAGAGAGATATAGCGCAAACTTGGGAAGGTCTTCAACAAACCATCTGTAGGATTGAAACGACGAAGAAGTTAATATGAGAACATAGGAAGAGCAATCTTGAACAAACTGCCGTAAGAATTAAAAACAAACAAAGAAAAGAGAGCGACACACCGGGAAGAATTTGAAAATGAATGAAGATACTTGAGAGAATTTAGATACAAGTGAACGAAGAGATCACGAGCTGATTAGAGAATACGTGAATGATGCCACAGTAAGATTTGGAGAATGAGAGCTGAAAGCTGGAATGAATAATTCTGAGATGATGGACTCCGGCGAATCAAACTGAAAAGACTCCAGAATTGCTTCGGATGGGTGAAAAGAATTCTCACAATCTAAAACACTTATGAGAGGATGGCATCAAGCTTGGACTAGGCATCTTCAAGAGAACGGAGCAAGATTTAAGAGAAAATATTCTTTAGTCTTCAAATGCAGAGAATGACGATGAGAAACACCACCACAAATTGTTGAGATACTCCGGGAAAATGAAAAACAAAGAGGTTGAGCCAACAATGAAAAATAATCTGAAATTGATGTTGGAAAACATCTGACTGATGAAATTCATTCTTATGTCAAACTTCGAAAAGAATTTGGGAATAGCTCTGGAAAAATTGGAAGAGTCAGGTAAGATCCTAGGAAAAGACATGTGGGTTAGGGCCCACTCAAAAGATACACCGTTGAACAATTTAAAAGAAAGATTGCGCCGGTTGAATTAAATGGCTCAAAAGAGATAACTCCAACGAAATAGCTTGAACGGATTAGGAATGAAAACACGAATCTCCCGAGATATCTTCAGTACTCCAGAACAAAAGAATGGCAAGAAGTGGATGATTAAGGGGTACACCGGCATGAGAAAACATTTGAAACGAGGAAAGGATATGATCAACAAAGCTTGAATTTAATTCACCGGAGAAGCAAAAGAATGGAAAATGATGAACTTGAAGCTTCCTGAGAATCGCCTAATAAGAACATTGAAATAAAGGAATGAAGAGACTTCACATGAGTAAAAGGATACTTGATTAAGAAATATGAGTCCTTGAAGAAAAAGGGTGGGAGGGCGGGAAAACAAAGGCAGCTTGGGGCAGATGGAGTGGATACCATTGAGAAAACTTAGAATTGATCGCGCGAATGGGAAAAATGATAGGACTAGCCTGCAAAGAATAACGCCGGTTGGAAAAGAATTGACATGACAATCTCGATGACCAAAAAGATTAGCACTCCCGTAGAAATGTGAGAACACTATTTATTAAAGGTATGGAATCCACATTTGACTTCGAAGCAACTCGAATACCACAATACAAAACAAAACAAAGGATTGGCTTGTAGAATAAGCCAGAAACAAACATATGATAGATCCCATATCGTATCATGTGTCTGTTGGAAAGATATCCTACGTGATACTTGAATTCCCACCTAAGAACTCCCAAAACTTTCTGGTTATGCAATCTGGTGTTGGGGATACAGGGAGGCACAATATATATCACACAACTAACAAGCCCTATGCTCCAACTGTATCCATCCATCAACTCATAACCAAGAAACCTTCGGAAATCGTGTACCTCAACCTTCGAAAAGCATCCGTTATACAAGTTATGGCAATACACCCGAACTCCCTCCCCAGTACTAGGTGGCGTCGAGGTTATGTTACCACTGGCTGCATAAAAGAGATTTTCGATGTCGGTGAACTCAGGTATTCCAGAACTGCAATGATAAAATTGTGACGACAACACCTCGGAGCTCAACTCCCCGGGACACTGCCACAACCCCTGAATGTCAAGATGCGTGAAGAACAATGTTCTCGTCACAAGAATATCGAAACGATCCCAAGATACCCACATGATCCTAAATTTTTTTTATGAAATTTGAGGAGAGGAAAGTCAAAACATCTACGTCGGGAGGCCTCACCAGAGCGACGAAGGGATGGAGGAGTAAAAAGAATCCTACTCTCCATTATATATAATCCTAAGACTCAAAACATTTTTGATCTAGACTCAACAACGTCAGCGATTCGATCAAGCAAGGGGCTCCTAAATCGGGGATGGCTCTGATACCAACTTGTAATGCCCATCACAAGCTCTCACGATCAATGAAGGATATTCCTTCTCCCGGAAAGACCTGATCAGTCTCGGAATCCTGATTACAAGACATTTCGACAATGGTAAAACTAGACCAGCAAGACCGCACGATGTGCCGACAAGTCCCGATAGGAGTCGCACGTATCTCGTTCTCAGGGCACACCGGATGGGCAAGATGTCGGGTTGGCTGACACCCTGGTTGCGTAGGGGGCGCCGGACATCGCTCAGTTCGGACCAACACTCAGTGGAGCACTGGCCCGCGGGGGTTAAAATAAAGATGACCCTCGTCTTAGCTGCTCCCAAGGGAAAAAGGCTTAGGTTGTTAGGCAAATGTAAAACCAAGGTTGAGCCTTGCTGGAGGAGTTTTATTCAAAGCGAATTGTCAAGGGGGTCCCATAACCCCAACCGCATAAGGAACGCAAAATCAAGGAACATAACACCGGTATGACGGAAACTAGGGCGGCAAGTGTGTAACAAAACACCGAGCAAAAGGCCAAGCCTTCCACCCTTTGCCAAGTATATAGATTCATTAATTAAATTAGAGATATTGTGATATCCCAACATATCCATGTTCCAACATGGAACAACCTGCAAGGCACCTGCAACTAGCAACGCTATAAGAGGGGTTGAGCAAAAGCGGTAACTTAGCCAAAAAACAGTTTGCTAGGAAAGTGGTTTAGAGGCTTGACATGGAAATATGGGAGGCATGATAAACAAGTGGTAGGTAGCGCGACATAGCGATATAACGGACAACTAGCAAGCAAAGATAGAAGTGATATCGAGGGTAATGATCATGTTGCCTGAAATCCCGCTAGGAAGAAGACCGAAATCCATGAAGAAGACAAACAGACATAGTCGAACGAATCCTCACAACTCTGGAACAAAACCAAAGCTAACGAGAGAAGCAACCTGGAAAGAAGCACGCAACATGGTAAACACACAAGCATAAACATGGCATGATGCACAACCAAGGATGATGCATTTCTGGTTTAAAAATGCACGGCATGGCAATGTGCACAAATAAAACTACAAGTTAAGTGGAGCTCAATGTGCAACGAGATGCATATTGACAAAACACCACATTCAGTTATTTAGTTCTCTCCTGTTTAATCTACTCAACAATATTAAATGTTGGTTAACATGGCAAGAGGTGAGGCATAAGTAAACTAACTATTTAGGCAAGTTTAAATGAGGCCGGAAATAACAAACAACAATTCTGGAAAATCCCCATATGCATATTATGAATTTGGTACTGTTCTGCCCTAAACCATATTTTAGAGTTGTTGAACTAGGCATTTTTCTACCATAACAAACAACAATTCCAGAAAATCCCCATATGCAATCTGAGTCCACCATGTTAAACTAGGCATTTTTCTACCCCATCTACATATAAAGTTTATTTAAAATGGAGCTACTGTTATTTAGTTGTGAATAAATCATTTTAACATGGCATATGAGCAGATTTAATCAAACAACATTTTTAACATGGATGAAAGATGCAGATTATGAAAGTAGGCAAAAGTCTAAGCATTTTACATATTTAAAGTTTTTACATATGATGCACGGTTGTGAATTTATTATATGCATGAACATGGAGGGGTAATATGTAAATATGCATTTTTTGGGATAAAAGGCAAAATTCGCAGGGCACGGAAGAAATATGCATGTGCCGAATCTGGCTGGCCCAGCAGTGCACAGGAGAGGGGCTGGGCGCGTCCTCACCCATGGGCCAAACCCAGCTCGGTGGAAGCAACAGGCTTGGCAGGCCATGAAGGGGTGCTGGGCCTTGGGGAGGCAAGGACGCAGATCCGGCAGGTCGTCTCCATTCCTGGCAGTATCCGGCGGATCTGGCGAGGTGGCGGTCGTGCTCCTTCAGGCAGCCTCCATGGCGACGCTGCATTGAAGACAGCGAGAAAGATGCTCTGTGAGAGAGAGAAAGAGAAGCACGGGAAAAGGAGGGAGAAGGGGTGGCGATGCTCATCTGCGGTTCCGCCGGCGGCGTGGCTAACCAGACGGAGGCGGGGAGGAGGCTGCAGGCACTGCAGTTGGTGGATCAAGAGGAGTGGCTGGTTGGTTCGATGGCAAAATTGAGGAGGGGAAGGTGGTGGCTGCTGATTTGGAGCGGGGGAGATCCCGGGGAAGAGGCGGTAGAGGGATTCGGTGGATGGGACAACTCCCCTAGATTTTAGGGTTGCTCTATTTATATAGTAAGTAAGATAGGTTTAGAGGGGTATTTCGTCCCTCTGATTTTTCATCGGACGGTCACGAACAAATAGCTTAGGAGAGTCCAATGAGAAACCGATGATGATTTAGGGATGTTTGGGGATGATCCGGATCCAATGGTCATGACTGCCTGAGTTGGGCCCGGGAAGTTTCAGACACGCACACAAAGGGGGTTAGGCAGTCACGGTCAAGAGGGAAGCGAAAACCCGATTGGTCTGGAATGCTCAATGAAGGCAAAGCGGTCCAAGGGAAGGTGATGAAGGCAAAGGGACAAACAGCAACGACGAGCGAATGTAAGTTTTCAAAACAAAGACGGCAACGAGTGCCGATGCAATGCAAATGGTGACATGATGAAATGCAATAAACAAATAAAACACACGGCTGACACGCAAAACATGGAAGGAAACTGGGAAGGCATCTGGAGCATCGGTCTCAGGGCGTCATAGAGATATAGAGAGAGTGTGTGCGTGAGACACCCCGACACCTTGGGAGAGATTGTGAGCATGTGTGAAAGAGAAATGCCGATGTAAATAAAGTGTGTGCACTTATGCGTTAGATAGAGAGATATATAGCGCGTTTGTGAGAACAGGCCGAGGCATAGTGCATCTACGTGTAAAATGCGGTTCTAGCATTAAATTAAAATATAAATGGCATTATTATTTTTGGATGACATCATGAATTTTGCTATTTGTGTATGAACGAAAATCAGTCTATCAGACACCCATACTCTATTGAATTCTAGCATGTGCATGTGTTTATTTCATATTATTGATCCATAGAGTGAGAGCGGTTTGAAATACAGGCAATGCATTGCTTTTGCAATTCATACATAAACATTAATTAGTGCACTCCATGTTGTTAGTGTGAAGCACTTTATACATTTGTCACTTACATGGATACATTCCAAATTGCTAGCTACGAAATAGAATACATGTTGAATTCAACATAAAGGGGGTTTCGAAGATTCGAATTCATAGGAAGTGCATTCATCTATTTGAACCCGAGATAATGGCATTTGTAAATCAGATCTAAAAGGGGGCATCAATCTTTGTTGTGCGTTTGAACATGCTATATATTCATACGCATGTCTAACTATTTTTTTGCAACCAAGGAGATTATATCTGGAACCATGCATGAACCGAGGTAAGTTGCATATTTTTTAATATATACTCGTGTACAATGTATATTCAAATGTACCCCTCAATTCCAAAATAATCGTAGTTTTAGGATTTTCAAGAGTAAAGATTTGTGAAGTTTGACAAATCCTGAAAGTTCAATTCAAGAGAACCAAAAACGTTAATGCTTCTGCTCCATAATATTGAACAAAGTGCCAAATAAGCCTCTGGTTACCCGAAACCGCGCGAGAGTAATATTTGGTGGTAGGAAATTATTGTCCTGACTCTGGCCCGTGTAGCCTATCGGCCTGATGTCCAAAGGTCTAAACCGGGGTAGGTCTGTAACTTCACCAAGACGCCAATCTCAACCGCCTCCGAGAAGCATTCATATGCCGTGGGCGCCTAAACACCCATGCGCTTGGCCAAAATTTATCCCTCCCACCATTTGGGACACCTGAGATACTATCCTACCCCCAACCCGCAATATGTCTGAAATTTTAGATGGGGGCAAAAATTTTAAATTTCCCCAAATTTTAAACAAGCGCGTCCCAAACCGAAACATTGTTCCCCCTTAGTTCCCCCTCCCTCCGTTTCCCCATTCATACTCCGTGGGCGCCAAAGCGCCCTCTCCACCAGCCGCGAAACCCCAGCCTCCTTCGTCCTCCACCCATTGCACCCAATCCACCGCCGCCCTCCTCCATCACGCCGGAGCAGGTACCCTGACGTCGTCGTCCAACACAACCACAACCGCAACACCCTCAAGGACTTAGCAGCTGAAGCCAAGGCAGAGCTGCCTCCACGATGCCGACGTCGACGTGCGCCGTACCAGAACCACTTTGACCACGTCGTCCTGCGCCTCACTGCTGCCGCTCCACTGTCACAACCGTCCACCGCACTAGAGCTGTTCCCGCAATGCCTTCGTTCGCCGCCTCGAATCCGGTTCCCCGCCGCCGACCGACGGCCACCGCACCACACTCAACAACTTGTCCATGGGTTCGTCCAAGGCTCCACCGTCCTCCACAACTTCTCGTTTCCAGCAAACCACAAGAAGATCGTTGGAAAAACAGAAGGAGGACACAACACTGCCAGCAGAAAGTGGTACTCCTCTTCCCTTATTCGTGCAAATCTTACGTCTCTGCTCACAGCGTATTCATCCCACGAAAGAAACTAGTTGACCGCTTCTTACTGCATCTTCTTCATGATACTAAATGCACGAGTTTCCTCCCATTTACTATTTCACCTTTCCTAGAGGTCAGTAGCCCGCCTGGATTTCAATTCAGGGTCAGTCGAATCACAATTAGAAGAAGCAGCACCCGCTTAGGCGCGTAGATCACCTAGTCTGCATGTTCACCGAGGAAGCGGCGCATCGGTGTCTATCATAGGGGTGTGGGGCGCAGGAGCATCTTGCTCCTGATCTGGAGGTCGGCGGGGCTTTAAGGGATGGCCGGGGGGCGGTGCCAAGCACGGCGGTGCGGTGAGGTCGAGGGGAGGGCGGAGGCAGGGGACTAGGCCTGTGGTCGCTGGCGTTTTGAGGAAGATAGTAACACTGACTGGCTGGAGGTAGATGAAGGTGATCTGCCCGTTCTTTGTACATCGGACGGTGCATAAAAAATGGACTGACCTATTTGTTTTCAGTCGACTGTTATTTTCATAGGACCACACCTTGTGGTGTGCTGGAGGAGCATCTGCATTTCCCAACCATCCATGTGCTCGTATTTCAAAATCCTAGAATCTGGTAATTTCGTGTGCCATGCATGTTGTAGAGCTATCATATGTCTCCTGCCATTTATTTCTCACTGACATGCTATCTGCTACCTTTACACTGTACTACTTGTGCACACACTTCATCCATACTCATACTATTGTTTTTTATGCATGGGTATTCCAGACTTAGACACAGTGTTGATGAATACAAAAAAGAAAAGACAGAAGTCACTCCAGTGTAATTCGAAGATAAGCACTAAGCGTTTCAGCACTCTAAAGGGTGCAGTGTCAGGAGATGGAGACAGTAAACGTAGCTCTGCAGTTGATGATCTCAATTTCCACACACAACCATACCATGTGCTTGCTTTAACTTCACGCTATCAAATGTGGTTGCATGTTGCATATGGTGTCTAGCTTGTATTGCTTCCAATTTGGTTAAATTGCATCTGCTTACTTTACACATTACACCTTTGATAATGACATGCCTTCCTGTTTTTGATACATACTACATATGTCTATTAACCATGTTCGTACATCAAACTAATGCTCTTTTGTATCCCTCATCAATCACTTATGATGAGACAGTCACCCTAGTGGGTTACCGTGAGATGCCTACTCGTTTAAAGAGTGCAGTGTCATCCTCCCCACATGATTCCCAAGAAATGGCAAGGCTAAATGAAGATGGTCAACATAGCTCTCTAGTTGATGACTGGAGTTCCCCCACACCACCATCGTAGGTGCTTCCTCTTACTTGGCAGTGTGATATGTGGTTGCATGTTGCATATGGTGTCTGCCTTGTAATGCTTCTAATTAGGGTAAATTGCATCTGCTTAGTTAACACATTATACCTGTGAATATGACATGCCTTCCTGTTTTTGGTACATACCACGTCTTTCTATTAACCATGTTCTTACATCAAACTACTTTTCTTGTGTATCCCTCATCAATCACTTTTGAAGAGACACCTTCAAGTTGATAGTGTAATATTGGTTGCATCTTGCATATCATTTCAAACATGTATTGCCTCTAATTTGTTGAAGTGCCACTTATAATGAGACACATCTAACTTGGTAGAGTGATTATGGTTGGATCTTTCATATGTATCTAGATTGCATTGCTTCCAATTTGCTGAAATGCCTTCTGCTTAGCTTTTTTTGTACATACTCCATCCTCCTACAATGTGGTTGCCATACATAAAAGTTGTGTTCGTCAGTATCATGCATCAACGAATTTGGAAGTGCGAATTTCATTCCTTTTTCTTGTGTGTTTACTTGACAATGCAAAATCTAAAAGTACGAAGGCACAGAATGATGGTGGTCCTCTGGAGCAACCGAAACATATGATCTCTGCAGATTCTCCTGCTACTCCTACTGCAGTGCAAGTTCCAAATCTCATCCCCCTTACTCCACAACCACACACTACAAAAAAAGACACATCCGTGACATTTTGGGCCGAACGAATTTTTTTTCTGTCATACATATGACACTTCTATGACGATAATTGTGACAAAACCCGGTATCATCATAGATGTGGTGGGCTCCTACTTCTATGACAAAAAATCATGACAGAAAATGGGCTTTTCATCCTGGGCGGGCCGGAGACGCAGCTGCATGACATTCTTTGGGCCGTCCATGATGGAAAAAACCGTGGTAGAAGCAAGCGGGAGGGAAATTTCGGGGAGTTCCCGGTTACGGTGGGAGGTCGGGGGCCGAGCGATGCGCGTTTCTCTCGTACACGTACACGCGTGTGTGCGAGGCGTTGGCTCTAACTGAACCCGAGCGAGGCGTTGGGCTCTAACTGAACCCGAGCGATTGCACTGTAGGCTACGCGTTACTGAACCTGAGCAATCGATCGATGGTTGTTAACTGAACCCGATCGAGCGATTCCCTCGCTACTACTGCTAACTGAAGCCGATCGATGCTGCCTCTGGATGAACAATGAGCGTTGCGGAGGGGGGGGTTGGATGAACAGTTCCCGGTGGGGGTGGATGAACAGGACCCCGTGGTGTTGCCTCTGGATGAACAGGACCCCAATCGATCGAACAGGACCCCGTGGTGTTGCCTCTGGATGAACACCCCTCCCGATGAACAGGACCCCCATTTCGACCGTAGGAGGTCCGTTTCCTTCGTTTTGCGGTACGCCAGACCCCTCCCGATCAACAGGATCCCGTTTCGAACATGGCCGGTCGAACACAAGGCCGTTTCCTCCGTTCTGCGGTACGCCAGGCCTCATTTCCATCGCCTGTTCCGTCCAAGCCCTCCCGATGAACACGACGCATTCCGTTGCCTTCCGATGAACATGACGCATTCCGTTGCCTCCCCATGAAAACGACGACGCTGTTTCTCCGTTCCGACCCAGCCATGTACACGAGCCCTGGCCGTACGTATGAGCGAGTAGGCGTTCGAGACCCCGCCCATATGTACACATACGTGGCCGTATTTTCTTTCTTGCACCCTGGCCGCTGTACGTACGTGTAAATGCTACGTGCGAGCCTCTACTACGACACGTGCGCACCTCTACATCGACCAGTATGTATGTACACGTTCGCGACCAGAATGACAACGCTACGTACGCTTCGACCGGGTGGGTCCCGACTGTCAGGCACTTCCTTGCCTGCGAAGATGTAGCTGGTGGGTCCCAGCAGTTAGGGGCGAATCATTTTTTTTGCTCGGACGCACTTCCTTGCGTGCGAAGATGTAGCTAGTGGGTCCCAACAGTCAGGGGGAACATTTTTTTCGCGAAATACAGTGGCCCGTCCGGTGGGTCCCAGCTGTCAGGTGGACGAATCATTATTTTCTGTGTAATAAGGAGGCACTTCCTTGCTGTGGCCGTGGACCCAGCTGTCAGCCTCTCCACGTACAGTCCACGTCCGGTGGAAGTCGTTCCTTGACCATGTTGACCACGCCGCGCCGAGAGCACCAGGGCGGTGGACGACTGCGAGGCCTAGGAAGGGGACGACATGGAGGCAGGGAAGACTCGGTAGTTGTTTCCCACGCGGAGGGGAGTAGGACTGTACGAGGGTTTACTGGTTCGTCTGTCGTCGCCGAAGAATAACAGCAGGTGTGGGTGAGTAGAGGGATGGCTAGGCCAGCGATGGGAGTACGGTCGGGCGGTGAGGCCTGCGCGGCAGCACAGCCGGCCGCGAGGAGGAGGGTGCAGGCAGTCCCGCCGGCGCTTGTTTGAGCGGCTGGAGCGGGAAGAGCAGAGATTGAAGAAGCACGACGACCGTTGGATGGATATCCAACAGTGAGTGCTTGTGCGTCAACCTTTTTTTAAGAAAGCCTCAAATCTGTGGAAAACAGCATACAGCCCATCTGCCATTATTTCTAATAATTTACAGCCCATTTGCTAATTCTTAAGGTTTTTTTGGAGCCCATATTCTTTTTATTAGCATTACAGCCCATATTGTGGCAACGGTTAAAAAATTATACGAAATTTTGCATATTTCGGTGCGGTCCGAACTGTTTTTAATCCCGAAATTTCGACTCACATTCAAACTGATTTTAGAAATAAATGTGTATCAATATAAAATCCAACAAATTCTACAAGCATAAAAATTAATGTAATTTAGAATCTTGAAATGAAAAAAAAGATATTTGAAACTAATTGCCGGTTTGATGTGTTTTAAAAATGTACAACCCATTGCTCATTACTGATGGGCCATTTTCTCGGCCAGCCGAATGAAAGCTCTCCTCGTCTTGAAAGATTTGCAGCCCAACAGGCCTGACAAAGCAACTTACTTGGCAAATCACAAAAAAACTGGGCTGTGGCCATGGACCCAACTGTCAGCCTCTCCACTTACAGTACTCTTCCGATGGAAGTCGTTCCTTGACCACGTTGACCACGCCGCGCGGAGAGCACCACGACGGTGGACGATGGCGAGGCCTAGGAAGGGGACGACGCGGCAGTGGAAGCCTACGTGGAGAGGACTATGAGGGTTCACTGGTTCGGCTGCGGTGTGAGGCTGCCGTCATCGCAGGGCCTGGCCAGCGGTGGGAATAGTAGGGGTGGTGAGGCCTCTGTGGAAGCACAGCCGGCCACGGGAGAAAGGAGCATGCGGCACGACCGGCGCTGCTTTGGGCGGCTGGAGCAAGAAGACCAGAGGTTGAAGAAGCACTATGGTCGTTGGATGGACATCGTACGGTCACTGGAGCTAGAATCGTTCATATTGACTAAGTTGACAAAGCCCTTCGTCCCCGTCAACTTAGTAGGCCCACAAGTCAGCCTCCCAGCAAGGTGGGTCCCAGCTAGCCGGGGAAGTATTCATTTTGTTTGTGCGTAATACGGAGGCACTTCCGGTGGGTCCGAGCTGACAGCGGGGGGAACGTTTTTTCGCGAAATATGGTGGCCCGTCTGGTGGGTCCCAGCAGTCAGGGGGAAACGATTTTTTCGCAAAATACTGGTGGCCCGTCCGGTGGGTCCCTGCTGTCAGGTGGAGGAATAATTATTTTCCGCGTAATAAGGAGGCACTTCCTTGCGGCTGCCGTGGACCCAGCTATCAGCCTCTCCACGTACAGTACTCTTCCGATGGAAGTCGGTCGTTGACCACGTTGACCATGCCGCGCCGAGAGCACTAGGGCAGTGGACAACAGCGAGGACTAGGAAGGGGATGACTCGGAGCCGGGGAAGACGCGGCAGTGGATGCCCACGCGAAGAGGAGTACGAGGGTTCACTGGTTCGGCTGCGGTGTGAGGCTGCTGTCGCCGCAGAATAACAGGGGGTGTGGGTGAGTAGAGGGATGGCCTGGCCAGCGGTGGGAGTAGTAGGGGGCGGTGAGGCCTCCGCGGCATCACAGCCAGCCACGGGAGGTGGGAGCACGCGGCACGACCGGTGCTGGTTTGGGCGGCTGGAGCAAGAAGACCAGAGGTTGAAGAAGCACTACGGCCGTTGGATGAATATCGTATGGTAACAGGAGCTAGAATCGTTCATATTGACTAAGTTGACAATGCCCTCCGTCCTCGTCAACTTGGTAGGCCCACAAGTCAGCCTCCCACTATGCTGGGTTCCAGCTGGCAGGGGGAATATTCATTTTTTTGTGCGTAATAAGGAGGCACTTCCTTGCGTGCGAAGATAGCTGGTGGGTCCGACATGTCAGCGAGGGGCACTTTATTTCGCGAAATACAGAGGCCCTTCCGGTGGGTCCCAGATGCCAGGTGGAGGAATCATTATTTTGCGCGTAATAAGGAGGCATTTCCTTGTGTGCGGCCATGGACCCAGCTGTCAGCCTCTCCACGCACAGTCTACTTCCGATGGTGTCGCTCGTTGACCATGCTGACCACGCCGCGCCGAGCGCATCCAAGGTGGTGGACGACGGCGAGGCCCCGGACAGCAACGAGCCGGAGATGGGAAGACGCGGGAGTAGAGTCGCAGACAGAGAGGTGTACGAGGGTTAACTGGTTCTAGTGCGGTGTGGTTCGGCGGTCGGTGGAGAAGAACAGGAGGTGTGGAGGGGTGGAGGGATGGCCTGGCCAACGGTGGAGTAGCGCTTCAGAGCGAAGCGTGCTAAGCAGAGCTGCTAGCAGCAGGAGGCGGGAGGTGGTCCCGGCGGCGCTGGAGGAAGAAGACGAGATATTGAAGATGGATGCCAGTCATTGGATGTAAATCCAACGGCTAACATGTTAGAATCATTTGTTGACTAAATTGACAACGACTTGCATTGGCTTCGACCTATTGGCCCACATTTCAGCCTCCAAAAATGTGGCACGTATTCAACCCATTTTTTCAGAATTTACAGTCTTTTTTTGCGCGATAGAATTTACAGTCAATTTGATCTCTTTTTTTTGAATTACAGCCATTAGCTGGGCTGGGTGAACAAATAATGTAGCGTCCATGCAGCCCGTTTATTTTATTTCCTAAAAAATTACAGCCCATTTGCACTTTCTTGAAATACACGATTTTGTTGGGCTGATTCTAATTATAATGTTGGGTTGGGCTAGCAATGTTATCAAAAAATAAAAAGGGGCTGAGCATTTTGTTATAAATATATTTAAAAAATAAGTGATATTATTACATTCGTCCTTAAATTTACAGTCTTACCAAGCTTTATATAATAACATATAAAATAAAAAAATTTAGAAAAATAGGGAGCATCTCCCCGGTTCCATTGCTGAGAACGAAACCACAACATATTCTGATACAGCAGCTCAAAGAGCAGTTCGAAAGCAAAGGTAGAAAAGCTACAAACTAGGGGGTGGATGAACAAGTTCTCTGAATAACACAAATCACCCGAGCTGTGCCAAAGGCAGAGCGGATAGAGCACTCAAATGACACAAGGAGGGTCCAGCGAAGCCTTCATGGTCTTCAGCCGAGGGGCCGTGTCAGCCTGCGGCGACCAGTAAGCAAGCGGAGACACCGGGCTGGAAGGCGTAGCAAGGTGGATGTCCCTCTTTTTCGGCGCCAGGTGCCCATCATCTTCATCAAAGATCTTGAGACGAGCCCACGGGTCCAACCCCAGAGCAGGTCGAGCCTTGTTCAGCCACAAGTGATCGCCAATGGTTTTTGGAGGGATCTTGTTAGGGTTTCCACGAAGCTCATCAAATTGTCCTTGTCCGATCCGGAGGAGAGAATCGCCCAGTTCCTCACCATGTTCCTGATCAACCTCAAGACCTGCGGAATGGAAATCCAGGAGGTGTTACTGAAAATCATAGCATTTCTATATTTCCAGAGGCACCAAAGGACAGCTGAGCTAACAGTGTTTAAAACTGAGCACTTTTTGTTAGCAATCCAGAATCTGACGACAGATTCGAAGGATGAGCCAATCTGACTAGAGAAATATTCCTCAATGTGGGCCCAGAGATGTTTAGCAACTATACATTCAAAAAATAGGTGAGAACAAGACTCTTGTTCCAAGCAGTACACACAATCAAGGGGTTTGATGATGTGTCTCTTCCTAAGGTTATCCCTAGTCATCAATTTGTTTTTGGAGAGAAGCCAGAGAAATACATGAATTTTAGGGGGAATTCTCAATTTCCAAACAAGCTTGTATGGGGATCAATCTACCTATGTAAGAGGATCAGGAGTTAGCTGACTTCCTCTCTATTCTAGCCAAACAAACTTGTATGAGGATCAATCTACCTCTGTAAGAGAGAAGTTTGCCCCTCCACCCAGCAATCCTTTTAATGATTTTATCCAGAAGGGGTTGGATATCCTCTCTCCTCAGTTTATCATAGTGGGGAGGGATACCTAGGTACTTAATGGGGAAGTTACCTTTATTACAGACTAGAATAGAGAGGAAGTCAGCTAACTCCTGATCATCCATGTTGATAGGGATGAGTTCACTTTTAGAGTAGTTGATTCTCATGCCCGAGACTTGTTCAAACCAGGTTAGAACAATTTTCAGATTGCTAGCATGTGTGGAGTCATTGTCTAAGAAAAGGATGGTATCATCTGCATATTGAAGGCAGATGATGCCATCAGGGCAGACCTCAGGACAGAGCCCTGCAATCAGACTATGATCAGCAACTTTGCTCAGCATTTTAGTAAGAACGTCCACTACTAAATTAAACAAAAGCGGGGAGATGGGGTCACCTTGCCTAAGGCCTTTACCAGCAAGGAAAAAATCACTTTCACAGTTATTTAACTTGACCCCAATAGACCCCCCATGAGTAAGTTGCTGGATCCAACTCTCCTCTATGAAAGGCTTGGAAAAGATCTAAGAGGTCATTTTTCACCAAGTCCCAAAAATGCTGGTAAAACAAGAAGGGGATCCCATCAGGACCAGGATCCCCATCAGGATAAGAGCTAAAAATGGCTTCCTTCACCTCTGTCTCTGAAAAAGGGGCTTCTAGCAGCTCATTTTCAGCAGGAGAGACTTTTTCAGAAGCAGAGAAAAAACTGTTTTGTAGAGAGAACCTAGAAGGGTTTTCTTTCTTAAATAGGTCTTTGTAGAAGTCACTAGCCACTTTCAGCATCTCATCTACCTCAGTAACAGGGCCATTAGGACCATCAAGGGAGTGAATGAGGGTTTTCCTCCTCCTCTGGTTAGCTACTGCATGGAAGTAAGCAGTATTTCTATCACCCTCCTTAATGTTCCTATCTCTAGACCTTTGTTTGGCTTTGATTTCTTCTTGAAGCCAAATTTTCTTGAGCTCTCCATGGACAAAGTTTAATCTATTAGTCTCAGCCTCAGAGAGGTCAGTGGTTTCTGCCTTAATATCTAGAGAATCAAACTCAAGGAGGAGAAGCCTTTTGTATCTTCTAAGATTAGCTTCCTCATTGGAGTTCCACCCTTTGGTAGTTCTTCTAAATCTTCTGATTTTGATCTGCCAATTTTCTAGGGGGCAACTGCTCCCAGTAGGCTCATTCCAGATTTTCCTGACTAGCTCAGTAAAATCTTCTCTAAGCAACCACCACTTTTCAAATTTAAAACTATTGCTCTTTGGAGTTTGGTTAAGACTAGAGTCCTAGAGCAAAGGAGTGTGGTCACTACCACATCTGGGCAGAGCTCTACAACTAGAAAGGGGAAAAACTATCTAATTCTGTGTCATAGAGAATTCTGTCAATTGTGGACATAATCTTGGAGCAGCACTTCCAACATATCTATCAGAACTGTGGGTTTTCCTTCTGACGGAGCAATTCTCAACTTTATGGGTAACCATTTTGCAGATAAAACAACTCTTGGGCTTGACACATTTATCCAAATGATGCCCTGGTTCCCCACAGTTGTAGCAAATCACCTCAGAGTATACCATAAGGCCCGAAGCAGGGGCAGGAGCAGTTTTCTGGATGTCCTATCTCTTCTTTTATTGATTCTTGCCTTGAGATTTCCCACTGATCTGAGAGTCAGAACCACCAGCAGATTGATCTTGGGCAATTACAGGAGCCTACCCAGATTGTGCCCCCATTTGGGGCGGAGGTGGGCCGTACCACTGCCCAACCGGCGCTCCCCCCCATTGTGATAGGGGAAATTCATCGGAGTTCCTGGTTCCTTCTCATCCTCCAGCCAGATGTTGTCTCTCAGGAAGCAGAAATAACCACCAGACAGCTCAATTGAAGCAGATTGCAAGCCTAATTTCAATCTTCTGCAGGTTTGGAGGAGAGGTAAGGTAGGGGATCCACCTACTCCGGCTCCGGTGGCATGCTGGTGGGCAGGAGTCCAGTCAAGCATTCCCATCTTGCAGCACGGCGTGGATCTCCTGAATTCACTTCTCCTTTCGCCCATCAAACAAACGCAATCGGCGGCTCATTGGGGTGGGGCATCCTGTGCTTCTTCGAGAAATCTCCTTCGAAGTAGATCCTCAAGGCTAGATTCAGTAGCTCCCAGTCCACATGATACTTGCACATCCGATCATACCTGCACGAATGAGAGAACGGATTCGGTCCCTCCTTGGCTTCCTCCCTCGCAGCTTCCTCCTCTGCTTCCCTCCATTCGCGCATGCACTGGGTCCAGGAGAGAGCGTCATCGCGGATCCGCATCGCCCGCTCCCTCCATCTCCTCCCTCGAGTCTCCCGCAGCACCGCCGGCGCGACGAAGTCGAGCGGCTGGAGCATCCGCGGGAAGGCTTTGTATACATGTGGGAGATGCATCTTGTGCATCTGCCTGTCTTCCAGCCATTCCCCCGTGGATATGGCCGGCGACTCCATGGGGCGCGCGAGCGGACTTGCTGAGGGGGGCAGGTGCGCCCGGAGTCAGGAGGCGGGGGGTGGCAGTGAGATCTATGGCGGCGGCGAGGGTGGAGGTAGTGGCGGGGGCGGGGGCGAGGGTGGAGGTGGTGGCGGGGGCGAAGGGGATTGCGAGAGCGGTCATCTATTTGCCAATTATGTGAACTAAATAGTCAACATATAAAATAATTTAAATATATACAATATAGTTAGAAGGGAAACATAAGTTGGACCTGGCGTTCCTATTCTTATATAAAAATAGAACAGACCTCTGCGTTTTCTTCAAAAAAATACATAAATTGGGCTGCCAAAAATAAAACCTCGGATGGGAGGTCCATAGGCCGGTCGATACATGACGGCCCTAAGAAAATACAAACAGGCCTACGGACCTCCCATCCGAGGACGTGGGCTGCGCATGTTAAAAATGAAAGCCTAGATGGAGCAGCTCAAAACCACGTCCAACACTTGCCAAAACTTCGTCCCTCGTTTTCTCTGTGTTTCGCACACTCGACATTGTGTGGGCATTTTGACTGTGCATCATATGAAGATGTGCTATGCATGAATGTTGATCAGCATGATGTTAACTGGCTGGTAGTTCCATTTTCGACCATGAATAAAACTTCCAACATGATGTTAACCCTGTTTGAAAAGGCCATGTTAATATAAATGCTCTGCCTCTGAAAGTTGCAGTTTCTTATCTGAAACTGAACTTGCAGTTTCTTATTTGAAACTGAAACTTGCAGTTTCTTCTCTGAGAATCACATTGTCTGCACTTTTATACTCCTATGAAACTACATTTTTAAGTGCTAAAAATAGATATCTAGAATTCATAAAATACTTCATATGCTCAATACTGCAAATCTGAAATTCAAAAGACATTCATATCTGAAAGTACTCTCAAAATACACAACACAAAACACAATTCACAACCTGCAAATACTGACAACCCTAAGCTCCTCCTGACAATTCACAACCTGCCCGACTATTGGGCTGGGGGGGGCAGCCCCCTCCTATTCCTTGGCGGCAGACAGCCGCCCCGTGAGACGATGTGAACGGCGAGGGAGACGATGGCAGGGAAGCATCATCGGGCCAACTGCTTTTCTCCTCTTGTAGTTGGGTTCGGTCGACGAAGACTCCACCGACTCGCTCTGGCAGGACACCCTCACAAACGGCACCCTGTAGATGCTCGATCCTTCAATCTCTGGTGGATGCTTCATCTGGGATCAATACTCCCACCACCGCTCCCTCACGATCGGATTCGGTGAATCTGTTTGCTCCATGGCCCAGAGGAGCAGCTCTATGTACTCCGGCGCGACTCCCTCCGGGAGTATCGCCGCCTTTTCGCTCTGTTGCAGATATTTGGCCATGGATGTCACCGTCGCTGCTAGTTGGTCCTTGTTGTCAAACCAAGACTGTATCTCCAACATCCTAGCTAGCTTCAGAGGGTCGCCGTCTGCGATCCTCTCGTATCAATTGTACTCCTCCATCGATCTACTTCTCCACAGCACCTTCACTCGCCGGCGGTGGTTTTTGAATGGAAGAGGAGAGGAGCAGCGCTGGTTTTGGATTAGAACGGGAGAGGAGCGACGCTGGTTTTGGACTGGAACAGGAGAGGAGGGGTGGTGGTTTTGAAATGGAAGAGGAGAGGAGCGGCGCTGCATTTAGATTGGAACAGGAGAGGAGCGGCGGTGGTTTAAGAGGAGAAGAGCGGAAGAGCGGCGCAGGTCTTGGAAGTATTTTTTTGTTGTTTCGCGTATTTTGGGTCAAAATTTGACCACGTACTGTATTTGACAAGCAAAACGTGAATGCATGTCACCAAATTGATTTTGATTTTGATCCAGTCAGAGCGCACTGGCCCTCTCGTCCAATCCTAAATCGCTGCCGCACGCTCCTCTCCCTCTTCTCCATTGCAAAACCACCTCCTCTCCTCTCCATCATCTCCATTCCAAATCCACCGTCTCGCCTCTCCCTCTTCTCTATTTCAAGACTAGTGTCTCTCCTCCGTTTTCTAGACGCTTTGCTCCATGGCGTGGGCGCAATCCATGGATACAAAATTAGTATACTATATACTATTTAAAAGTCGAGGGCGGGGCTTTTCCAGCGCGGTAGGCGGTGGGGCAGTTCCGCCTAGTCGGTTCGACAGAGACGCGAGAAGACGAGGGAGTAGGCTGCTGCAAACGTAGGGTTGTGTGATTTGATAGTGAGTTACTGCTGGACAGGTGGGGCCCCGTGATTTGACTTGCCATTATCATTTTAACCGCGGCGCTACGACCGGCGTGAGTCTCCCAGATTCCTGACCACCTCCATATAGGTGCCTCTCCCAATGCTCCACCATGTAGTAGAGGCTGGCTCTTGCATGAGAGCCCACTTCTCCACTTTTTCCTTGCCTCTCTTTCCTCCACATATGCAAAAATGCCATGTAAAGCGCACTATTGTACTTACTTTTACTTGCTCCTACAGGTGCTTAAGCTTGCCACATAAGCATAAAGTCTGATGTGGCAAGTTAATCAAGAAGAGAGAGACTAGTTTGGTGACCCAAGGAAGAAACGGTGCTGAGCGCGTGTACCTAGGTGAAAAGACAATTTTGAGTCTATAGATAATTAAATGAAGCAAACTTAGCAACACCATTTCATTGGAAGAGGTCACTCCTTGGCAAATGCAATAAATACACACGCTTAGCACCGTTTCTTCCTTGAGTATGAAGAAAGAGATAGAGAGGAGTAAAAAAATACACTTATAGCCAACCTTGTTGTAGTATGAGTGACTAAGTGATGACTATGTATGACATGCCAACATTAGATAGCCTAACGCACCGTGTTAAATCTCCAAGGGCACGACCGCGCGAGCGACGCGACGGTCGTGGTAGGCGCGACCATGATACAGGCTGCTGGCAGCCCTTGGATCTGAGATCAAACGGTCGCATGCTAAGTTGCTGAAAATTTGCAGAGTAACCCTCCAGGATAGCATATTCACCCATAGGTCTAGAATCACGCCATGCAACCGTTCGATCTCAGATCCAAGGGCTCTCGGAAGCCCGTATCATGGGAGAATGGAAAGCCACTACCCTGCCATTTGCACGCTGGCAATTCGCTCCTACTCGTCCCCGCACGTCCTTCAATACTACGGCGGTTCGCTCCTAGTCATCCCGTCCATTCACATTACGGCAGTTCCACTAATCCTAACCCTCCTCCCAAATCCATGGCATCCCAAATCTCCACAATCGGCGGTGAGTACAAGGTTAGAACCATCACCGGTGATGAGTTCGACGTCATCTACACCCGTTCTTCCGCGATGGTGAAAGGATGCCTTTCTCGCTTCAGATGCATGTTCAAAGATTCAGATAATGAGTGGGTCACTGGGATAGATGTTGAGTACACCACAATCCTGGGATGAGAGAAGGATCTAAAGGACGAAGAGAGGAAGAAGCCCGCCGTGATCCAGGTTTGCGTGCATGACTTATGCTTGGTCTACCACATATGCCATGCTGACGTTGAGTGCCAGGATTTTAAGGACTTCCTCGAGAGCAACCTAGTCAAATTCGTTACTGTAGACTTTGGTAACGACAAAGAAGTCCTGCATCAGATAGTCCTCGTTGTAGGCAACACCTTCGACCTCCAGAAGAATCGGCTGGTGTCCTATCGTCAGCCTTCAATGCTGACCCTGGCAGGAGCCATGGTTCATCCTTCGTACGGTAAACTGGAGAAACCTCATTACACATTTCATCGTCATGCATGGCAGCGGAATGTACTAGATATAGACCACATCCACTATGCTGCAATGGATGGGTACCTTTGCTTCAATATCTCCAAGGGTTGGATGAAGAGCAACAGCCAAGTGTGCGGTTCAAGCAAAGAAGTATCGCCCAAGAGGAACAGGGACAAGGACGAAGTCGAGGATGTAGACGAGGACTCCAAGTAAGGTGGCAGTGTCATTGCTCATGGTGGTTCTAATGCAGTGTCTACCGGAATAGTTGCAAAGTTTAATTTCAGGTGTGCTTAATTTAATTTGAGGGGTGTGTTGTGCTGAGCCCCCAGCAGAACTATGTTATGTTTCTTCTCGTTACTTTAACTCTTCAGTATGTACATACTAGTATTTCTTACATTTCATCTTTTAGTTGGTATAGTACTACCACTCGTTTCTTCACATTATATATGTACAATATATATGGCCAACATCATATAGCCAGCAGTTTAGTTGTCAAAGAATTTCAGGGTGCTTAGTTTTGTCAAAGAATTCCAGGATGCTTAGAGGGTGCTTGGATCCAAGGGACTTAATTTTAGTCTGACTAAAAATAGTCTCTTTAAGAGGCTAAAGTTCCAAGCACCCCTAACTAAAGAGGGGCTAAAACTAGTCTTGAGACTAAAAAATTTTTAGTCAGGGGTACCCCTACTAAAATGTGGATTAGTCCTCTCTCTACTCATTTAACTCCTCCCCTTTAACACAGGCGAGTTCTGGACTGGAGGGTTTGGAGGATAATAAATGCTCATTAACTTGATTTTAGCCTTTTTAGTATTTGGATCCAAGCATGGGTGAGGCTAGCATGTTTCAGTCCCACTACTTTTAGTCATGGGACTAAAAAGTATCCAAGCACCCTCTTAGTTTTATTTGAGGGGTGGGTTGTGCTGGACACCGTTATTGTGACTAGCCTTTTTAATAGTACTATATGCATAATTTGGTGACGAGCGCTCTCTATATGTACCACCTTTTTTTTAATTTCAATTTTTGCTCCATGGCGCAATCCATTGATACTACTGTTGTACAAAAGTATACATTTTTTAAAAGGCTAGAGGGCGGAGCAGTCTAGCTTGGTCGGTTTCACGAGAGGCGAGGGCCTTTGTGATTTGACGGCTCATTACTGCTGGAAGGCAGGGCCTTGTGATTTGACTGCTCGTATAAATGCGCCGACGACCTGATCGAGGAGGAGCAAAGAACCGTGCGGTATACTCAAGTTTTCCACTGGAGTAGTACTGCGACGGAGGAGCACGAAACATGGCAGCCCAGCGCCATATGGCGATAAAAAATGTTCTAATTTGCTAGTCATCTCATTGTTAGCATTGTTCTATTCATTCCCTCAAAAAAACATTGTTCTATTCATGCCTCGCAGAGAACGTGACACGTGCGGCGAAACACCCGAAGCAAAAGATGAAACACAAGAGCAAAAGAAGAAGGAAGATTATCACCCCCAAATGATCTAATTCGCCGCGGAGTCATAACTGCTTCTTCATCGCCTCCACGACCTCCATCTCCTTGCGCGTCTCCTCCGCCATCTTCATCATTGTGTCCATGACGCGGCATTTCTCGACGCGAGCCTTCATCATCTGTTCCACGGCCATATTACGTACCTTGACAGCAGCCGGGTGCTCGATGCGGAGCTTCGCCAACTCTTCCTTCTGTTCCATGGCGAGGGCCTGCAGCATCTTCATCGAGGAACTACTATTCTCATGCAGCTTCTTCCAGCCGGTGTTCTTCTCCTTCAACAGGTCGATCTCATGGCAGAGCTTCGCATTGTCCTCCCGAAGTCGCAGGATTTCGCCGGTCGCCTTCTTCTCTGAGGCAATGCTCTTCTTCGGCAGCATCACCAAGTCGGCGGTCAATTCCCCCTACTGATTGAGCTCAGCGGGCATGTCGTCGAGGCTCTCCTTCAGCAACTCCATCAAGCCTTGGATGAACTCCTTCTGCTTATTGAGCTGATCGGGCATGCCGTCGAGGGATAACGACTCCAGCTCTGCCGGCTCGGCATGTTCGCCTCCGCGGCTAGGGCGCTCCTGGGAGCCATCGCCTGCCCATGAGAGATCTTTCGAGGTCTCTGCGTGGCAGCGAGCCTCTCTTTTTTTCCGCAGCCTTGGTTGCCGCTCCCTTGTTACGAGTAGTTCTCGACCTAGATCTCTGCTCACCGGCCATGGCAATGACGGACGAAGAAGAAGCACTTATGAGGAGGAAAGGTAGAGTGATTTTTGGTTAGGTAGTTCCCCTTTTTATAACCTAAGTACTAGCACTAGTACTAATACCTGCATAGTGGGAACACGTTCAGGTTTGGTACGTACTACTAGTAGGTGTGAGCAGGCTTTCGAATGTGATGGGAACAAGGTAAAGATTAATTGATGGTTTTGGTTTCGAGGCCCGAAACGTCTCCCGGTGAGTTTAGCGGAACATAAATTTCAAGTACTACTACACTGCTCAAATGCGTAAATATTATGTTACTGTCAAAAATTGGCACAAAATACGAAGGAGACCAATGGAAGTACTACTAGCACCCCCGATTTAACTACTCGCATGCGCGCAGTGGAGTAATAATGTCTTTCTTCCGCCCTCACGTCCACTAAATTTGCATGCGCTGTATTAATTGACCATCAATGAAGTGAACGACTTTACACGCGTCAAATTATCACATGGGGTGGATCTTGGTACAAAATTGCGTCCGCCCATGTACTCGCGTGTGCGTGCGAGGAATGAGTGCGTGCATGGCGTGTGTGCACATCTTCGCTTCGTGCATGTACCGCCAGTACGGCTCAGGGAGGATGAGTACATTCTTCTGGAACCAGCAGCACGTCATTGTGATCAATCCACGCAAGGAGGTCGCGACAACGCCTACCCATGTGCCACGTGGCTTCATGAATTGTAAGAGAGACACTGTGTAGCGTGCCATTGGTATTCTAATTTACGTGTTTTGCACATACTCGAAGTACTAGTAAGGTACACGTGCATTGCACGCATCAGATTTTGCAACCAAATTATGAATAAATACCACACTATAGCATGTAAGCTTTGAGTCATATATGCCTGATGTAGCCCTTCGTTTAATTCTTATAGTTCATCTAATTCAAAATCAATTAGTTTTTATAAAAAAGCTAAGAACGCGGGAATAGGAAAAACATGGGATTATAGTGGAATGTCGTCTTGAATCCTACAGGATTGTACGAGTGTTTGATTGTGCATAGAAAAAACGCAGAATTCTTTCAAAGAGGTTTGAGTGGATGGGATGTTTCCTATGAAATCTAGTGCAAATGAATCATATGGAAAAATTCCTATGGTTTACAATCCTACGAATCAAACAACCAAGATAGGAAAAATTCCTAATGATTAGAATCCTCCAAAATTCCTTTGAGAATCCTTTGAATCAAAGAAGCCCTTAATCTGATTCATGGAATTGTGTGTTGTAAATCATAAAGTAAAAACAAATAATGGCAATTCAACTAGAAAAAAGTTTGGGTAGTTATGATACGGAAGATTCTAGAACAAAAGAGAACCACTGTTGTTTTGAGGTTTGTGCATTATGCTTAAGTTCAACCATGGAGTCTGCTAGATTGTACATGTGGAAAAATCCGGTGGGGGCTAGAAGATGGTGCGAGGGGCCGAGTGGAGGGAGACTATGAAGGAATGCACAAGTGCGAGATCGATATTTAGAGAGAGAGGGCGAACACGTGCGCTGATGCGCAGTGGCGGAGCCATGAAAAATAAATGAGCTAGGGGGGCAAGCATTGCTAATCCTTTACGAGGAGGGTCAATTCATGAACTTAAACCATTTTTAGCAGCAATTGTCTAATGATCACATTCATATTATCCTTGATATATAGTGATGTTAGGGGGGAGGGGGCAGGGCCCTTACTGCCCCCTGTCTTCGCCATTGTGCACGCGTCTGAGAGATGAAGCGGAAGGCATGGATGATGAGAGGGGACGTTGGATACATAATTAATGTGGGTGTATTAGCTATATATGTTAGTCCTATATAGAGAGGTATAGATTGATCGATGTGGACGTGGGAAAGAGGGTGAGACTTCACTGGATATATCGATTGATCGGTTTGTGTGGAAAACTATGAAAGACCTAGCTATATACACACATACATAGAGGAACATAGATCGTTGCGCATGCACGCGTGAGAGATAAAGAATGCCTGATATGATGGAGAGGGGGATGTGTGTTGGTGTGTGCCTTCATGGGAGACCGACCTGAAGAAAAAGATTGCATGCGTGCGATGGATAATGCCGACTGGTAGTGTGTGTGCATGCATGCACGAGAGAAGGTTAGTGGTACAATTATAAAGAGAAGACTACTATGTTGGTGTAAAAGAATAGCTGAATAGGTGAGGTCACAATCAATGTAAAGTTGAATTCAAATATTTGAATAAGAGATCCTGATGTTTGAAACCCATGCATGCATGAATATAACGGAGATCTGCGCGGGGTGGTTTGGAAACGAGCATGTTGTAATGTATACACATTGAACAAGGTCAGACTGATTTGAATTTGAGATACCGATGGCAGACATCATTTGGCCACGTCGCATCCGTGCATGGACACACTATTCTAATTGGAGATGATGGGCGGCTTGTGCATCACATATCTATATCTATACCCCTATATATATATTATATTGTGTGCGGGTAACTTTAACTTTAAAAGATGGTCATTGGATGAGGCGAATCCGATGGTCCAAAGATGGCAAATTTGAGCACTACTGGCCGTTGGATATCATCTAGGTTCCACCAGATTTCGCCACATGTATAATCTAGAAGACTCCATGGTTGAACTTAAGCATAATGCACAAACATCAAAACACAAGCACTTCTTATTTGTTCTAGAATCTTCCGTATCAGAATTGCCCAAATGTTTTTCTACATGATTTGCCATTATTTGTTTTTACTTTATGTCTTACGACGCACAATTCCGTGAATCTTAAAATAGATTAGCTTTCTTATAAAAACTAGATGATTTTGAATAAAATGAACTATAAGAATTAAACGAACATCTACATCATGCATATATGACTTAAATCTTGCATGCTATAATGTGGTATTTATTCATAATTTGGTTGCCTAATCTCATGTGTGTAATGCACGTGTACCTTACTCTAGTCTAAATGGTGTTTGTGTGTGTGTTGTGCGTGTTGAGGTGCAAATTGTCTTTTTTTGGGTACACGTTAAGCTTGTTCTTCTGAAATTTCAAGCCGCGCCTTGTTATGCCGAAAATTCAAGCTAGCGTGTACTGGGAAACTCCCGCCTCTTCAACCGGCGCCTTGTTAGCCCGAAATATTTAAGATATATCTTTGTCTTGTTGTGCTCCGACAACTCCCTCCATCTCAACCCGCGCCTTGCTATTCCGAAATTACAATGTGCGTGAAAACTCCCACCTCCTGTGAAATCCCGACATGCGAAATGCCCGTGGTACCCCTGAACCGAAAGAACCGCCTCAAATCGGTGGGGGTACTTTCGTAACTTACCCCACATTTCGGACAAGCGCGTCTCTAAGCCATGGTTCCCCACTGCCATCCCATCCGCCCACCCATTCGTACACTGAGGCCGCGAAAACCCGCGACGAAACCCCACACCCTGCTCCGTCCGCCACCCAGCCGGAGCCTCTTCCCCGACGACGTCGTCCACAGCAACACCTCGACGTCCCTCATCCACCGTACCAGATGAGGATCCTCGTCGATCTCATCGTCCTGCCGGTTCCGCCACCCTGTCCTCCACCTCCAAGGAGCTGCCCCGACGTTCCCCTCGTCTTTCGCGTCACCTCCATTCCCACACCGCCGTCTTCACCTGCACCACCGGAATAGCATCATCATCACCGTTTCCTCGGATGAAGCTGCGGCCTAATCGGCGCCACCAAAGAGGTTATACACTAATCGCCGCATTTTCTTCTTGATTCGATCTCACGGTGCTGCCGGCGCTCGGTCCTGAGCCGACACGGCACGGCTCCATCCACGGCGGCATCGCCGGCCACTTCCTCCATGGCGTCGCTCCCTCGGCGGCGACGTCCACATCAGTAGGACCTGTTGCTGCTTTAGCTCTCGCTCGCGCTGCTGCTCTGCTCTTGCTCTCGGTCCCCTGCCTGGTCTGCTCTTGCTATTGCTCTTGCTCGCGCTGCTGCTCTCGCTCTTGCTCTTGCTTGCGATGCTGCTCCGATTTAGCTACACTTCACTCTGATGCCGCCGGGGTGAAGGAAGAACCAGCCGCAGCGGGGAGGGCGGCTCGCCGGAGAGGTACCCCACTATCTATCTTAGGGTTCAGGATGGGGTGGTGGTTGTCGGCGGTGGCGGGGCGGTGGCGTGGGGATCGCCGGAGAAAAAGCTCGGCATGGGGGGCCTAGAGGGATGGCCGGGGCGGCGGCGGAACGGCGGTGGGGAGTGTTTTTGGGGCAAGCAGGGCGGCGCACCACCGGCCGCGGGTGGCGAGGGGCTGCTGTTTGGCCGGCTCAGGGGGGTGGAGGTTGAAGATGAACCGCAGGCCCTTGATTTCGTATCCAACGGCTGCAAAATCGACTGACCAGAGATGAAAAAGTCAGTCGACCGACGTGTAGCCTCACCTTGCTAGTGCGTTCAGTTTCGACAGCAAAATTCAGTTTCAACAGTTAAGTTCAGTTTCGACAGTTAAAATCAGTTTCGACAGTTAAGTTCAGAGATGAGCGGCTGATGTATTTTACATCTAGCACTTTGTGTTTATGTATTTTTACGTCGTGTATTGGAGATGCTATTAGAATTCCACTCAGGTTAACGTTGTTCGTTGTCTCTCTTGTCCTGCTTCAGCCTCGGCGTCGTACAACTCACCAGAGCTGCTCCAACGACGAAACCCTCCATCACAGCGGAGCAGTACCTCGGGCTCCATCTCCAGACGCCTAAGATCTTCTTCCCCTCCTCCGACAGCCAAGTCAGTCGGAGCATCCTCACCGACCAACCCAATCACGCTGAGATCGACATGGCTTCGCCAAAGAGGTTGTACACTTGTTGCATCTCTTTTTTACTCTACATGTAATATATATTGTCCACTGAGCACTCGTAGTAACGGGAAATACGATTAATTTATCCTACTATATGACAAGCAGTGAGGTACTAGGCAACTTAGCTATCCGTGATGGACTCTCTTGAACGCCATCATTATTTATCTCTGCGCGTTTGAGCTGTGCATTTGTCGATGGGCCTGGGAGTTGAGCTAGTATGGCAGTGGCCTGGGTCCAAAGTAATAGAAGTAGCACAAAAACATTTTTTTAGTGTAGGATTTTCCTTGCTCAAGCCTGCCTACTAGAATCGCCAGTGCTTGAAAGGAAAAGTGAATGAAAAACATCGGAATTGGAAAGTTTCCTATGGTACTACTTTTCATGAATTTGGCGCAAAGGAATGGAGCAAAGGAAAACCGTAGGATTTGTTCCTTTAGTGTCTCCTTGAAAGAAAAACCGTAGGAATTCTAATTTCCACTTCTCCTCCTTTTCATATTCCTATTCATCAAGCACAAGACTAAGAGATAGTAGCATAATAGCATTATAACCGTACATTTTCTTGTGGTTTGATTTAATTTCATCATGCTTTTTTGCATCCTGTGATCTTCCAATTGTTGTGAATCAAACACCCAGATTGGCAGAAATCATGTGTTTTTAAATTCTCTATTTTGCACGTGCATTCCTATCCTATTCCTGTCTATTTCCTATCCCTACATTGTTAGAATCCTCAAATTCAAACAAGCCCTTACTCAATTACTTCTGTTACAGATATGTGTCAAAGAAAACCTTGTGTGGTTTGTCCTGCTCCTGCGGCGCTGTGTTCCACCCCAGCTCAGCTGCTCCAACAACGGAAGGGTTCACCACAGCAGGGATCCGCTCTCCAAACTGTCTTTCGCCGCCTCAGATCTTCTTCCCCGCCGCTGGCAGCCACGACAACTGCATTACAATCATCAACTGAGCAGATGACCTTGAGGACTACACGGGTCCGCAAGAGAGGTCGCACTCTTCCGTGTCTGCTTACGTTATGCGTCGCTTAATATGATGACATGCTACATTATCATCGTGTTCACCTATTAGACTCCGAGTTAGGTCCAAACTAATGCTGAAACTTGAGTTTTTAAATGGTTGTGGGGTACATATTGGGGCAGCAATCAGTACTATCTGTCTACTATCTGGTTAATCTCCGGTGTCTACTATGAGTTTCATGTTGGGTGCAAACAAACAATTAAGGAGCCATTATCTGTATTTTTAACTAAAGCTATTATTTGCCTGCTATCATTGGTTTTGAGTCTATGCATAGTTTGCTACCATCACTCTGGATTTGTGCATGCACTCCTTACATAATCTCACTATGTTTTATTCCTATGCATGCCAGTTACTGTACACAATGGAACTGATCATGTAGAGCAAAAGAGACGAGCCTTGCGTGGCAATAAAATTTCATGCAGACGTCGTTCCATGGTGGGTGCAAAGGCAGCCCCCCTCCACCCATTTCGGATCATAATCAAGAGGAAGATAACTGTTATGAGGGGGATTCAGAAGGAGAAGACCACTCCTATTTACCCCATGAGGTCTTCACTCTAACTTGGCATGCTGATGTTGGTAATATCATGCATATGGTGCCTTGCATTGCTTACTGTATACATTAAAGATGTCATCTGCTTAGTTTAGACATGCTTTGTGTCAATGCCATCTGTTTAGTTTTTTTATTGTATATGTGAATCATGCAATGCCATCTTGTCTAGCCAGGCATTATATATGTGAATTTTGCAATGCCACCCTGGTTAGCCAGTCATCTTATATGTGAATTATATCAAGCCATCATTTTTTTATTACGTGTTAAATTTTTCAACAATGTTAGTACATTCAATTACTCTTCCTGTGCATCAGCCATTTGGCACGGTCATGGAAAAATCTGGAGTGGAAACAAGGTCTTTAGAGCAGACAATGCTATCTGACAAAGTGCATGTCTTGCTGGTTACCGATAGCTCCTCAGAGGAGGATTCAGAGACAGATGACCAGTCATATCCCCCCCCCCGAGGTGCATGCCCTAACTTGGCAGGGTTATGTTGCTCATTTGGTGCGTATGGCATCTTGCATTGCTATGTCATTTGCTTAGTTTAGACATGCTTTGTGTGAATGCCACCTGTTTAGTGTCTAATTACCATATATGTGGATTATGCAATGCCATCTTATTGCAAGACATTATATATGTGAATTATGCAATGTTATCTTGTTGCAAGGCATTATGTATGTGAATTATGCAATGCCATGCTGTTTAGGCAAGCGTCATATATGTGAATTATATCATACCGTCCTTTTTTTGTATTTCTCATTGGTTTTGTCGACAATGTTTGTATATTCAACTGCTCTTCCTGTGCATCAGCCATTTGAATTGGTGATGGAGAAATCTGGAGTGAAAACAAGGTCTTCAGAGAAGACAATGCTACCTGCTGAAGCAGATATCTTGCTGGTTACAGATAGCTCTTCAGAGGAGGATTTAGAGGCAGATGACCAGTCCTATTATCCCCCTGAGGTGTATGCTCAAACTTGGCAGGGTTATATTACTCATATAATGCATATGTTGTATTGGAATGCTTAGTTTTTACATCATATACACAATATTGAATGTCATCTCCTTAGTTGACACATCATATATGCGATTACCCTCTGCTCACTTCCTTAGTATATAAATCATATATTTGAATTATGTCATGCCATTATGTTTACATAGACAGCATGTATCTGAATTATGGCATGCCAACCCATTTTCTAAAGACATAATATAGTTATATCATCTCATCCTGTTTACATAGTCATCATATTTAAATTATGTCATTCTATCCGTGAATTATATCATGCCATCATGTTTCCATCGATGGCATGTTTGTGATTTATGGCATGCCAACCACTTTAATAGACACATCGTATAGTTATATCATGTCATCCTGTTTACATAGTCATCATATTTTGAAGTATGTCATTCTATCATGTTTAGTTAGCCATCATACATGTGAAATTGTGTCATGATATCCTATTTAATTAGCCATCATATATGTGAAATTATGTCCTGCTATTCTGTTTGCTTAGACAACATAAATGTGAATTATTTCATGCCCTGTTTTCTTCCCTACTATCCATTGCACATGTCTATCTTACAATGTCTGTACATTCAATTACTTTCCTTGTTTATCAGCCATTTCAATTGGAGGGAGTGATGGCAGTATCTATGGGAGTAAAAACACGGTCTTCAGAAAAGATCGTGCTACCTGTTGATGCAGATAGAACAACGGTTGTACTTGCCCAAGAACCAGCCCCACCACACATAACCCACACTCATGCAGATTGTACCCCTACCCAGTTGGACAGAGAGTCAGCTACACCCCTTCTAACCCCAACCCCAGCAGATAGACACCCAGTTCCCGTTGACACAGAACCGTCTCCACCACAGAGCACCCAAACACGAGCAGTTAGTAAGGCAACTGCAGTGCCCAAATCACGAGGACCACCACTCCGAACCCGAAGTCAATGCTTAAAGCAGAAGAAGAATTGTTCTCAGGTCAGGTTCCGTAGCTATGGTTCATACTACTTTGCTCTTGCATCACTGTATTTACTGATACCAACTAATTTCAAATTTGAAGGATGCAATTGAAACTCCAATGGCGCAACAGGTATGTTTTAAACCTGTTTCTTCAATGTGTTTGGCTGTTTGCTGTTGTAACTTGCTCTATGTTGATTTCAATTTCAATTGAATAAACAGTTATGTTCTCATTGTTGGAAATATGCCCTAGAGGCAATAATAAAAGCATTATTATTATATTTCCTTGTTCATGATAATTGTCTTTATTCATGCTATAATTGTGTTATCCGGAAATCGTAATACATGTGTGAATAACAGACACCAACATGTCCCTAGTGAGCCTCTAGTTGACTAGCTCGTTGATCAACAGATAGTCATGGTTTCCTGACTATGGACATTGGATGTCATTGATAACGAGATCACATCATTAGGAGAATGATGTGATGGACAAGACCCAATCCTAAACATAGCACAAGATCGTATAGTTCGTTTGCTAGAGTTTTCCAATGTAAAAGTATCTTTTCCTTAGACCATGAGATCGTGTAACTCCCGGATACCGTAGGAGTGCTTTGGGTATACCAAACGTCACAACGTAACTGGGTGACTATAAAGGTAGACTACGGGTATCTCCGAAAGTGTCTGTTGGGTTGACATGGATCAAGACTGGGATTTGTCACTCCGTATGACGGAGAGGTATCACTGGGCCCACTCGGTAATGCATCATCATAATGAGCTCAAAGTGACCAAGTGTCTGGTCACGGGATCATGCATTATGGTACGAGTAAAGTGACTTGCCGGTAACGAGATTGAACGAGGTATTGGGATACCGACGATCGAATCTCAGGCAAGTAACATATCGATTGACAAAGGGAATTGCATACGGGATTGATTAAATCCTTGACATCGTGGTTCATCCGATGAGATCATCGTGGAGCATGTGGGAGCCAACATGGGTATCCAGATCCCGCTGTTGGTTATTGACCGGAGAGTCGTCTCGGTCATGTCTGCTTGTCTCCCGAACCCGTAGGGTCTACACACTTAAGGTTCGGTGACGCTAGGGTTGTGAAGATATGTATATGCAGTAACCCGAATGTTGTTCGGAGTCCCGTGAGATCCCGGACGTCACGAGGAGTTCCGGAATGGTCCGGAGGTAAAGAATTATATATAGGAAGTGCTGTTTCGGCCATCGGGACAAGTTTCGGGGTCACCGGTATTGTACCGGGACCACCGGAAGGGTCCTGGGGGTCCACCGGGTGGGGCCACCTATCCCGGGGGGCCCATGGGCTGAAGGGGGAGGGAACCCAGCCCATAGTGGGCTGGGGCGCCACCCCCCCAAGGGCCCATGCGGCTAGGGTTGGGGGGGAAACCCTAGAGGGGGCGCCCCTTGCTTGGGGGGCAAGCCCCCCACCTAGGCCCCCCCCCTAGTAGATTCATCTACTAGGGCCGGCGCCCCCCCCATGGCACCCCTATATATAGTGGGGGAGAGGAGGGACTTCATACCCAGCCCCTGGCGCCTCCCTCTCTCCCCGTTACGTCTCTCTTCCTCGTAGTATAGGCGAAGCCCTGCTACTGTGACGCCCTGCATCCACCACCACGCCGTCGTGCTGCTGGATCTTCCTCAACCTCTCCTTCTCCCTTGCTGGATCAAGAAGGAGGAGACGTCTCCCGTCCCGTACGTGTGTTGAACGAGGAGGTGCCGTCCGTTCGGCGCTTGGTCATCGGAGATTTGGATCACGTCGTGTTCGACTACATCGTCACCGTTCTTTTGAACGCTTCCGTGCGCGATCTACAAAGGTATGTAGATGCATCCAATGACTAGTTGCTAGATGAACTCCTAGATGATCTTGGTGAAACGAGTAGGAAAATTTTTGTTTTCTGCAACCTTCCCCAACAGTGGCATCATGAGCTAGGTCTATGCGTAGTTCTTCTTGCGCGAGTAGAACACAATTAGTTGTGGGCGTAGATTTGTCAACTTTCTTGCCGTTACTAGTATTTTCTTGCTTCAGCGGTATTGTGGGATGAAGCGGCCCGGACCAACCTTACACGTACGCTTACGTGAGACCGGTTCCACCGACTAACATGCACTAGTTGCATAAGGTGGCTGGCGGGTGTCTGTCTCTCCCACTTTAGTTGGAGCGGATTCGATGAACAGGGTCCTTATGAAGGGTAAATAGAAGTTGACAAATCACGTTGTGGCTTTAACGTAGGTAAGAAGACGTTCTTGCTAGAACCCTAATTCAGCCACGTAAAACTTGCAACAACAATTAGAGGACGTCTAACTTGTTTTTGCAGCAAGTGGTTTGTGATATGATATGGCCAAAGTTGTGATGAATGATGAATGATCTATATGTGATGTATGAGATGTTCATGCTATTGTAATAGGAATCACGACTTGCATGTCGATGAGTATGACAACCGGCAGGAGCCATAGGAGTTGTCTTTATTCTTTTATATGACCTGCGTGTCATCGAGAATCGCCATGTAAATTACTTTACTTTATTGCTAAACGCGTTAGCCATAGTAGTAGAAGTAATAGTTGGCGAGCAACTTCATGGAGACACAATGATGGAGATCATGATGATGGAGATCATGGTGTCAAGCCGGTGACAAGATGATCATGGAGCCCCAAGATGGAGATCAAAGGAGCTATGTGATATTGGCCATATCATGTCACGTTAATTATTTGATTACATGTGATGTTTATCATGTTTTGCATCTTGTTTACTTAATACGACGGTAGTAAATAAGATGATCCCTCATAACAATTTCAAGAAGTGTTCTCCCCTAACTGTGCACCGTTCCTAAAGTTCATCGTTTCTAAGCACGCCGTGATGATCGGGTGTGATGGATCCTTACGTTCACATACAACGGGTGTTGACGAGCCTAGCATGTACAGACATGGCCTTGGAACACATGCAAAACACTTAGGGTTAACTTGACGAGCCTAGCATGTACAGACATGGCCTCGGAACACAGAAGACCGAAAGGTCGAGCATGAGTCGTATAGAAGATACGATCAACATGAAGATGTTCACCGACGTTGACTAGTCTGTCTCATGTGATGATCGGACACGGCCTAGTCAACTCGGATCATGTAATACTTAGATGACTAGAGGGATGTCTAATCTAAGTGGGAGTTCATTAATAATTTGATTAGATGAACTTAATTATCATGAACTTAGTCTAAAATCTTTGCAATATGTCTTGTAGATCAAATGGCCAACGTAGTCCTCAACTTCAACGCGTTCCTAGAGAAAACCAAGCTGAAAGACGATGGCAGCAACTATACGGACTGGGTCCGGAACCTGAGGATCATCCTCATAGCTGCCAAGAAAGATTATGTCCTACAAGCACCGCTAGGTGATCCACCCGTCCCACAGAACCAAGACGTTATGAACGCTTGGCAGACACGTGTTGACGACTACTCCCTCGTTCAGTGCGGCATGCTTTACAGCTTAGAGCCGGGGCTCCAAAAGCGTTTTGAGAGACATGGAGCATATGAGATGTTCGAAGAGCTGAAAATGGTTTTTCAAGCTCATGCCCGGATCGAGAGATATGAGGTCTCCGACAAGTTCTTCAGCTGTAAGATGGAGGAAAATAGTTCTGTCAGTGAGCACATACTCACTATGTCTGGGTTGCATAACCGCTTGTCTCAGCTGGGAGTTAATCTCCCGGATTATGCGGTCATTGACAGAATCCTCCAGTCGCTTCCACCAAGCTACAAGAGCTTTGTGATGAACTTCAACATGCAGGGGATGCAAAAGACCATTCCTGAGTTGTTCTCAATGCTGAAGTCAGCGGAGGTAGAAGTCAAGAAGGAACATCAAGTGTTGATGGTCAATAAAACCACTAAGTTTAAGAAAGGCAAGGGTAAAAGGAACTTCAAGAAGGACGGCAAGGAGGTTGCCGCGCCCGGCAAGCAAGCTGCTGGGAAGAAGCCAAAGAATGGACCCAAGCCCGAGACTGAGTGCTTTTATTGCAAGGGAAGCGGTCACTGGAAGCGGAATTGCCCTAAATACTTAGCAGACAAGAAGGCCGGCAAAACAAAAGGTATATTTGATATACATGTAATTGATGTGTACCTTACCAGTACTCGTAGTGACTCCTGGGTATTTGATACCGGTGCCGTTTCTCATATTTGTAACTCACAGCAGGAGCTGCGGAATAAACGGAGACTGGCAAAGGACGAGGTGACGATGCGCGTCGGGAATGGTTCCAAGGTTGATGTGATCGCCGTCGGCACGCTACCTCTGCATTTACCTATGGGATTAGTTTTAAACCTCAATAACTGTTATTTAGTGCCAGCTTTGAGCATGAACATTGTATCGAGATCTCGTTTAATTCGAGATGGCTACTCATTTAAATCTGAGAATAATGGTTGTTCCATTTATATGAGAGATATGTTTTATGGTCATGCTCCTATGGTGAATGGTTTATTCTTAATGAATCTCGGGCGTATTACTACGCATGTTCATAATGTGAGTACCAAAAGATGTAAGGTTGATAATGATAGTCCCACATACTTGTGGCACTGCCGCCTTGGTCACATAGGTGTCAAACGCATGAAGAAGCTCCATGCAGATGGACTTTTAGAGTCTCTTGATTATGAATCATTTGACACGTGCGAACCATGCCTCATGGGTAAAATGACCAAGACTCCGTTCTCAGGAACAATGGAGTGAGCAACCAACTTATTGGAAATCATACATACTGATGTGTGCGGTCCAATGAGTGTTCAGGCTCGCGGTGGCTATCGTTATGTTCTCACCCTCACTGATGACTTGAGTAGATATGGGTATGTCTACTTAATGAAACACAAGTCTGAAACCTTTGAAAATTTCAAGGAATTTCAGAGTGAGGTTGAAAATCAACATGACAGGAAAATCAAGTTTCTACGATCAGATCGTGGAGGAGAATACTTGAGTCACGAATTTGGTGCACACTTAAGAAAATGTGGAATAGTTTCACAACTCACGCCGCCTGGAACACCTCAGCGTAACGGTGTGTCCGAACATCGTAATCGCACTCTATTGGATATGGTGCAGTCTATGATGTCTCTTACTGATTTACCGCTATCTTTTTGGGGCTATGCTTTAGAGACTGCCGCATTCACTTTAAATAGGGCTCCGTCGAAATCCGTTGAGACGACACCGTATGAATTATGGTTTGGAAAGAAACCTAAGCTGTCGTTTCTGAAAGTTTGGGGATGCGATGCTTATGTCAAGAAACTTCAACCTGAAAAGCTCGAACCCAAGTCGGAAAAATGCGTCTTCATAGGATACCCAAAAGAAACTATTGGGTACACCTTCTACCTCAGATCCGAAGGCAAGATCTTTGTTGCCAAGAATGGGTCCTTTCTAGAGAAAGAGTTTCTCTCGAAAGAAGTAAGTGGGAGGAAAGTAGAGCTTGATGAAGTATTACCTCTTGAACCGGGAAATGGCGCAACTCAAGAAAATGTTCCTGAGGTGCCTGCACCGACTAGAGAGGAAGTTAATGATAATGATCAAGATACTTCTGATCAAGCTCCTACTGAAATTCGAAGGTCCACAAGGACACGTTCCGCACCAGAGTGGTACGGCAACCCTGTCTTGGAAATCATGTTGTTAGACAACGGTGAACCTTCGAACTATGAAGAAGCGATGGCGGGCCGGATTCCGACAAATGGCTAGAAGCCATGAAATCCGAGATAGGATCCATGTATGAAAACGAAGTATGGACTTTGACTGACTTGCCCGTTGAACGGCGAGCCATAGAAAATAAATGGATCTTTAAGAAGAAGACAGACGCGGATGGTAATGTGACCATCTATAAAGCTCGGCTTGTCGCTAAGGGTTATCGACAAGTTCAAGGGGTTGACTACGATGAGACTTTCTCACGTAGCGAAGCTAAAGTCCGTCCGAATCATGTTAGCAATTGCCGCATTCTATGATTATGAAATATGGCAAATGGACGTCAAAACGGCATTCCTTAATGGTTTCCTTAAGGAAGAATTGTATATGATGCAGCCGGAAGGTTTTGTCGATCCTAAGAATGCTGACAAGGTGTGCAAGCTCCAACGCTCGATTTATGGGCTGGTGCAAGCATCTCGGAGTTGGAACATTCGCTTTGATGAGATGATCAAAGCGTTTGGGTTTACACAGACTTATGGAGAAGCCTGTATTTACAAGAAAGTGAGTGGGAGCTCTGTAGCATTTCTCATATTATATGTAGATGACATACTTTTGATGGGAAATGATATAGAACTTCTTGGACAGCATAAGGCCTACTTGAATAAGAGTTTTTCAATGAAGGACCTTGGAGAAGCTGCTTATATATTAGGCATCAAGATCTATAGAGATAGATCGAGACGCCTCATAGGTCTTTCACAAAGCACATACCTTGATAATATTGAAGAAGTTCAATATGGATCAATCCAAGAAGGGGTTCTTGCTGTAAAGGTGTGAAATTGAGCTCACCTCAATGTCCGACCACGGCAGAAGATATAGAAGAGATGAGTGTCATCCCCTATGCCTCAGCCATAGGTTCTATTATGTATGCCATGCTGTGTACCAGACCTGATGTAAACCTTGCCGTAAGTTTGGTAGGAAGGTACCAAAGTAATCCCGGCAAGGAACACTGGACAGCGGTCAAGAATATCCTAAGTACCTGAAAAGGACTAAGGAAATGTTTCTCGTTTATGGAGGTGACGAAGAGCTCGTCGTAAAGGGTTACGTCGACGCTAGCTTCGACACAGATCTGGATGACTCTAAGTCACAAACCGATACGTGTATATTTTGAATGGTGGGCAGTAAGCTGGTGCAGTTGCAAGCAAGCGTCGTGGCTGGATCTACATGTGAAGCGGAGTACATGGCAGCCTCGGAGGCAGCGCACATGAAGCAATTTGGGTGAAGGAGTTCATCACCGACCTAGGAGTCATACCCAATGCGTCGGGGCCGATCAAGCTCTTCTGTGACAACACTGGAGCTATTGCTCTTGCCAAGGAGCCCAGGTTTCACAAGAAGACAAGGCACATCAAGCATCGCTTCAACTCCATTCGTGAAAATGTTCAAGATGGAGACATAGATATTTGTAAAGTACATACGGACCTGAATGTAGCAGATCCGTTGACTAAACCTCTCCCTAGAGCAAAACATGATCAACACCAGAATTCCATGGGTGTTCGATTCATCACAATGTAACTAGATTATTGACTCTAGTGCAAGTGGGAGACTGTTGGAAATATGCCCTAGAGGCAATAATAAAAGCATTATTATTATATTTCCTTGTTCATGATAATTGTCTTTATTCATGCTATAATTGTGTTATCCGGAAATCTTAATACATGTGTGAATAATAGACACCAACATGTCCCTAGTAAGCCTCTAGTTGACTAGCTCGTTGATCAACAGATAGTCATGGTTTCCTGACTATGGACATTGGATGTCATTGATAACGAGATCACATCATTAGGAGAATGATGTGATGGACAAGAACCCAATCCTAACATAGCACAAGATCGTATGTAGTTCGTTTGCTAGAGTTTCAATGTCAAGTATCTTTTCCTTAGACCATGAGATTGTGCAACTCCCGGATACCGTAGGAGTGCTTTGGGTGTACCAAACGTCACAACGTAACTGGGTGACTATAAAGGTGCATACAGGTATCTCCGAAAGTGTCTGTTGGGTTGGACACGAATCGAGACTGGGATTTGTCACTCCGTATGACGGAGAGGTATCACTGGGCCCACTCGGTAATGCATCATCATAATGAGCTCAAGACCAAGTGGTTGGTCACGGGATCATGCATTACGGTACGAGTAAAGTGACTTGCCGGTAACAATTGAACGAGGTATTGGGATACCGACGATCGAGTCTCGGGCAAGTAACATACCGATTGACAAAGGGAATTGTATACGGGGTTTTTGAATCCTCGACATCGTGGTTCATCCGATGAGATCATCGTGGAGCATGTGGGAGCCAACATGGGTATCCAGATCCCGCTGTTGGTTATTGACCGGAGAGTCGTCTCGGTCATGTCTGCTTGTCTCCCGAACCCGTAGGGTCTACACACTTAAGGTTCGGTGACGCTAGGGTTGTGAAGATATGTATATGCAGTAACCCGAATATTGTTCGGAGTCCCGGATTGAGATCCCGGACGTCACGAGGAGTTCCGGAATGGTCCGGAGGTAAAGAATTATATATGGGAAGTGCTGTTTCGGCCATCGGGACAAGTTTCGGGGTCACCGGTATTGTACCGGGACCACCGGAAGGGTCCCGGGGGTCCACCGGGTGGGGCCACCTATCACGGAGGGCCCCATGGGCTGAAGTGGGAGGGAACCCAGCCCATAGTGGGCTGGGGCGCCACCCCCCAAGGGCCCATGCGGCTAGGGTTGAGGGGAAACCCTAGAGGGGGCGCCCCTTGCTTGGGGGGCAAGCCCCCCACCCTAGGCCCCCCCCTAGTAGATTCATCTACTAGGGCCGGCGCCCCCCCCCATGGCACCCCTATATATAGTGGGGGAGAGGAGGGACTTCATACCCAGCCCCTGGCGCCTCCCTCTCTCCCCGTTACGTCTCTCTTCCTCGTAGTATAGGCGAAGCCCTGCTACTGTGACGCCCTGCATCCACCACCACGCCGTCGTGCTGCTGGATCTTCCTCAACCTCTCCTTCTCCCTTGCTGGATCAAGAAGGAGGAGACGTCTCCCGTCATGTACGTGTGTTGAACGCGGAGGTGCCGTCCGTTCGGCGCTTGGTCATCGGTGATTTGGATCACGTCGTGTTCGACTACATCGTCACCGTTCTTTTGAACGCTTCCGTGCGCGATCTACAAAGGTATGTAGATGCATCCAATGACTCGTTGCTAGATGAACTCCTAGATGATCTTGGTGAAACGAGTAGGAAAATTTTTGTTTTCTGCAACGTTCCCCAACACTCATGCCATGCACATTACAAGTGTTGTTATTGTTGTGTAGTTTCCCACACTTATATTCTGTCTATGCTGCTTTGTCTTAAATATATATGATTCGAACTGTATCTATCTTGATTTGGCAACATAAACTAGAATGATATAGACCATACAGTGACCATACTACATAGATATATGTTTGTTTCATGTTGTTATCCTGTCCACCTTACTACTGAACTGGTTTACCAAAATGAGTTTCATATACTACATTGTAAACCTGAGATGTGTTTGTTTGTTTCTTTTTTAGAACGCGGATAACATATTGGAGAAGAGTACCCTGTTATGCAATGGTAAAGGAAGTAATGCAGATAAGGTTCAAGATAGTGAGACATCCCTGTTGGTCTCTAAGAAAGATGATAAAAACTATATTGAAGACACTGAGACAATCCCAAAGTCCTGTCTTGATGCAGTGTTCGAGTTACTGGCTACCACCGCTGGCACCAGCTCTTCAAACTCATTACTTGAATCAGTTCGGCTTCTTGAGTCTCAACTTCAAGTTAAAAGACATCGATCAGATGTTATGCGACAGGAAGCCGAAGGACTGAGGAAGTCCCTGCAGAATTCAGATGCATACTTTCTTGTGCAACAACAAGCGCTGGAGGACTTAAGCGCCAAACAAGAGAAACTTAATAAGCTTGCTAAGCATCTTGCCAGCATTATGGGTACCCAGGATATTGTTTCTTGAGCTCTTCTGAAGTGGTTTCAGTTCTGGACTTGTTTTGCTGCGGCGTTTATATGCTGCTGTGTTCCCTATATTTGCACTGGTGGCGAACTTTGATGCCCAGTGGATGTAACATGTGTAATAGCCGTGATAGCCTAGTGTAAGTTGCTTGCTTATTTATTTCCTTGTTGTCTTGTTTATTTGTTTGCTTGTAGTCGGTGCAGTTCTTTTTCTGCGGTTTGCTAGTGGCTGCAATAACCTATTTTTTAAAACTAGGCCACAATAACCATGGGCTAATATTTACTGTAGTGACGCTAAGCCTCCTACGGGCCGTAGAAACAGTGGGCCTTCTACGGGCCGTAGAAACAATGGGCCTTCTATGGGCCGTATGATCGATTAGCCAAACATGGGCCAAACAGACCGCATTCTGGCCATAAACGGGCTAGAGTTGGAATCGTCCGTTCATGGGACGACCATAACGGGCCATCGTTAATAGGTCGTATTTGATGACGCTATGAAAACGGCCCAACGTATTAACGGACCACAAATGGGCCGACTGTAACCACGGGCTGAATTTGGCCCACAAGCAGAAAATGACAGTAACGGGTCGTAAGTAAACGAATGCTGGAAATGAGCCCAAGAATAAATGGGCTCTGAGAAGACCGAAAGATAACATGGGCTGGAGAGGGCCCAACGGAATAACGGGCCATTAATGGGTATAAAGTGATACACTGTTCATTACGGGCCAGTTTCACCACGGGCCGTTAATGGGTGTAAAGTGATACACTGTTCATTACGGGCCAGTTTCAGCACGGGCCGCTAATGGGCCAAGAGTTACAAAGGGCCTCATATGGGCCGAAAGACGTCATGGGCTATACATGGGCCAGAAGTGAAAACGGGCTGGAATCATATTGGACGGCCTAGATGACGCTACTGGGCCTAATTCGGATAGGGCGTGACAGGCCTTGGGTTAGCGGGCTGTAAATGGGCTATATGCGAACAGGTCGTTAACAGGCTTTCCATGGGCCGGCCCACCAGCTTTTGACCAAGTCAAATGGGCCGGCCTTTTCACAGGAATGGGCCACTGTTGGGCCGTGCCACGTGTCGACGTATCATAGGCGCCTTCTGTCCAGTGAGTGGATGACATCTGTCCCAACAATGAGCCGCAACGTGTTTCCTCTAGCCAATGATGATTTTACACGTGGAAAATCCCCATTGGTCGGGGCTGTTAACGGGTTATCTGATCCAAAACCCGACCCGATAGCTTAACGGCGTTCCGTTACAGTGGATGCCACGTGTCGGTCACCCTTGATGAAAGCACTTCTGTGACGCGCGATTTATCATCATGGAAGTGGACACTTCCGTGATGATAATTTTGGTAATGTCATGGAACACTTCTACGACAACACAGGTATGACTATCTTGATTCTGTCATAAATTTATCATGGATGTACATGCATGACAAAAAACGTGACCTACTATGACAAACACGTATCATCACGGAAGTGTATATTTTTTGTAGTGTCAGGTGCTTGCTCTAACATGGCAGTGTGATATCTGGTTGCATGTCGCATATGGTGCCTAGCTTGTATTGCTCCTAATTTGTTAAATCGCATCTCCTTAGCTTAAGCATTATACATGTAAATATGACACGCCTTCCTGTTTTTGGTACATACTACATCTGCCTATCACACCATGTTCTTACATCAAACTACTATTCTTTTGTATCCCGCATCTATCGCTTATGATGAGACAATTATGCCCGTGGGTTAGTATGAGACGTGCTACTCTTATAAAGAGTGCAGTTTCATCCTCTCCACATGATTCTCAAGAAACAGCAAGCCTAAATGAAGATACTAAACATAGCTCTGTACTTGAAGACCGCACTTCCCCTACACCACCATCGCAGGTTCTTGCTCTAACTTCGTAGTGTGATATGTGGTTGCATGTTGCATACGGTGTCTAGCTTGTAATGCTTCTAATTAGGGTAAATTGCATCTGCTTAGTTTACACATTATACCTGTGAATATGACATGCCTTCCTATTTTTGGTACACACTACATCTATGTGTTAACCATGTTCTTACATGAAACTACCTCTCTTCTGTATCCTGCATCAATCACTTACGATGAGACACCTTTTAATTTGGTCAAATACATTTGTTAGGCCACCCTTTTAATTTGTCAGAGTGATATTGGTTTCATCTTTCATATGGTTTCTAGCTTGCATTGCTTCTAACTAGTTCAAACACCTTGTGCTTAGTTTACACTTTATACATCATACATGTCAATATGTCATGCCGTCCTGTTTTTCATACATATTCCATCCTCCTATCATGTGGCTGCCTTACATAAAGTAGTGTTCATCAGTATCATGCATCAATGAGTTTTGAAGAGCAAATTTTATTCCTTTTTCTTGTGGGTTTGACTTGACAAGGCAAAATCAAAAAAGAGGAAAGAAAAGAGTAAGGAAGGCGACGATGGTGGTCCTCTGCAGCAATGTAAATGAAGCATCTATACGGATTCTCCTTGTACTTCTAGTGCATTACAAGTTCCAAGTCTCCGCTGCCCTACTCCACCATCCAAGGTGCTTGCTCTAACTTGGCAGTGTGATATCTGGTTGCATGTCGCATATGGTGTCTAGCTTGTATTGCTCCTAATTAGTGTAAACTGCATCTGCTTAGCTTACACGTGATACGTGTGAATATGACACGCTTTCTTGTTTTTGGTACATACTATATCTGTCTATCACACCATGTTCTTACATGAAACTACTCTTCGTGTGTATCCTGCATCAGTCACATATGATGGGACACCTTTAAGTTGGCAATGTGATATTGGTTTGCGTCTTCAATATAATTTCTAGCATGTAGTGCTTCTAGTTTGATGAACGCCACCTATGACAAGATAGTTTTAACTTGGCAGAGTAATATTGATTACACCTTCCATATGGTGTCTAGCTTGCAGTGCTTCTAATTTGTTGAAGTGCCTTCTTCTTAGTTACCACATCATAGGTGTGAATATGTCAAGCCGTCCAGTTTTTCTTACATATTCCATCCTCGTATCATGACTTTGCCTTTCATCAAAGTAGTGTTCGTCAGTATCATGCATGAATGAGTTCTGAAGAGCAAATTTTATTCCTTTTTCTTGTCAGTTTGACCTCACAATGCAAAATCAATAAAGCGGAAGGAAATTGGTAAGACACTGGATGATGGTGGTCCTTCCGAGCAACTAAAATAGAGGGTCTCTACAGATTCTACTCTGCCATCCTCCCAACAAGATTCACAAGACAACACAAGGCTAGACAATCAACGTAGTTGTGTAGATGATGAGCGCATCTTCCCTACTCCACCATCATAGGTGCTTGCTCTAACTTGGCACTATTATATGTGGTCGCATGTTGCGTATGATGTCTAGCTTGTATTGCTTCTAACTTTGTTGAATTACATATGCTTACTTTACACATAATGGTTGTGAATATGACATGTGTTCCTGTTTCTAGAACATAGTATATCTGATCACACCATGTTCTTACATCAGACTACTGTTCTTGCATATCCCGCATCAGTCACTTATGATCGCCACTGTGATATTGGTTGTGTCTTGCATATGATTTCTAGCATGTATTGCTTCTAATTTGTTGAAAGACCAGACAGTTTGAACTTGGCAGAGTGATATTGGTTGCACCTTTCATATGGTGTCTAGCTTGCAGTGCTTCTAATTTATTGAAATGCCTTCTGCTTAGTTACCACATCATAGGTGTGAATATGTCACGCCGTCCTGTTTTTCGTACATATTCCATCCTCGTATCATGTGTTTGCCTTTCATCTGAGTAGTGTTCGTCAGTATCATGCATGAATGAGTTCCAAAGAGCGAATTTTATTCCTTTTTCTTATCGGTTTGACTTCACAATGCAAGATCAATACAAATGAAGAAAATTAGTCCGGCAGTGGATGATGGTGGTCCTTCGGAGCAACTCAAACAAAGGTCTCTACAGATTCTACTCCGCATCCTCCCAACAAGATTCGCAAGGCAACACAAGGCTAGATAGTCAATGTAGCTGTGTAGATGATGAGCACGTCTCCCCTACTCCACCATCACAGGTGCTTGCTCTAACTTGGCACTATTATATGTGGTTGCATGTTGCGTATGATGTCTAGCTTGTATTGCTTGTAACTTTGTTGAATTGCATCTGCTTACTTTACACATAATGCATGTGAATATGACACATGTTCCTGTTTCTAGAACATACGTGTGGATGATGAGCACATCTCCCCTACTCCACCATCACAGGTAATTGCTCTAACTTGGAACTGTTATATGTTGTTGCGTGTTCCGTATGATGTCTAGTTTGTATTGCTTCCGATTTTTTTGAATTGCATCTGCGTAGCTTACAACTTATACCTGCAACGATCACTTACCCATAAGACACATTTAACTTAGGAGTGTGATATAGGTTGCATCTTGCATTGTCTTATAGCTTTTACTGCTTCTAATTTCTTGAAATGGCACTTATGACGAGACACTTTTTACCTGATAGAGTTATATTGGTTGCATGTTCATATGGTACAACAAAACAGACTTTAAGTAACAAAATCATGTAACAGATTAAAAAATGTGTGACAAGGGAAATTACTGTAACACAACATTTTGTGTCGAACGACAGGCAGTAACACATACTATATAAGGCCTCAAAATGTGTTACCAGGATATTGTAATAGTAACATACAATTATGTGTTGGTTGAGTGTGTTACATAGATCTTGACGTGGTAACATATGAATATGTGTTACCGAAATGTGTTACGTAGTTCAACAATGGTAGTAACATATAATCATGGTTAATACATAGTGTTACAAGCTCTATTATAGTGGGACTAGAAAAACAAAAATCAACTGCATGCATAGATCACAAATACCTTGACACATAGGGCTCATGTGTCAACATGATAATACGTTCTTGTTTTGGTAAATAGTGTTTTCATTCTTTAGTAATATGGTATGAAAAACAATACAGTTTGGTTGGTAAATACTAAACTATTTTCGCTATGGTTGCAGTGAATATCATATTAACCATATTTTCACGCAAATTTTAGGATAACTCAACGGCCATAAATGTGAAATGCACACTTATGATCGTATGAAACTAAGTATTTGACGTGAATAGTCACAAAGGAGTGGAAGGCCAACGTCGAATGAGAGCTTAAATTTGAAGATAGTTTTAAGAATCGGACCGGCAGTTCAACCGGAGAAAAGGGAACCAAGGCCTCGTCCAGGTTTTTAAGGTGCGCTGGTCTTTTAACAAAAAAACTAGTGAATTGTCATAAAAAATCATGTGAAACTAGGAATCGGAGCATTGACCATGAGCCGCCGCATGCCCAACGACCCAATACCAACTGGGCTTGCAATTTGTTATCAGGAAGCAGCAAACTAGAAAGAGTCACACGATTTTTTTAAAGAGTGACGACGAGACCCACCAAACACCTCAGCGATGGCATCTGGCCGTGCAAGGCCTTGCTCTCCTCGTGGTGTCACGTGTGATCGTGCCAGAGGACATCACCAGGTCGAGAGAAGGTTGCCTAAAAAACAGATTTGATAGAAGGGATCGAAGGGGAGAGGAGAGCATCAGATCAGGGGGAGCCACCTGTTCAGAGAAGGAAGGGAATGTCAAGCGCCCTCCACCAGACAAGGCACAGCCATGCTGTATGGTGATCTGCGTGAGGCCCCGCTACCCTTCTGCCATCAATTCTGCTATAGTGCATCCCCAAGGCTACTTGGCTACTCCCTCCATTACAAAATAGATGATTCAACTTTGTGCTAATGTTAGTACAAAGTTGAGTCATCTATTTTGGAACGGAGGGAGTACTATTTTTCTCGGGCACTTCAACCTCTGCTACTCAATCTGCTGCTTTTCTTTGAGCGTCTCTGTTGTAGTGCGTCCCCATGGCTCCTCTGCTACTGGCCATTGCATTAACAGTTCAGATGCATGCATTTTTGTCATGCTCATGGTGACCATCAAAAACTTGATCAAACTAAGAAGGAATAAAAAAACTACCACTCACGGCGTTAAGGATTAACATAAATATTTCTTTTAGGTATCAACTGCAGGCAAGTGAACCAACATTCACTCAACAGGCAAATGGTACATCAGAGTACTAACAAAAAACCCAGTCAAAACAAAATCAAGAGGCATAATACCAGCTCAGGACTATACTAGGGGTCTAGCTATATCTGCAGATCACCTTGCATATCATCAATAGTTAGGCACCCGATCAGAGCGGCAAGATGGCTAGCAACCAGCTGCAAGTGTAAGCAACAGGCAAAACAGCTAGCACCTAGCTGCAAGTGCAAGCAACAGAAGTAACACGTGCAATGGCTGGTTCACAACAACAAAGGAAATATTGAATCAGGTTTTGACAGCAAACAAGCATCCCACATAAATCAAAACGCCAATTTCAAACAGACATAAACTAAGTTTACAAGATGGTAAATCTAACATAATACTTCTTCGACAAAAGTGTATCTATTTCCAATGACAATTTGTCATACATGAAGCTTAACTTTAGTAACAATTTTCTGAATTTTTCCAAGCTTCATGTTTGAAGTGCAAAAACTATGCAAACATATAAAAGCCCGCTAAAAGAACACATTGCTTCATCCATCAGTTTAGAACAATCCTTGTAATCTTCACTTGCAAAATTTCCTGAAAAAGAAGATTTACTGAAGCGCACGAGAAAAAGTTCATAACAAATCAAAAGGAATCAAGTTAAAATCAATGCATATAGGGATACTTAGGCCTTGTACAATGCAGGTGCTTAGGCGGATGCTTCAACCAAAAAAACGGGTTGTTTTTCAAGATCGCTGAGCACAGGTGCATAAGAGGAGGGACGGAAGCAAAGTCTTGCTTCTGGTGCTAGCCGGTGCTTGACCTTTAGTAAAACCGCAATAATGCTAAACATACAAAGAGTTACACGCAATTACACGCTGACTAGGATTTTTTTCATCTACTAACCAATCATAAACTTGCCCCCCCCCCTGATTTTCAGGGGGGTGGGCCGTCTCCCCACCTATTGACCAATCAAATTAACCCTCTTTGTAAAACCTTGTTACTCGTTTGTACGTGTAGCATTACTCGTAAAACCGTAGTAAGCCTTGCTCTGCGTTAATTAAAGTAGTTTAAGCACCTGTAGGAAGCACTCACCATTGCGGGGCAAAAATATTTTAAGATGCCATGCTACTCTCGCTCTTTGAGATTACTTCAGGACAATAAGGATGAAGTACTAACAATTATCACAATCCACAATGGCAGCATCAACGGAAAATAGGACGAGAAACTGAAAAGCAATAAAGAAAAAAATGGGTTTATATGTTGAGTGGAAGACCTCATTCCTTCGAATTTTCTGAAGGGTGTAAGCTCAGCCAACAATCTGCAAGAACATAAAATGGTTATTAATGTCCTGCAAACTCAGCTTTGACTTTAGCTAAAACTACAGTGTATATATAATCATGAAAATGTTGCTCGAACAGAGAAATACCTTTATATGATGTATCATCACTGTTCTTCATCGATCAAAGCATTATCATTAGCACCGACAATTGTTCCCTCAATATCGGATCTTACCCAATGTTGATATTTCCTTTTCTTTTTAAACATATCTGTGAGGTGAGAAACATGGAATGGCTCAGCTTCTACGTCTCGTGTGCATTCATCAGTTCCAGTGTCACATCTATCTCTAGGTAGTTTATTCTACATCACCACTGACCAACCTGGGTTCAGTTCGTCTTCTAGGTAAAACACTTGATCGGCTCCTATTCCAAACCTCATGTTCCGGGAATTTGATGCGATGTGTTTATACTTGGAATCAATGGCCTTCCAAGCCTCTGAATCAGCTAAATGATGCAATGCTCCAACCTTTGTGCGTTCTTGGTCATGCCATCTTAAAGCTGTAGCTGTATCTTTGTGCATGAAAAGCCTCTTAAGCCTTGGCTTAATTGGAAAGTACCATAACACCTTCCTTGGGATTGCCTTCCTTCTTTCCTTCTTATAGTCAAAGTAGTTTTATATGGTATGTTCTTCCACCTTGAAGTTCCACACACTGAACAAAAATCATCACTCGCTTTCTCTTTTCGATAAAGCTGGCAGTTATTTTCACAAGAATGAATTCTCACATAACTAAGCCCAAGCTTTCCAACGATCTTCTTCGCGTCAGAAAATGTACTAGGTAAGTTCTTACCATTAGAATTGCTTTCTGCAGAACTGCTACCAGATCATTTAAAGATTTATTGCTCCACTTGTTAGTGGCTTTTATGTGGAAGAGAATAACAACAAGAGAAAGTATGGATAGTTCACAGCCTGGCCATAAAGGTTGATCTGCATCTCTCAAAAGGTCATAGAAAGCTTGGGATTCAGGGTATGGTCCTGGTTTAGATGGATTTTGGGTTTCAGGTTCTATCATTGGAGGTCCACAGAAAACATCTTCCACTAACTGTCGCATATTAGATTTTGTTCCTTCAAACTGTGATCGTGACCTTTTGTTACTTCTCATGTGTGTTGGAGTTTCACCTTGTTTGTTAGCAGAGATGAATGATGTTGTTTCCCCATGGCAACCCCAAACAGTATATCCAAGTGATCATACACGTCCTCCCGCTTCCGTAACGATCCATTGACACATATGATGCATGGGCAAAGGATCTTGGCATCAGAACTTTTCCCGATGTATGCAAAGTCAAGAAAACCAGCTACACCAGCCAAGTATTCCTCACTTGGTCTAGGAGAAAGCAATAGCTCCTTTATAGATTATAAATCCATCGATACACTATAACAAAAAGAAATGTAGTTACTGCACTGAGTGACAAGGACAAAAGTAACATAAACATGTCTTCCTATAATTCCTTAAACAGACTTGGTCTTTATTGCAACAACAGAAGATAGATGGGTCGGATGGTCTAGCAGTAGTAGTTTACTTCTACAAGGGTCCTATTTAGAACTTAAAAGAGAAGCACATCAGCAAGCCATGAAGCTGCCACTCTCAAACCTGTTCTGGCTCCAGTTACAAGGGTCTCAAGACGTTGGAGAAGCCGGTTCAATGTCCAGTTTCTAAAGCCATATTACTAATAAACACTCCAATCAATAGATAAACAAATTGTAATAAAATACTACAAAGTAACCAGCAACTACAAGTATACTAGCAATTAGCAAGCACAGTATCCAGATATATGCAACTAGCAAAGAGCAGCTCCAATCGGACAATCAAGACAATGTGAACAGCAGCAGCATTTATCATATACACTAATAATCTCTAGTTCCTTTCCCTAATATCTCTAATTCTAGTAGTTCACAAACTTCACAAGTTGACATATGACATAAAGATGCTTCTGTAGAATAGTAGAATAGGTAAATAGAGAGAAGAAGAGAGAGTTCATATTACCAGCGTCCTGGTCAGGACTAGAGGGAGGCGACCGCCGGTCGTCCTGTCTGGAGTGTGGAGAGGAGGGAGGCAACCGGAGGGACGGCTGGAGTAGCTGGATGCTGGAGACCAGGCGGTGGCGATGGCGTCCCCTGGACGGCTGGGGTTGCTGGACCAGCACGCAGTAGCGCTGGCGCGTTCGTACGGGGAGGCCCCAGCCCGCCGGTCCTGGGCTCCTGGTGGAGCGGGGTGGCGTCGCCGCACCGGGGAAGGGCGGCGGCGGAAGGGACAGTTGCGCCCAATGTTGGAAGCGGTGGCGGTGGCGGCGGCGGAAGGGGGATAGTTGATGGATTTCCACCGATTCGGGACAAACCCCTACCTTATTCACATGAAAAAAATATGCGGCCACTTAAAATGATGAGCTTTTCTGAAGACATCGGTTGAACGGCTTTTACAAAAACACCTGGTTCAACCGTCTTTTTTTTCTCGATTGCGTGGATGGTCGATGGAGCTAACCAACTACCAAGATCATCCATTCTGATTTTTTCTAGTCCAACCGCCGGTTCGGGTCCTTAAAAAAACTATTATTCAATGTAATGATGGGATGGTTGACTGATGTAAAGTCCATCGATTAACGTCCTAGCCAGAATTACAATGTTATTCTTTAATCAATATCGAGATCACATATTCCCTTTTACTGGTGTATCTACAAGTACAGTCGGTTTTATAAACCATGAGTTTAGCAGGTATCCTCTCCTTTATTCTCTGTCTCTATGAAGGTGAAAGGAACGAGGAGACTAGATTGATGTGACAACCTCTCGGATATGTCCTTACAACACATTCGACGGTCAGTTGTAGCTGACACATATCGTCGTCGCCACTTTGTAGCACCACCGCATGCAGTACCATTATCGACCAAAAGTCGTCAGCCTCACTGGTCACAACATGCTCCTTGTCCAGTTGTAACTGCCTAGCATTATCGGTCGTAACTTTCTCCCACATAGACATATAGCTTCCATGGGGCAGTCGTGTGGGATGACGCGATTTTGATCGAGACAACCAATCAAGAGTGAGACCAGTGGGTCGAATTGCATGATTTTTCTTCAAAGAACCATTGAGGTTACAGGTGTAATTTTCCGATACGACTGTAAATATGCTCGGTTTTTTAAACTATGCATGCAGTTGGTATCCCCTTCCTTATTCTCTATCGCCATGGAGGTGGAAGGAAGGAGGAGACTAGATTGATGTGCCAGCCTCTCGGATATGTCGTTACAACACCATCGGCGGTAGGTCACAACTGACACATATCGTCATCACCATTTTTATAGTACCACCCCATGCGCTCTCAGCATCGATCAAAAGTCATCGGCCTCGTTGGTCACAACATGCTCCCGAGCTTCGTCGTGTGGGATGACGCGGTCTTGGTCGACACGACCGATCAAGAATGAGATCGGTCGATCGAATTACAATGTTTTTTCTTTAAAGAACCATCGAGGTCGCAGGTTTCCTTTTCCGGTAGGACTGCAAGTACTCTCGGTTTTTTGAACCGTGCGTGCAGCTGGTATCCCCTCCCTTATTCTCTATCGCCATGGAGGTGGAAGGAAGGAGGACACTATATTGATATTCCAGCCTCTTGGATATGTCATTACAACACCGTCGGCGGTAGGTCGCAACTGACGCATATCGTCATCGCCACTTTTGTAGTACCACCCCATGCGCTCTCAGCACCGACTAGGAGTCATCGGCCTCGCTGATCACAACATGCTCCCAGGCTGGTCGTAGCTTCTAGCATTGTCGGTCGTCGCTTTCCCCCACACTGGTCGTCGCTTCCATTGGCAGTCGTGTGGGAATGACACAATCTTGGTTGAGGCGACTGATCATGAGTGATATAGGTCGATCGAGTTACAATGTTTTTCTTTAACCAACCATTGAGGTCGCAAGTTTCCTTTTTCTGGTACGACTGAAAGTACGGTTGATTTTTTGAACCGTGGGAGTAGTTGAGATACCTCGTCATAAGCTCCATCACCATGGAGGTGGAACAAAGGAGGAGACTAGATTGATGTGTCAGCCTCTAAGATATATCATTACAACACCGTCGACGGTCGGTCGCAGCTAACGCATATCATCATTGTTGTTGTTCATAACAACACCATCACGGTCATCGTCTAAGGTCGGTTGCAGCTTCAAGCTCGATATTTTTTTATATCAACTAGTTAGTAGAGAGAAAACATATTATAGGTTATTTAGCACATGTTACGTAAATCAATTTTATAAAGCCATCACTATTTAGATATATTTAATTTCCCTTTCAATCAATAATAAAAAAACTATTTTTTCATGCCAAAAACACTTTTTGGAAAATTTCCATGCCAAACAAATTAATATATGTAACAATGTCCCGGTTCTTCCAAAACAATTTTCCTCCAGTTCTCCTCGATAAAAAATATATATATAGAAATTTCCCTCCAGTCATCAACCATGCCGCTTACTTTTCCCTCCTCTCCAATTACTTTGGCGCTTACTTTTCCCTCCAATTAGCTAGAAAACGCTAGATAAATTGGGTCTCAAATCAGCCCAGTCGCCCACCGTTCGGCGGCTACCTCGCCGCACTCCAATGCCCAGGACGCCGCCCCTTCAGCGGCCAGCGCGGCCGCCACCTGCACCCCCCCCCCCCCCCCCCCCCCCCCCCCCCCCCCCCCCCCCCCCCCCCCCCCCCCCCCCCCCCCCCCCCCCCCCCCCCCCCCCCCCTCCCACCCCCACCTCAACTCCCGTACGATCTGCCGTTTCCTCGATCTGCCTCGGCGCCGCTTCATCGATCTGCCTCGGTGCCGTTTGGATCGTTGCGGCGACGGCTTCGTCGGTCTTCAGCTCCGGCACCTGCATCCTGAAGGAGTGCGATCTCGTGGCTGGTATGGATCTGAACGCCGACCCCTTTCCTGATCTGACTGCTACGAATCACTGTACCGATGCCAATCGCTCGCCCCCCTCAACAATTCGTATCAGAGTGTGTACTGTAGATGCCTAATGGCCGCAGCTAATTGCATAATTAGCCCATACGTAGACAAATAATTAAACAATCACTGATGTACAGAAGCCCATAAACCATGTACGGTTGTGTCTGACTATAGTTTTGCGATGTGCCAATGCCTAATCCACCAATCAGGTCGATCCATTGATATATGTGCGTGTTATACAATTCTGCTAGATCGATCCATCGACTATTGTTTAAAATCGATCAGACTTCTTGAGAAATATGACAGAGCTTAAACTTCAAGCTTTTTAGAGTTGTCATTTTTTTCTATGCCAATTATTTCTCCCTGTACCAATATAACAGACCAATTGCTTCAACTTCAAGCTGCAACATTCTTGTGGAGAATTATCATTTTTTTCCGTACCAATTATTTCTCCCTGTACCGATGCAAGATTTTTAGAGTTCCCTTGATTGAAGGATTACTTTTCTTAATCTCAAACTGAGATGGATGATGCTTGGCTGGCTCTATCCATTGACTATTGTTTAAATTTGATCAGATTTCTTGAGAAATATGACAGACCATAAACTTCAAGCTTTTTAGAGTTGTCATTTTTTCTGTACCAATTATTTCTTTCTGTACCAATATGACAGACCAATTGCTTAAACTTCAAGCTGCAACATTCTTGTGGAGAATTGTCATTTTTTTTTCTGTACCAATTATTTCTCCCTCTACCGATGCAAGCTTTTTAGAGTTCCCTTGATTGAAGGATTGCTTTTCTTAATCTCAAACTGAGATGGATGATGCTTGGTTGGCTCATTCGGTTCCTTCGTCATTTTGGGATGGCACATGAGGCAACATGCTGCTGCTCTCCTATCACTTAGTGCTTAACAGAATCTTGGCCGTCGGTCGAATAATGCCCAGTTTGCATAATCTGTACACTTTTCAACTTAAACCTGTCCTGAATCCATACGTCGACAATGTTATATCCAAGTGTGGGTGTGGCTGGACCCATGGTCTTGTACCTCCTCTCTCTGGTTTGAGTTATGATAAGCTGATAGCGCATTGACATGCTACTGTACTTCTCTACCCTCTCGATTCACATGTTTCTTTTGGTAGGTTTCATCGGTTCTGGGAACCAAATTGCCGAGGGGACTTCCACAACTTGTATTGCTTGATTTCCCTATCCGAGACTACAATCTTGTCCTAGGTGGATTCTCCTTTCGCCTTCCCTCATTTATCTGCTACAACTCATGTCTATTGGAAAATTAAATTGTCCCTGTTATGTCATTAGTTAATTTGTCTTTACTTGTAATGGTTTAATTGATATTTATATATATCTAGGATGGCGACGGACATGTTGACCATATACCTGCACTATGAAGTTACAAATCAGGAAGCCAAAATGTTACAAAGATCCATGATGAGGCGTGATGTCTTGTATTATGACTTAATCTTGATGATCGAGGAAGTTGGCTTTCAGGCAATTGACTTTCTGTACTATGCGAAAAAACCCTGTCTAGGCAGCTCCTACTTAGTTCACATTTATGATCAAGGTCTTGTGTTGAAAATGTTGTCCGACCCTGAGATTGTGAAAGCTGTCCATCTGTATGTGTCTAAGGAGAAGGTTGACGATCATATTGCTCCGCCTAGTAAGCAAATTCATATTGCTCCATCTAACCATCCGAATGAGAGTGTTCTCTTACAACACGGTGGTGTCTCTGCTGAAGGGGCAGGGCAACTTACTATGAGAATGCCGCAAAGTATCCCTCTTGAACCATGCTTATTACATATCTGTATCTACTGTTGTAATTATTGGAATAAAAGATGTATGGTCGTTCTGCAGGACCATGATGTCAACCAATTACAAATTCAACAGAATTCATCATCATCACAAGACCATGTTATTGATTCTGTGCCAGAGGTAATTTTTGTGTGCTTTTGAGTTTTGAAGTTGTAGCTTTCTGTAGCGTCAAGGTATGAATATCATTCCATCTAATATTATTGTATCCTGGTAGGTGAGGGAAACCAGGGATCTTACAGGTGAATCTGTTTCAAGAACGAACCAGCAGGGGACTAGAACTGAACACCCACACCCAGCTCGCTCAAAAAGAAAGCGTACTTCTTCCATCAAGGTAAAGATTCACCAAGGAGCATGGTTTACTGCACCCAAATTCCCAACCCAAACCACATTATCATGTCTGCTTGAAAAATGGATTTTGTTACAATTTTTGCTCAATCTACTGTATGCAAGTATAGGATAAATTTAACCAAGCATGAGCAAGCGAGGTGATCTTGGGCATTAGACTTCATTGCCGGGTCCAGTTTATTTAATTTTCTAGGGCACCTTACTGGGCTGACATTAAAAATATCTCATATTGTTCATGCAAATTATATTATCATGTCGTTGAATGCTAATATTGATCATAATATAGGCTGCTTCCAAAGTAGTTTTAAAGACTTCAACATATCCCAACAAGCGGAATGTTGCGTATGGTACTATTCGGAGTACTAATCCAAGAACTAAGGTTGGTGGTATTGAGTTAGGTGCTGAATTTGCCCTTGTGCGCATAGATCAACCTATTCTTGATAATGAGGAGCTGGCAAGGGAAGTTTCTAATTGCAAGACAATTGGTGAGGCTTTCAATTCAGGATACTTAATTGCCTGGCCTTCAGCTTTTGTAAGTTAAAATCATCTCTTCCACATTTTGAAATCATATTTGTGTACATTTAATCACACATATCTAATGTGCAATTTTCTTTTATAGATTCGAGAGAAGGATAGTTGAATTGCAGCTGAATTCTTGGATCAAGAAGCAAATAAAATTGGAAGATTTTAGCTACCAATAGTTGTAGTTTACATTGATAGATTTATAAATGTAATATCATCAACATGATATTTTTCTTCATCGAATTGATGCAAATGTAATATTCTCCATAGTTGTGTTTTCTATGCTCAAAATGATATGACTGATATCTTTATTGTAATGCATATGTATCATACACTTGTATATTCATAATAAATATCTTCATATGAGTTTCTATATGTGTTGTGCTTCAGTTTCAATATCATTTTGATGCTGCCAAGCATAATAATAAAATGATTTAACTATTTACGCAATTGCATCGATTTTATTAAATAAATTTATATTCCACAAAATGGGTATTGAATTTTGTGGTTACTAATAAAAAAACAAATACATTAATTATGTTACATATTGATATAGCAGTGTTACTAATGGTGTTACTATAGCTACAAAATTTGTTACTAGACTAGTTGACTACTATAGTTATACTATTACAATATTTGGATATTATGTTACTAGTTGTGTTCCGGTGCTAAAGAAATGTGTTACCTGTTGTGTTACTATAGTTACAAAAACATGTTACCACCGATGTTCTACGTCTATGAAAATATGTTATCGGTGTTACTATAATTACAAATATGTGTTACCAGGATGTTCGGTAACACATAACACACATGTTACTGTAATAATTGTAACACAATTTTTAACATATGGTAACAATTATTATGTGTGACAAATCAAGACCACCTAGTAACACGGCCTAATGGAACACATTTCAAACTGTGTTACTACATGGCCTAGTAACACACTTTTGGGCCTGTAGTAACACAAGACGGTATTACGAAAGGTCTGTCCTCTTGTTGCCTAGCTTCATTTCTTCTAATTTTGTTGAAATGCCTTCTGCTTACTGTTTTTCATACATATTTCATCATCCTATCGTACGTCTGAATATGCAATGCTGTCTTTTTTGTATATATTCTGTCATTCTATCCCGTGCTTGCCTTACATCAGAGTAGTGTTCATCTGTATCATGTATCAACCAATTATGCAGAGCTAATTTTATTCATCTTTTTTTGGTTTTGACTTCATAAGGCAATTTTAGAAAAAAGGAAGGAAAAGAGTAAGTTAGGGGATGTTGGTGGTCCTCCAGACTGACGCAAATAGAGACTATCTAGATTTGCCACTTCTACTGCTAATGAAGTTGAAGCCCCAAGTCTACATGATGAGTTCATCTCCCGTACTCCACCATTGCAGGTGCTTCCTCTAAGTTGATTGTGTGATAATTGGTTTCATGTTGCATATGTTGTCTAGCTTGCATTTCTTCTATTTTGATTAAATTGCACCTGCTGAGTATATATGTTATACATGTGCATATGACATGCATTTCTGTGTCTAGAATACACTTCATCTATCAATCATATCACGTTCTTACATCAAAGTACTGCTGTTGTGTATTCCGCATCAGTCACTCATGATTAGATGCTTTTAGCATGGCAGTTTGATAGTGGTTGCATCTTGCATTGATTTCTACATTGTACTGCTTCTAATATTTCGAAATGCCACTTATGACAAGACACTTTTAACTTGGCAGAGTGATATTGGTTGCATCTTTCATATGGTGTCTAGCTTGCATTACTTCTATTTTTTTGAAAATCCTTCTGCTTAGTTTACACATTGTAGCTATGAATATGTCACACCGTCCTATTTTTCTTACATATTCCATCCTCATACGGTTGTCTTACATCAAAGTATAGCTTGTCTGTATCATGCATCAATGAGTTCTGAAGAGCGATTTTATTCTTTTGTGTTGTGGGTACGACTTGACATGGAAAAGTCAAAAAAGAGCAAGAAAAAGAATATAGTAGTGTCGGGGATATACCCCGCGGCGTAACCCGACCGGAAGTATAACACGGCCGGACTTGGCGCTTCATCATATCTCGCCCGAGGACTGGCGATTCATGAGTTTGTCAGTTCACTACTCTGACGATTTACGAGCCTGGCGACTCAGGAATGACCTCGACGACGGGTCAGATAAAGGACTATTCCCAAGGCCCAGAAGTCCGGTTCATGTTATGGGGGGGGGGGGGGGGTTAAGAGGAAAGCATAAGGAGTATTCCCTTACAAAGGAAGCAAGACTAGGACTCCACCTGTAATAGAGTAATCCTAATCCAACTAGGACTAGTCATGTAAACCGCCCCTTCAACATATATAAGGAGGGGCAGGGCTCCCCAAAGAGAGGAGGCAAGGAAGAGAAAATAATCTCTAGGTCTAGACACAACTAAGGAGGAGAGCCGGTTTATGCAGCGACTCCCTCATGAGCATAATGAGACCTAGCCACAAACAACATGTAGGGCTATTCCAGATGATGGTTCCCGGGGCCCAAAGCTGTCTAAATCCTTGTCTTGTGTGATGATCCGCTTTGCGTCTTCCGTCTCGATCAACCCCTCTCAAGCTACCACATAGATGCGTTGGCCTCACGACTAAATCCTCACACTAGGATATCTGCCATGACAAATCCACGACAGTTGGCGCCCCACCGTGGGGCTCGCGCACGGTGGTGATGAGTTCTTGGAGGAAGCTCTTCAGGGATTAAGAAGCTCGCGATCAGTCGGACGAAGAAGAGCCCGCACGGAACAATCGCATGGGGCAGCCCAGTATGGGACAACCTTGGACAAAGCCGACGAATTCATCGTCTTTGTGATCAGAATTATGGTTAATTTCGGAGCTCGCATTATAAGCTTAGGGTTGCATCTATTGAGCCGTCTCGAAAATTACCAAAGACTGACGGGTTAGATCGCCACGGCCTAAAACAGTCAACGGGTTGTTCTGTGACGTGAATCACACAGGTGAAATCTGCAGAAGCTAGCATCAACGGATTCTACTATCCGAGTTAACAAGTCTGAAGCAACCAAACCAAGTCGACATCATCAAGAGAAAGACCAAAAACTGGTATGGATACATGCAAGGAAAGTCACGTGCGCGGCTGACGACAGTTTTTGGGAAGGGATGAGGTCAGAGCTCTGTTTCCGTTTCCGTCTCTAAGTCGCCGCCGCACTCCACCTCGCTTGAGTCTCCACCGCAGCTGAGTGGCCGTCGGTGCCGCCGCCAAACCACCTCCGCCTCTGTTTCAAGTAACCATCGCTGCGCCAGAGCCAATGGCCCCCCCTGCACAACTTGCCTTCGCAGCATCCGAGCTGTCGTGGCCTGCCTGAGCCCTCGCCGAGCCACCTATTTAAAACGACTATCAATATACGGCCACGTTAAGTCGCCGTCGCTCCTTGCTGGGTCACCGGAGCCCCTCTGCCACTTGTGAGCCGCCACCACAGACTCGACTCAGCTCCAAGTCACCTCCGCCTTGGTCCTCCCGCTCCAACTCCGAGCCACCTCAACGAGCCGCTGCCGGGTTGTCCATCTACCGCGGCCGCTCCCCACGCTGGTTTCCCGTACTGCCCCGCGCGGCTCTAGCTCACGCCCGGTCTTCTCCGATTCCGAGCTCACTGCTCCGAGTCACCTATAGCCTGAGCCGCGGGTCGCCCCGCTTGTACTATGCCATGTCGCCTCGCCAGCGGCGGTCTGCACTGCGCTGAGCCGCCTCGCCGGCGCTCCAGCATCTCCGATGTGGCCGGCTTGCAGGCCGCTGCCTTTTCCTCGTTGAACCTCCATGGACGTTTCCTGCCTTGGCCGGTTTGGCGCGATCGTGATATCCAATCCGCCATACTGCGTCATTCGCCGGCGAGTCCGCATTACCAGGTTGTCCTGTATCTCTCTTGTGCGCGTGTGGCTCCGCTCCGGTTCTACTGCGCTCAGTTTTGCCTCTATTACAGGTTGTCGTGGCCCTGAGCCGCCGTTTCCGAGCTCGGCATTGACTCCATGACTGTGGCTCCGCCTCGTCTCACGCCATTTCCCAGCTGCTTCCAGTACTACTTAAACTAGTCCCATCGCGGCCACGCACGTGCGTGCTTGGGCCGCCCATTGCTCAACTCTGCTCCGCATGAGCCGGCCTCGGTCATCCCCGCCTACTGTCGTGGGCCATCCAACTCCGAGCCGCCAAGTCACCTCCGCAGAGTCACCAGGACCCTTTGCTGTCTCCGCCCGTCTACTGACTCGCCGCCGGCGCCTGCCTCAAACCGCAGCATCGGGTCGCTGACCGCCAAGTCATCTTGCCTTCTGTTACCGCTTTGCCGCGCGGTGAGCCGCCAGCGCCCTGTTGAGCCGCCCGACACCTCGCGCATCCACCGCCATCTCACCCTAGCGGTGAGCCGACGCGCCACCGCGGCCTTGAGCCGCCACATCAAGCCGCCACATCGGCCGGCCTTGAGTCGACACTCGCTGACCGCGCCTTTTGCCAGCCACGCCTGTCTTCCACCCGCTGTTGCGGCAGATTGAGCCGCCCCAGCCTCACATCAAGCCGCCTGCCGATGCCCCTAAGCCGCCCCACGCCATGTTATTCATGACAAAGATGTTGTACGACGGATATGGAGAGCGCACCAGTATAACTCTGCACTGGCGTTCGTCCGTGTCATGTTTTTCGATGGATACACGTGCAAGTCGCCACCCCCGATGTTCGGTTTACATCCCTCCGCGCCTGCAGCCGAGTCACCCGTCCTCGTGGCTTACCACGCCTGCAATTTACCCTGCTTCACCGTGGTGATCATCAACTCCTTGGTGGATAAATTCCGGTTTAAATATATCAGGTGAAATCCATCCAGCGTATTTTCATATTACATAATAATCTTTTTAAAAGAGCAATTACTCTGGCTTGCGATATTTTTTGGGTGCAGGGCAAATGTTCATTGCAAGAGCGATGGTCATATAAAGGATATCATCTGACCCACCATAATGATCTATGAATATATGTGCAAGCCATGGCCTCTGCGGCCCTGTCTATATCAACACAACGACACGATTGACCCGCCCGTTCGTGCGGCTTACAACGCCGCTGCCGACTCTCTCTTCTGCGCCGGCTTACAAACGCCGTGGCCGACTCGTCCATCTGCACCGGATTATAATACCACAGCCGACTCACCCGCCTGCACCGGATGATTCAATGGATAGGGCACATAAGTCGCTGTCACCATGTTTTGGTTAAACAACCAGCTGGGATGAACCGCTGGCCAGATTACTGACACAAATCATACGGAGTCATTTATAACTCGCCACAATCGACCTCAAGTTTCCGTGGATTCATATTGCGTTATCAACGCCAAGGATATACAATGAGTGTTGCAAAGGTCATTTATTCGCCACCTTGCTTCCAGTTTCAACATATGACAGCAGTCCGTTGTTCAGCTATATGCCGGTTTATATCATGGTCAAGCATGGAGAGTCTCAAGACAACTCCTCGAGTTGTCTTAAGACTCGGGGGTTACGATGACATGACTCAGCAAATCTTGCCAGTTTCAGCAAATTTAAGAACCCCAGGACGATGGAGGGAAAGATAACCCGGTCCCGGAGGCTACTACTATATTGATGAAAATTTAAAGGCCGTCAGAAAATTTCTGGCTTAAAAAGTATATGACAATTACAAAATCCCGGCTCAATGAAGGAATTCCGGGTCATCAGAAGGATTCCGGTTTAAAATCCGGTTCAAGAGACATCTCTCTCTCATAAAGCGTTGAAGCTCTCAAATATCCAGTTTAAAATCCGGCTGAAGCGAAGTTAGTCTCACTGAAGCTCTCAAATGTCCGGTTTACAATCCGGTTCAAGGGAAAGATGTTTCCCACAAAGCTTTGAAGCTCTCAATATCCGGTTTAACATCCGGTTCATGAAGAAGTTATCTCTTGCAAAAAATTAAAAATTTCCAAAGAGAACTTGCTGCCATGATGTGTGGTTCAAACATGGGCACCCTGCCTTATTGGTTATCATATTATTGATCATATGGGGGCTTCCTGCTCATTGAGCATAGCTATGAATACCCTCTTGATCCGGATATCAAGCCAATATTATCAATATTATCATAAGAGCATAGCTCTGATTACTTCGGTAATCCGGCTATCAAGCCAATATTATCATAAGGGGCCAAAGAGAGTCTGCTGTACATCACAGTTCAAACATGGGCATCCCTTGAGCACAGCTCACAATATCACTTGGGGGCTATGTTCGAACCATAGTCACACCTCTTGATAGGCTTAAAGCCACCAGGGAAATCACTTGGGGGCTCTGGTCGTATCCGAACCATAGCTTATACCCTCTTGATCGGCATAAGGGCACCAGGGAAATCACTTGGGGGCTTGGTCGTATCCGAACCATAGCTACACCTGTTGATAGGCATAAGGACACCAGGGAAATCACTTGGGGGCTATGGGTTCAAACCATAGTTACACCTCTTGATAGGCATAAGGGCACCAGGGAAATCACTTGGGGGCTTGGTCATATTCGAACCATAGCTACACCTCTTGATCGGCGCAATGCTACAATTATGACTACTTGGGGGCTCTGGTCATATCCGAACCATAGCTTAAACCCTCTTGATCATACATATACATCATCACATATTGCATCATACATTGCATCATCATTACATCATCATAGCATGTATCATATGTGCATGGATACACCGGCTTATATGGCAGGAATCAGTTTTCAAACCAGGTTATATTATTCAAATCTGTAATAGCCAACATGGCTGGATTTTTATTATGGTTATCAATAACCAATGTTATGATTGAGGTTTTCAAAGTCGCTTTAGCACAATGGCTATTATTTTATCATGGATATAATTTATTCTACAATGGAAGGAATAGTCCAGAGTCGCTACAGGCTTACGACCCGACACTTGGGGGCTACATTATTCATGTTGAGATTACATCAAAATATGCAAGTCCCATGTCACTGCTAGCATGCACCACGACACTTGGGGGCTAATGTAAAGTCATTTTTTGCTCACCTTATTAAAGACCTGACTCATCACATCATAATGAGCCGGCCCTTGGGGGCTACCAATTGCTCCTGTCAACAATTCAAGGTACACAAATCTTAATCCATTGTATTGAAAGGTCTGCTACTCAGTTGGTACAACACAAAGCTCTTAACCTTGTGGATGCAGGTTCAAGCCCCATGATGGTGGTTACACCATATGAGATTATTTTCAATGAAGTATATATAATGTCCCAGCTCAATATTATCTTACTGAGCCGGCCCTTGGGGGCTACACGTTGCTGTTCAATTCTACACAATCATATTTATAAAGTCCCTGCTCATTATTGCATAATAACCCGGCCTTTGGAGGCTACACTGGTTGAAGTTTCTTAAGCATCGAGCAATTACAAGTCCCAGGTTGCTGCAAGCATGGCAACCCGGCACTTGGGGGCTACATATATGGAGTATTCAATTTATATGATTGAGATGAACAAACCAGATTTCTTCAAGGTTGCAACACTTATTGGAGCAAGTCTTAAGTTATCACTATGTTCTCCTCTTAAGACTTGGGGGCTACAGATATTATGCATATAAAGGAGGAACGTCTTCAAATTATCAGTTTTGAGCAAATCAGGAAGATCAATTACAAGACCCGGTGTCAACAACAATTATGACCCGGTGCCATCAATATTTATAAACCGGCAATTTTGGCAGTGATAAACCGGCAAGTTCTACATTTTCAAACCGGCTGATATCAATTGAATATTTGAAGACCAATATTTTTGTCAAATCAAAGCATTGAAGGACGATTCAAATGGATTCTTTATTTACAAAATATCTTCTGCAAGCAAATTGATTATGAAGCTGGTCTATTGACTCCGATTTTTTAGAAGGAAGAAATGACAAGGACTTAAGGATGATCAAGTGCCGGTTTATAAGAATATTTAAACCGGAGCACAACCCTCCAAATTTGTTCTTGTGTTTATGTTGCAGATCAGTTTAACATGGATAAATCCAAATTAAACTGGGGGATAATGTCGGGGATATACCCAGCGGCGTAACCCGGCCGGAAGTATAACCCGGCCGGACTTGGCGCTTCATCATAACCCGCCCGAGGACTGGCGATTCATGAGTCTGTCGGTTCACTGGTCTGACGATTTACGAGCCTGGCGACTCAGGAATGACCCCGACGACGGGTCAGATGAAGGACTAGTCCCAAGGCCCAGAAGGCCGGTTCATGTTATGGGGGCCGGTTTAAGAGGAAAGCATAAGGAGTATTTCCTTATAATGGAAGCAAGACTAGGACTCCACTTGTAATAGAGTAATCCTAATCCAACTAGGACTAGTCATGTAAACCGCCCCTTCAACATATATAAGGAGGGACAGGGCTCCTCAAAGAGAGGAGGCAAGGAAGAGAAAATAATCTCTAGGGCTAGACACAACTAAGGAGGAGAGCCAGTTTATGCGGCGACTCCCTCATGAGCATAATGAGACCTAGCCACAAACAACATGTAGGGCTATTTCGGATGATGGTTCCTGGGGCCCGAAGCTGTCTAAATCCTTGTCTTGTGTGATGATCCGCTTTGCGTCTTTCGTCTCGATCAACCTGTCTCAAGCTACCACATAGATGCGTTGGCCTCACGACTAAGTCCTCACACTAGGACATCTGCCGTGACAAATCCACGACAAGTAGGGAATGGTGTTACTTGTCGGGTGAAACAGAAAAGGATCTTCCCTCGAGATTTTGCTGGTACTTATAGTGTAGTAGAAGGTCCAAGTCCATCGGCTAAATCTACAAACATAGTATCACCTGCTCCACCAGCAGCATCATCCGCTTCAACTGTACCAGCATCTCAACGAATTCCTTGTTCGTTTGCTCCCGAACCAGCCAGTTCCCAAGTTGCCTTCACACCTAACACTACTTCTGAAGCCTGCTGACACAACAGGACTTGGCAAGATCTGATGAACCTCATGAGCATCAATACCAAGACGGCACCTGACCGAGTTAAGTTGCGGTTGCATGCTCCATTATATGTACTCTGACGGTTTGATGTGCGCCAACACTTCCCATATTCGGTGTTGAACTAGCACCAGGGCACAAGCGGAAACAGACATAAGGGATGATGCTTGACAGATTAACAAAATCTAAAGGAGGAAGAATGGATATCCATTTTGAGGTAGGTTTAAAAAGGCCACATGATGCTACATAGTTAGCCAAGTTAGTATCAGAGCCAGCCATTGCCGTTAGGTGTCATGCATGTATCCTCCCAACGTGGATCTAGTACAGGAATGAGAAAGACAATACCCAGTTTAACACCTTCCTTGACCATTTATCCATAAGTAATGTTATTCATCGCAATTTGTAATATTGTCTTGCTCCGTGCCATACTTTCTAGCTTCCTCCTAATAAGACCCACATTCTTTTTTTCAACAGATGAGGTTCAAGTTGGATCCGAAAGATGATCCAACTAAACAAGCATGCTCATGTTTTTCAGTCTGCTCTGCGACAATATTGGTACCACCTTAGAAAATCTCACTTTGAAGGCAAGGCTAACAATGAAATCGCCCAAACATCTCCAGTGGAATATATTACAGATGAAGACTGGACAACCCTTGTTAAAGACTGGTCTGATCCAAACTATGAGGTAGGGTATATATATTTGACCAGACCACATATTGAAATTGTATTTATGTATGTGCCAAACAAGTGTATCTTCTTTTAGGCTAACTGTTTGAAGAACAAGGCCAATCGTTCTAAAGTGAAATTCCAACAGACGACAGGATCTCGTAGCTATATTGCACACTGCGAGGCTCTTGTAAATAGCTGCTAGTTCCTTCTTTTTTCTGTGCCATATTATCGTATCTATATTGACTTGTTCCAAATACAGAGGAAAACCCGTGCAGACAATAAAGAACCTGAACCGAATGCAGTGCAAATCTTCAAGGATTGCCACACCAGCAAGATGAAGGGCATGAGCACACCAGTTCAAGCCGCTATTGTAAGTCCTTATTCCTCCTACCTTTGAACTGATTGGTACTATGATGTGTTCATTTAACTGCTTAGTTTGCAGCCAATGTCAGTTACTCTGTTCACTTTTATACATAGTTGTCTTAACATATAATTTCACCTTACATGGTTTATAAGAGATGAAGGATATGCTTTTGGTCTTGATCTGTAATCTAGTTGTGATGTTCACGTGCGCACACAATGATACAATAGCCTGTTTGTTTTATATCTGTTTGCCCATGATATGAATGATGTCATACTATGTTCATCCTACTTTAAACCATGTCTCTTTATCCTTAGATGTCAACGAATGTGAGGAAATAGACAATATAGTAGGCATGCTACATGGACATATGTTCCGGAAGTGATTTTATTATGTAGTTGGCACTAAAATACATGCTAATGTATTACAATAGTTCACCAACATAAGTTATGTATAAATGTGAGTGAACATAAGTTATGTATAAATGTGAAACCTAATTTGTTTGTTTTTGTCTCATTAGTAACCTATCTGGTACACTAATCTGCAACTTCAAACTTTCAGCAAGCTATGGAACAAATGATTGAACAACCACAAACACATGAATGTGACAAAGCTACCATCGGCACAATGTCACCTCTTGCTGTAGTGCGTCAATATCTCTCCACTAACAGTGCAAAAAGCACCTTCCTGCGTAATTCTGGGTTGGTTGTCAAGGTAACATCGTCCAAATTGCCTACTGAACAAAATCTTCCGACTAGATAGAGTGATATATCTGTGCTCCAAACACAAGTCCAATCCCTAATGGACGTTGTTTCGGAAACAAGAATAGTGGTTGACAAATATCGTGAACATATGAATGGTTTTGAAACCAGACTATCAGACATTTGCTTCGTTGTTCAAGAGCAATGGCGGAAAAAAGGGGAATGTTGTGCTGCTCCATCAGATTCTACAGCCTGAAACATTAGCACTCAGGTCAAATGATATGTGCTTCTATACATCTGATGGTGCTTTTATCTACAAGAACTGTAAACTTTATGCCAACAGGCCCTTTGTTGTATGGTTGGAATTTATTTTGTTGTGATACAACATTTGTGATGCTGCCAAAGGCTGCAGTAATTACGACGCTATTTTTGTATAGTGTAGGTTTATCTTAGTAATGTATTTGGCCGAAATCTTCGTAGGATCCCAACATGCCAACATTCGTCGGGCCCATACCAATTGGGCTAAAGACTATTATGGGACGAAATTTGCATGTAGCCCACTAAAAATATCTGGGCCTAAATCAACATAAGCTTTCATATTTTTCTGGTAGGCCTGTGCCCATAGTGGGCCTTTAACAGGCCTAAACATAATTTGAGCCCTCAGTGATAATAGGCCATTTACAGGTGTAAATATCTCGAGCCCATAAAAACATGGGCGTTTAATAGGCCAAAAGTGAAATTGGGCCCTGATTATGCCAAATAACCCACTGGTCTTAGCAGGCCAAAATGGTGGCCCATTTACAATGCGGATCGTCCATAGGCAGAAATTCGGACGGGTCGTAAATGCGTCGACCTATTACACGAGCCTTTAACAGGTCGGAAGTTTGGTCGGGCTTGACTAGTGTCATTTTTATATGGGCCGTTAGTAGGCCCAGTGTGAAGTTGGGCCACATATGGCCCATGGATTTCATCCGATATTAACAGGCCGAAAGTCACAGCAGGCTGAAAGTGGCCCAAATTTATAGTGGGCCTCTAACAGGCCGAATGTCAGACATGCCCGAATATGACCCATATCCCTTCACGGTCATTTATGGGCCGAAAGTTTCAACGGCTTATAAATGGGCCAAAATGAAGCAGGACCTTTAACCGGCCGGAAACACACCGGGACATAATTCGGCCCAAATACTTAGCGGACTGTGAGAGGGCCACAAGTGACCATGTGCCGCGATGATGACAAGTTTAGGACGGGCCGTTGACGAGCCGATTTGACTCTAGCTCCACGGGCCTTAACTGAGAATGTTGGGCCTTTAGCTGGGCCGGCCCATTATGGTCTGCAAAATCTTATGGGCCTTTAGCTGGGCCGGCCCATTATGGTCCACTAAATCTTGTGGGCCTTTAGTTGGGCTGGCCCATTTAATCTTTATGGGCCACTTTTGGGCCGATCCACGTGTCAACATATCATAGGCGCATCTCGCCCATTGGATGAGTGACACCTGTGCCAACGCGAAGCTGACACATGGTTCCTTCAGCAAATGAGAATTTTACACGTGGAAAATCGGCATTGGTCATGGCTGTTAGCGGGTTATCGGATCCAAAACTGGACCCGATAGCTTAACGGCGACCCGTTATGGTGGATGCCACATGTCAGTCACCCTTGACGAAAGCACTTCTATGACGCGCGATTTATCATCATGGAAGTGGACACTTCCGTGATGATAATATTGGCAATGTCATGGAACACTTCTACGATAGTATAGGTATGACTATCTTGATTCTGTCATAAAATTGTCATGGATATACATAGATGACAGAAAACATGACCTACTGTGACAAACACGTATCATCACGAAAGCTTATTTTTTTGTAGTGCTAGTGGTTCTGAGAGGGAACAATGCATGTTTGATGACGAACGGGAGATAGCTTCCCCTTACGGCTTCAAATTTTTTCTATGTTTAACGTGCACTAATACAACTGTCATGTGAAAATTTGAAAAATTCAGGGGTCATTTGACCTTTTAAAGGCATTTAAATGATTTTCTAGCCATTTATTGACCGTAATTCAAATTTGAACTACATCTACATGCAACGGCTAACCATAATGGTTTGAAAAATCATATTTGCATACTTGTGTGCGAGTTAATTCCATGTGCAGCAAATTAGAAGGAATTTTCAAACATATTGGTCTCACGGCATGGACACATGTACATGCATGGAGTGACATGGCATTTAAATTCCAAAAAATTAAAAAAATGATCAGAAAAACATGAAACCTTACTTGATGTAATGTCATGCCACCAAGGTGATGTGGTAAAAATTGGCCTATTTGACGAAAGTTTGGACACACACCCCTCACAAGCCGGAGCAACTCACTAGAAGGCTAGTTGTTCCGAGAGGGAACAATGCATGTTTGGTGACGAACGGGGGATAGCTTCCCCTTACGACCTTCAATTTTTTTCTACGTTTAACATGCACTAATACAACTGTCATGTGAAAATTTTAGGGGTCATTTGACCTTTTAAAGACATTTAAGTGATTTTCTAGCCATTTAATGACCATAATTCAAATTTGAACTACATCTACATGCAACGGCTAACCATAACGGTTTGAAAAATCATATTTTGTGTACTTGTGTGCGGGTTAAAAAATCTTCAGACGATGTAAATATCTGGTGTTAAAAATGTAAAGATCTGGCATTACAACTGTTCGAGATATGCCCTAGAGGCAATCATGTGATGATGATATTTCCATATGTATTCATGAGTCCTTTGTATTGTCCTTGAACATCACTAATGATATGTATCAATAAGTATGTGACTTGTTTGTGGAACTATGTATTGTATGATGATTGTTCTAATGGTCCCTAGTTGATAAGGTTATGCAGACACATATCCTTGACTAGTATATGACTCGGTTGATGACTATGTTTCACAAGTCATGCGCATGGAGATGTTAAACCAATAGTATGGACTCGGGGATGGAGATCACCGAGTCGGACAGACCCACTTTGAGACGCAGCGAGATATAGTCATCTGTTAGTCTCATGTACAATGTCTATGACCATGTCCTAGACCTGAGGTCCTCACATGTTCTCGGGATGAGGATCGGCTCACTTAGGGTCTATCAAACGCTACTTCATAACTGGGTAGTTATAAAGGTAGCCTTCGCGTGAGTCGTGGACATGCCGCGAGATATGGTTGACCAAGATGGGATTTGCCCCTCCTATTTGGAGAGATATTCTCTGGGCCCTCTCGAGTGATCAAATTCGGAAAGCATGGCCACACGACTTGGGTTAAGTGTTAACCCAGTTCGGGAATCTGTATCACGGTTTCGAGAAGAGAGGTCGAGCTATCACAAGGGTGACAAGTACTCGCCTTGAGCTCGACAACAAATATCGTGAGGCAAAAGGAATGTTGTATATGACACATTGTCGAGGTTCGTCAAACGACTTTACGCACACATGGGAGTTGGCACGTTCTGCTAGGAGCTGCTACCAACTATCGACTCTGGTCGTGTCCATGTGTACGTGAACCTATAGGGTCGCACACTTAAGGGGCTGCAGCCCATTCGGATTGGATTCGAGTGGAAAATGGATATGGACTCCTAGTGGGCTCAAGTGTTGAGCCCACCTCGGAGGTCTATATAAAGGGGAGTGGGCGCACCACTTAGGGTTAATCCTTTCGAACCCTGGTTAGCCACCGCCACTCCCCACGCCCATGCCGCGTGACCGGACCTTGCAGTCCGCCGCTCAACACTGCCCCCCGTACGTGTGGATACCTTGGAGGCATCGCATCTGTAGTGCTTGGACGAACCGTTTGAGGGAACCATGAGGTGCCGTTCACGGGAGATCGCCGTTCGTGGGTCTTTGTTGTTCGCGGGAGATCGGCAACATGAGGAGGAGACGTGCCGAGAGATCGACTACACGCATCACCAACTCTACTGCCGCTGCGGTGACTGCGCGTCTAGTGGTAAACCAGATCTCATAATCTATTTCCAACAGCATGATCTTGGGTGCACGGTAGAAAATTTTATTTGGCGCTAGCGTAGCATACTGCGTGTTCCAACAGTGGTATCAGAGCCTCCGCTGTGTGGTGATTGATACGTCTCCAACGTATCTATAATTTTTGATTGTTCCATGCTATTATATTATCCATGTTGGATGTTTTATATGCATTTATATGCTATTTTATATGATTTTTTGGGACTAACCTATTAACCTAGAGCCCAGTGCCAGTTTCTGTTTTTTCCTTGTTTTTGAGTTTTACAGAAAAGGAATACCAAACGGAGTCCAATTGATGTGCCAATTTTTGATGATTTTTATGTACCAAAATAAGCCCCCGAAGTAAAAGAGTTGGGCCAAAAGAGTCCCGAGCCATCCACAAGGGTGGAGGGCGCGCCCTACCCCCGGGGCTCGCCCCCCTATATCGTGGATGACTCGAAGACCCCCCCTGACATGAGACTGACGCCAAAAATTCCTATAAATATAGAAACCCCCGAAAAGAAACCTAGATCAGGAGTTCCACTGCCGCGAGCCTCTATAGCAACGAAAAACCAATCGGGACCCTGTTCCGGCACCCTACCGGAGGGGGGAATAATCACCGGTGGCCATCTTCATCATCCTGGCGCTCTCCATGATGAGGAGGGAGTAGTTCACCCTCGGGGCTGAGGGTATGTACCAGTAGCTATGTGTTTGATCTCTCTCTCTCATGTTCTTGATATGGCATGATCTTGATGTACCGCGAGCTTTGCTATTATAGTTAGATCTTATGATGTTTCTCCCCCTCTATCTCTTGTAACGGATTGAGTTTTCCCTTTGAAGTTATCTTATCAGATTGAGTCTTTAAGGATTTGAGAACACTTGATGTATGTCTTGCATGTGCTTATCTGTGGTGACAATGGGATATTCACGTGATCCACTTGATGTATGTTTTGGTGATCAACTTGCGAGTTCTGTGACCTAGTGAACTTATGCATAGGGGTTGGCACACGTTTTCATCTTGACTCTCTAGTAGAAACTTTGGGGCACTCTTTGAAGTTCTTTGTGTTGGTTAAATAGATGAATCTGAGATTGTGTGATGCATATCGTATAACCATACCCGTAGATACTTGAGGTGACATTGGAGTATCTAGGTGACATTAGGGTTTTGGTTGATTTGTGTCTTAAGGTGTTATTTTACTACAAACTCTAGGGTTGTTTGTGACACTTATAGGAATAGCCCATTGGATTGATCGGAAAGAATAACTTTGAGGTGGTTTCGCACCCTACAATAATGTATCCATTTGTTCTCCGCTATTAGTGACTTTGGAGTGACTCTTTATTGCATGTTGAGGGATTGTTATATGATCCAATTATGTTATTATTGTTGAGAGAACTTGCACTAGTGAAAGTATGAACCCTAGGCCTTGTTTCAACGCATTACAATACCGTTTTCGCTCACTTTTATCATTAGTTACCTTGCTGTTTTTATAATTTCATATTACAAAAACCTATATCTACCATCCATATTGCACTTGTATCACCATCTCTTCGCCGAACTAGTGCACCTATACAATTTACCATTGTATTGGGTGTGTTGGAGACACAAGAGACTCTTTGCTATTTGGTTGCAGGGTTGTTTGAGAGAGACCAACTTCATCCTACGCCTCCCACGGATTGATAAACCTTAGGCCATCCACTTGAGGGAAATTTGCTACTTTCCTACAAACCTCTGCACTTGGAGGTCCAACAACGTTTACAAGAAGAAGGTTGTGTAGTAAATGAGGGAGTCCTGGATTAGGGGGTCTCCGGACAGCCGGACTATATCCTTTGGCCGGACTGTTGGACTATGAAGATACAAGATTGAAGACTTCGTCCGTGTACGGATGGGACTCTACTTGGCGTGGAAGGCAAGCTAGGCAATACGGATATGGATATCTCCTCCTTTGTAACCGACCTTGTGTAACCCTAGCCTCCTCCGATGTCTATATAAACCGGAGGGTTTTAGTCCGTAGGACAACATACAATCATACCATAGGCTAGCTTCTAGGATTTAGCCTCTCTGATCTCGTGGTAGATCTACTCTTGTAATACTCATATCATCAAGAACAATCAAGCAGGACGTAGGGTTTTACCTCTATCAAGAGGGCCCAAACCTGGGTAAAACATCGTGTCCCCTGCCTCCTGTTACCATCCGCCTTAGACGCACAGTTCGGGACCCCCTACCCGAGATCCGCCAGTTTGGACACCGACATTGGTGCTTTCATTGAGAGTTCCACTTTATCATCATCATAAGTAAGATGGCTCGCCTTGTTGTCAAGGACAACATCACCTCTGGGGGAGCCCTGGCTGTAGGCCAAACTCTCCAACTAGGCGGCTTCGTCATGACCGCCCGCTCGGCCGCTGCGCCGACGATGACCTCTCGGGTCATCAAAAATAGCCTCCACATCGGCTCAAAATTCGCTGAGCAGATGGATCCAATGGAGCTCTCCTCTTTGAGCGAGCTCTTGGATCACATTGCCGCTCTGGGAGTCGCTACGGACTACTATCAGATCGGGTTTAAACCCGACCAAAGGGAGATTAACTCTCCGCCGGTCACCCATCAACTAGCGGTGGTGGAGGAGCAATGTGGCAATTCTCCCTCTATCCTGAGGACGAACTATCACTACAAAAAAAAGACACATCCGTGACATTTTGGGCCGAACGAAATTTTTTTGTGTCATACATATGACACTTCTATGACGATAATTGTGACAAAACCCGGTATCATCATAGATGTGGTGGGCTCATACTTCTATGACAAAAAATCATGACAGAAAATGGGCTTTTCGTCCTGGGCGGGCCGGAGATGCAGCTGCATGACATTCTTTGGGCCGTCCATGACGGAAAAAACCATGGTAGAAGCGAGGGGGAGGAAACTTTCGGGGAGTTCCCGGTTATGGTGGGAGGTCGGGGGCCGAGCGATGCGCGTTCCTCTCATACACGTACGCGCGTGTGTGCGAGGCGTTGGCTCTAACTGAACCTGAGCGAGGCGTTGGGCTCTAACTGAACCCGAGCGATTGCACTGCAGGCTACGCGTTACTGAACCCGAGCGATCGATCGATGGCTGTTAACTGAACTCGATCGAGCGATTCCTTCGCTACTGCTGCTAACTGAAGCCGATCGATGCTGCCTCTGGGATGAACAGTGAGTGTTGCGGGGGGGTTTGGATGAACAGTGAGCGGTGGCATTGCCTCTAGATGAACAGGACCCCATGGTGTGGTGGAGGGCTGGATGAACAGTAGACGGTGGAGGGGTGCCCGTGGAGGGGTGGTTGAACATGACCCCATGGTGTGGAGGGCTGGATGAACAGTAGACGAGGAGGGGTGCCCGTGGAGGGGTGGTTGAACAGTAGCCGGTGGAGTAGCGCGCGGTGCAGGCTGGATGAACAGGAGCCCGTGGAGGCTGGAGGAGGTCGATGATAGGCCGTGGAGGCTGGAGGAGGTCGACGATAAGCCGTGGAGGCTGGAGGAGGTTGACGGTGGAGATGAACAGTATCCCGTGGAGTCCCGTTTTGTGGTATGCCACGCCCCTCCCGATGAACAGGACCCCAGTTTCGACCGTAGCGCTCCAACACAAGTCTGTTTCGTCCGTTTTGCGGTACGCCACACCCCTCCCGATCAACATGACCCCCGTTTCGACCGTAGGAGGTCCGTTTCCTCCGTTTTGCGGTACGCCAGACCCCTTCCGATCAATAGGACCCCATTCCGAACGTAGGAGGTCTGTTTCCTCCGTTGTGCGGTATGCCAGGCCTCGTTTCCATCGCCTGTTCCGTCCGAGCCCTCCCGATGAACACGACCACGCATTCCATTCCGACCCAGCCGGTTGGCTCCCACATGTTCCGTTGCCTCCCGATGAACATGACGCATTCCGTTGCCTCCCCATGAACACGACGCATTCCGTTGCCTCCCCATGAACACGACGATGACGTTGTTTCTCCGTTCTGACCCAGCCATGTACACGAGCCCTGGCCGTACGTATGCGCGAGTAGGCGTTCGAGACCCTGCCCTGTATGTACACATACGTGGACGTATTTTCTTTCTTGCACCCTGGCCGATGTACGTACGTGTACATGCTACGTGCGCGCCTCTACTACGACACGCACGCGCCTCTACTACGACACGTATGCGCCTCTACATCCACAAGTATATATGTATGTACATGTTCGCGACCAGAATGACAACGCTACGTACGCTTCGACTAGGTGGGTCCCGACTGTCAGGCACTTCCTTGCTTGCGAAGATGTAGCTGGTGGGTCCCAGCAGTTAGGGGGGCGAATCATTTTTTTTGCCCGGACGCACTTCCTTGCGTGCGAAGATGTAGCTGGTGGGTCCCAACAGTCAGGGGGAAATGTTTTTTTCACGAAATACAGTGGCCCGTCCGGTGGGTCCCAGCTGTCAGGTGGAGGAATCATTATTTTCCGCGTAATAAGGAGACACTTCCTTGCTGCGGCCGTGGACCCAGCTATCAGCCTCTCCACGTACAGTCCACGTCCGATGGAAGTCGTTCCTTGACCACATTGACCACGCCGCGCCGAGAGCACCAGGGCGGTGGACGACGGCAAGGCCTAGGAAGGGGACAACGGGGAGCCGGGGAAGACGCGGCAGTGGAAGCCCGCGCGGAGAGGAGTACGAGGGTTCACTAGTTCGGCTGCGGTGTGGGGCTGCCGTCGCCGCAGAATAACAGGGGGTTGGGTGAGTAGAGGGATGGCCTGGCCAGCGGTGGGAGTACTACGGGGAGGTGAGGCATTCACGGCATCACAGTCGGCCACGGGAGGCAGGAGCACGCGACACGACCGGCGCTGCTTTGGGCGGCTGGAGCAAGAAGACCAGAGGTTGAAGAAGCACTACGGCCGTTGGATGGACATCGTACGATCACTGCAGCTAGAATCGTTTATATTGACTAAGTTGACAAAGCCCTTGGTACGCGTCAACTTAGTAGGCCCACATCTCAGATTTGGCAGAGAACATATAGCCCATTTGCGATTTGTAAGAATGTACAACCCATTTTTTAATTCTAATGGAATTTACGACAGCCCATTTACAGTTTGTTAAAAGTACAGCCCAACTTCTAGCTAGGACAATGATTAATAATTTTAAACAACCGCTCAAAACAGAATTCAAAAAAAATTCCCACATTTTTATGGGATCCGAAATTTCTAGTTAGGTCAAATATAATTTCAAAATAAAGTTGTATTACATTAAAATCCAATGAAATATTGCGCGTGCAACAAGTAATGAAATTAAAATTTTCAAATTCCAAAAATAATATATTTTTCAAACTAATTACGTGTTTGGTGCATAGTAATTGTCTAGTTATTATAATTACATCCCATTTATTATTTCTTAAAGTCCATTTTCTTGTTAAGCCTAATGCATACCTCCTAGGAAAGTTTGCAGCCCAGCGGGGCGGAGAATAACAAGTTGACCCGGATATTGTGTACAACTGTCGGCCCAGTTGCATTGCTGATGTTGAAAAAAAGGCCTGTGTAGTACAATACAACCTAACATGGTTACTCAGCCCACATTCAGCGACGCCGGAAAGGCCCAAACAAGGCTTCTGTACAACTTTTCGAAGTCACTGATCTCAATTAATAACTTAAGAAAAAAGTTAGATTACAGTGGAACCTAATTAAAAGTTGTCACGAGCAAATAAATAATTCAACGGGTCCCACTTGTGCATCTGCACGTGTGTGTGCGCGCGCGTGTGTGTGTGTGAGAGAGAGAGAGATAGAGAGAGACCCATCGGTCGATGCTCGTAAATACATCTTTCAGCCATATGCATTGCTGATGCTCAGTAAAAACTTATATAGTTGACACAATCATATAGAACATCATAGCACACTGAACTTGCATACAAAAATTTCACGCAGGCGGCACAATCAGGATGGAAGCAGTGGATCGCTACGGGAAGGGCTATGTTGAAACCAACGAATTCGTACATAACGGTTCATCGTCTTTATCAATGACGGGGAAATATCATGAATGTTGTGCAAAGAAAACAAATAGACAACACAATAAGTTCTGCTAGCACATTAAGTTGACGTACAGCCCTTCCTAAAAAAAGTTCAGGTACAAAATTAGAACAGGTAACAATCAAATGTACTGGCATATCAGTGCTTCACACCCATAGCTCGGATTTAACTAGTACTCCCTCCATCCAGGAAAAGTTGTCCACAGGGCAGTGTATTTGTTTTTTTTGCAAAAAAACCCACAGAGTTTTAAACACGTCACAAAGAAGTCCATCTCCTTCCTTCCTCCTCCCCCGTCGCCCGCGCCTTGCAGCCATCGCCGGCTACCCACCCGCGCCGCCGCCCGCCTGGATCTGCGCCGTGACCAACACCAGAACCGTGGCTGAGCCCGCGACCAACAACAGTGCCGCCGCCCGCTTGCACCTGTGCCGCGGCTTACCACCTGCATCGCCCGCCGTGAAGGCGACCTGCGCCGGCGCCCTCCTCGAGCTACGCCGCCGGCCCCGTTGAAGGTCGCCGCCCACATTCGCCCACCTTCGCCGCCCACCTGCGCCTCCGATTTCATCCGCTTCGGCCGCCGGCGGCATGGACAATTCCGGCCACTCCCGCCTCTCATGCTGCTACTGGTGGACGACGCCGGCGCCGTGGACCTCTGATGCTGCTTTTGCCTTTTCCCCTGCCTCGCCTCTGCTGCCACTCCTGCCTGTGCTAGTGAGTCTGCCCCGCCCGCCTCTGCTACTGCTGCTGTTCAATTTGTTGCTGTGAGTCTGAATTTGCTGTTCTCAGTACAAGCGGAGAAAATTCAGTCAGGGGATACAAAGCTAGAGAAATAATCCAGGACAAAGGTTGTACACTGCAGCTAAATGATGAATAGATTATAGTGAAAATTTAGTTTGATGCCATCAAATTCATTGAGTAATACTCTTGGCATTCTTGGAGTTCTGCTAGTTTTTGGAAGTTTTTCTTGCTACAGTTAACTGAAAATGTTCAGTGTTCCAATATTGTAGAGAAACTACAGTGCCTGTAATTCAGTTATGACTCCTTTACTGAAACTGTAGTGTTTGCTAAAACTGAGATGTAAACTAAAGGAGTTTGTGATTTGCAGAAGCTGTAGCATACTCCAACAAGTGATAAATGCACTCAAAAGTTCACTGGAAAAATGCAGAGGCTGCTCACTTGTTACTGAAATTTTTCTGGAGTGATAAATGCACGCAAAAGAAGTTCAGTTAACTGTTACCGTTGCTGTATGAATTCCAACCAGGTCAATTTGTTGTCAATTACTCTGTAATACTCAACCAGGTTTATGCAAAATGAAGATTAACCATGTTTATTTGGATTTATTTGAATCATTTGAATTTATTTGCTTTATTTGGATTTATACACCATTTTGTCCAATTGCAAACATACCTAAAGTTTCCAATTGTCCAATTTCAGTCATTCATTTTACAGAGAGCTAAGCATAGCCATGACTCTTCCCTAAATATTCCTGTAGAATCAATTCAAGCAGCACAAAACTGAAAACTGAAAACTGCCAGAACCCCTTAACTAAGAGTTGATAAAAACATGTCCCTAAAATTGGAATTATTTGAATTAGCTAGGCTTATTCTTCTTCATATACAGAAAAAGATGAATATTGTTCGTCTACTAGTTACTTCAAATTTAGAACTGATTAAACACTTGTAAATCTAGAGTGGTTTTAAACTTAGAGTGCACCAAGTAATAATATCCTTTGCCAGGCTACACACCATCTACTTGGAGTAGACAGCAAGATTCATAGAGACATGCACGCTTCAATAGACTTGTGAATGCTAGCAAAGTGATAAGTAAAAACTTGGATGTTCTTAGAAATATAGCACCAGAGGACATTAAGTGAACTGGCCTGTATGCTAAAGGCAAGGAAATGCCACCTTCTTTTCTTCTTCGAGAAGTTGATGAACTGGCCTGTATGCTGCAGCTACACATAGGTTCTGCAGAAAATGCACCAAAAGAGTTACACACAAGTGAAGTAAGTGGAAAGCAACATTTAATCTCCACTTCTTTTCTTTTGGTAGTGAAATTCAATCTGAATTTTGTAAGCACAGAAAATGCACCAATACTGAACATTTATTCCCGCCTCCACCATCATCTTGTCAGTTTCGACAGTGTGTGTATGGAGTAGTTTTGACGGCAGTATAATTGAGCATCATGTAAACACTATGAGAATGATTAAGGGTTCAGCAATCAGATTATAATTATGACCAGAACAAAGGAACAAATATCATGGTTAGTTTTATGTAAAAAAATCAGAAATGGAGTTACTCACTTGAATTTACTATAGTTACTCACTTGAACTTACTGTAGTAGTGGCCAAAACTCAGAAAAGTTACTAAACAATAGAAGTAGTGGCCAAAATTCAAAGTACTGAAAAGATTCTACACTAAATATACACTGTTATCCATGTTCTGTATCCAGGACATTTTTTTATCTGTTTGCATGCATAGGTCCCACCTATCAGGAAGGATGAGCAAGTACACAAACAGGTACAACTCATCAGTCTACCCGCATAGCCTTTTCGTTTAGTCTACCTAGACGTCTAATCAACTGCCGGCACGCCACTTCTCCCATTTACTTCTCCATTGGGAACCGATTCTCCTCGGCTTCTTCAACTCCCCTTCGTCTTCATTTGCATCCAAACCCCACTGTGTTCACATTGTTTTAACCTCTTTAAATAATCATCTACTACTTCAGTTAGACTAGCCATCTAATCCTAATTCTCCAAACCATAGCCCTCCGTTCCAGCGGTTCCAAATGGCGGAAGAGATCGAGATGCAGGTTTTTAGTGTCCAACATGTCCTCGTCGAAGGCTCGATGCGCATAGTTGCCACCGTCACCGTCCACCCAAGGGTTGTTCGGTAGTGGATCAACAATGTATCCAACTCCCTCAAAAAGGTTGAGACGAGGGTCATCGGTCTCGACGCAGAGTACACGGAGCGTGCCCCTGGGAAGATCCAGTGCGCCGTCGTCCTTCAGCTGTGCCACGAAGATGATGTTTTGGTGTACCACATCATACACTGGCCCTCCATACCACATGAGCTTCACGATTTCTTGTCTCGGGAGGACGTATACTTCTGTGGGGCAGCCATCGAAGGGGACAAACAGAAGCTGAAGCCGTACAACCTTGATTTGAAAAGCATCGCTGACCTACAAACCAGAATCAAAATTCCTGTAGAAGATTGTGATAAATAGACACCATCCCTATTCGACATAGCAAATTTTGTGCTCGTTACAAATCTTCAGAAGGGTGACGAGACGGTGGCATTAACGTCGTCTGGATGGGAGAATTATCCCTTGATGTACGAGCAGATAAAATATGCTGCCCTCGATGCCCGTGTGAGTTTCGAGATAGCTGCAAGGTCCAAAGAGCTTGTTGCGAAGCCGTCTCCCACAGAGAATGAGAACAATAAGAAGAAGAAGAAGAAGTAGAGGAAGAGGAAGAAGAAGAAGGAGAAGAAGAAGAAAAGGCGGCACCAGCAGGAGGGCATTATGGATGGATGAACTATTTCCTCTCTTGTAAAAAAAATTATTCCCTCTCGGTGTATATTGATATAGATGGACTATTTCATTGGTGTGCATGTCTTTGGAACAGAGTAGTAGTGTGGGTCCGCTTGACTATAAGGAACTATTTATCCGCATATATAGCTTTCTCTGCTACTCCTTCCAGTGATCGGTATGCAGTGCATGTGTCCGTAGACATGAAAGTTTGTGTGCATGACATGTGGGCCACCTAAAATGCGGCAAGCATCAAGTTTCTACCACAGCCACCCGCGATTCCCACGATGCCGCTCAAACCCATGAAACCACACGTCCCCCGACCTGTGGCTCACCCCTCTTGGCCCCACTGCCCCTCTGCCTACGGGAGCATTACATGTGGACCAGTCACCTATCGGGTCCACATGTTATTGACTCAAAGGTAGGTGTAGTAAGGCGCTGAAGCTCAGTCCCGACGGCCCTGAGAGGGAAATGTAACTCCTGCGCCAGGGCTTGTGGTGCTCCCGCAGCACGAACTCATGCCAAACTCGAGATTTGTTTCTTTACTATACATGCACGCAACGATTTAATGGACATTTTAATCTCAACATGTGATGGGGAGCTCTAAATTTGAATTTGGAACTTATAAAACGAAAAGATTCAAAACAAATAAACTGGGAGAGAGGGAGTATATCGTAGGATGTGTCCCATACAAAATAAGTCCCCTGGTTTGTCACCGCGAAGATGCGGTTAGAAAGGAGCACAACGTCTTCCTACTCGTACGGCAACAAATCGGCCGCAGACAGCATGGTCCGCCTTTGACCGCATGTGCAAGGTCCGTGCTATCTTATTCAATCTCACCGTGGTTCCATCGTACCAATTCATGCGGTGGCCCGTTGTATGGCTGATCCCAATGTTGGACAAAGGTTCTACGGGAACGGTGTCACCGTTGTAAATGTTGTGCAAATTGAAGTTGGTACCCTCCTATACATACCCTCCTATACATATGCAAGCCAATCTCCACTCGCACCGAGCCTAACTTGTGAAACAGTGGGCAGGGGGAGAATTAGGAAATGGACACGGAAGTAGTCTTTAGAATGCATTTACTACGTGATCAAACTCATCTTACCTACTCATCGGAGGAAATCCGAATGCCCCTGAACGTCGGCATCTCAAGGGGCGTCAACTTGCAACTACGGCCACGCCACGCTAGATAGACCCCCAAGGAAACATCCTCGTGCATTCCACGGAACATCAAGATGCATTTGTATGAGTAGTTTATCTTGTGAGAGAAAAGGATGAACGAGGGAAGGCCTCTAGAGATTGAGATGGACACTACTACTACCAATGTGCTGGCCCGTGCGTTGCAATGGATCCAAAGTAGTAGAATAATACTTGTTCACGAGCTTGAAATATAAACACTCTAGTTTTGATATACACGTGTCAGCAGACATGACAGCTTGTCCATGGAAGTTGAACCACGACGACCATCACGTTTCTTGTTTCTACCACTCCCACACCCACACGCGATTCCCACGACGCCGCTCCAACCCACGGCACGACGTCCCCGACGTGGACATGGATCCTCTGACGTGGCTATTGCTACCTCTTAAGCACTGCATTCGATTTCCCCGAAGAGGAGAGGATGATGCAGCAAAGTAGCGTAAGTATTTCCCTCAGTTTTTGAGAACCAAGGTATCAATACAGTAGGAGGCTACACGCGAGTCCCTCGTACCTACACAAAAACAATAGCTCAACGCAACCAACGCGCTTATGGGTTGTCAATCCCTTCACGGTCACTTACGAAAGTGAGATCTGATAGAGATGATAAATAATATTTTTGGTTTTTTGGGTATAGAGATGCAAAGTGAAAAGTAAAAGTCAAAGTAAAAAGCAAAGCAATAATAAAGTGATGGAGATTGATATGATGAGAAAGAGACCCGGGGCCATAGGTTTCACTAGTGGCTTCTCTCAAGAGCATAAGTATTCTACGGTGGGTGAACAAATTACTGTTGAGCAATTGACAGAATTGAGCATAGTTATGAGAATATCTAGGTATGATCATGTATATAGGCATCACGTCTGAGACAAGTAGACTGACTCCAGCCTGCATCTACTACTATTACTCCACTCATCGACCGCTATCCAGCACGCATCTAGAGTATTAAGTTAAAAACAGAGTAACGCCTTAAGCAAGATGACATGATGTAGAGGGATAGTTTCATGCAATATGATAAAAACCCCATCTTGTTATCCTCGATGGCAACAATACAATACGTGCCTTTCTACCCCTTCTGTCACTGGGAAAGGACACCGCAAGATCGAACACTTCTCCCATGGCAATAAAAACCAATCTAGTAGGCCAAACCAAACTGATAATTCGAAGAGACTTGCAAAGATAACCAATCATACATAAAAGGATTCAGAGAAGATTCAAATATTATTCATAGATAGACTGGATCATAAACCCACAATTCATCGGTCTCAACAAACACACCGCAAAAAGAAGATTACATCGAATAGATCTCCACGAGAGAGGGGGAGAACATTGTATTGAGATCCAAAAAGAGAGAAGAAGCCATCTAGCTACTAACTATGGACCCGTAGGTCTGAAGTAAACTACTCACACTTCATCGGAGGGGCTTGGATGATGATGTAGAAGCCCTCCGTGATCGATGCCCCCTCCGGTGGAGCTCCGGAACAGGCCCCAAGATGGGATCTCGTGGATACAGAAAGTTGCGACGGTGGAATTAGTTTTTTGGCTCCGTGTCTGATCGTTTGGGGTACGTGGGTATATATAGGAGGAAGAAGTATGTCGGTGGAACAACAGGGGGCCCATGAGGGTGGAGGGCGCGCCTAGGGGGGGGGCAGGCGCGCCCCCTACCTCGTGGCCTCCTGTTAATTGGCTTGACGTAGCGTCCAAGTCTCCTGAGTTGTATTCGGTGAGAAAATCACGTTCCCGAAGGTTTCATTCTGTTTGGACTCCGTTTGATATTCCTTTTCTTCGAAACCCTAAAACAGGCAAAAAACTGCAATTTTGGGCTGGGCCTCCGGTTAATAGGTTAGTCCCAAAAATAATGTAAAAGTGGATAATAAAGCCCAATAATGTCCAAAACAGTAGATAATATAGCATGGAGCAATCAAAAATTATTGATACGTTGGAGACGTATCAGCTATCACTGCCTTGCCCTGCCTTTCCTTTGCTGACAGGTGGGACCCACGCTTATGGGTCCCACATGTCAATGACAGAATGGTAGGATTGTTCGCGTCAGGGGATCCTCATCCCCCCGACGTGCCCCTCATCCCCCCGACGTGCCCCTCATCCCTCTCGGCCCCACCGCTCCTCTGCCTTTGTGTGCATGACATGCGGGCCAGCTGAACTGCGGCGACCATCAACTTTCTACCACAGACACACCCGATTGGACATGGTTTGCCTGCTCCGCTGCTGTGCTCCGATCCGTACTCCCGCGCCATCGAATTTTCATCCAGCGGCCGTGACACATTTCGTCCCGGGCATCAATCCTCAGCTAGAGTACTTATGTACTCCCTCCGGTCCTTTTTACTCTGCACATTGGATTTGTCGAAAGTCAAACTTTGCTAAGTTTGACCAAATTTATATTAGAAGTTATTAGCATCTATAATATCTAATAAATATAATATGAAAATATATTCCAAGATGAATCTAATGATATTGGTGTTGTTATTGAATGTCTATAATTTTTTACATAAACTTGGTCAAAGTTGGATGAGATTGACTTCGGACAAACCTAATATGCAGAGTAAAAAGGACCGGAGGGAGTACTACAAGTAGTACCCGCCGGTGTGGCCATCTACGCCTCGTAACGCCCCGACGCCCAGCTGTGGCACCCTCGCCACGGCCATGCCACCACCGGCCGGTTCATCTCGAACGAGTGAGTCGCGAACCACGCCACCACCATGAGAATGACATGTGGGCCAACCGCTTTTAAGGTCCGCATGTCATTGACTCATAGGTCGGGCACTAAGCCATGGAAGTTCGGTCCCGTGGGCCCCGAGAGGGAAATGTAACTCCTGCGGCAGGCCTTGTGGTGCTCCCACAGTACTAGCTCGTGCCAAAACTGGAATTTGTTTCTTACTACTACCAACTAGTACTAGTAAGGTACACATGCATTGCACGCATGAGATTCTGGTGGTTTATGCATTATGCTTCTACATGTGGAGCTTTTTGGATTCTAACATGTGGAAAAATCTGGTGGAATGTAAGGTTAGGCAAGTTTGATTAACTTAGGTGAGTGTTTGGTTCAAGCCACACCTTAGGCAAGCCACACTAAGGCCCCACATGACATACACACAAAAAATGTGGCAAGATTCCCTTAGGCTTGCCAACTTGTTTCTCTCATTTTGAAGAACTAATAACTTTGCCTAAGCTTAGTTGTGGCAAAGTTAGGGTCTGTTTGATTCAAAGGATTTTCATAGGATCTTTGAAGGATTAGAATCCTTAGGAAATTTTCCTATGTTGGTCGTTTGATTCGTAGGATTGAATCATGTAGAATATTTTCCTAAGGATTCATTTGTACTACGTTTCACAGGAATTCTAACATGCACTCCAACCTCTTGAAAGAAATCCTTTGTTTTTCATGTGACACAATCAAACAAACTCAAATCCTATAGGGATCCAATGAACATGCCATTCCAATCCTACTTTCTTCCTATTCCTGTGTTTCTGCAATCCTATGAATCAAAGAGGCCCTTACTCATGAATTAAGTTCAACCATGGAGTCTTCTAGATTATACATGTGGCAGAATCTGGTGGATGATATCCAATAGCCAGTAGTGCTCGGATTTACCATCTTTGTACCGTCGGATTGGCTTCATCCAACGACCAACTTTCAAAGTTTTTCACACACTATATAGGGGGTATAGATATAGATGTGCAGGTCTGTTGCAATGGATCCAAAGTATATATATCTATTTAGTGGAGTGCACTCTAATCACATTATCTATTTATTTTTCTCTAACCTTCCGTAGCCATGCAACCAAGCCACATAAGCTTCATGGGTGCCCCCCACATCATATTATTCATACTACGTTGATTGAAAAAAAGATAAATCACCCAAAACAAGATCTTCCCGTTTTTGTTCCTACGATGTTGTGCCGTGCACGTACCTACTAGTTGTATAGTGGTAGTACTAGTAATATAGTATTAGGAGTACAAAATTGGTACTAGTAGGAGTAGTACTAGTACGGAATGCTCCTACTCTATCAACGAGCCCCGTATGACACCAAATTTCTTGGCTTCCGTGCTACAGCTAGATCTTCCCCTCGTTTCTGTTTTCCAACCCGGCGGCGGGCGGGGTGTCGGTTTGCTCAACGGCGGTACCACATGAAAGTGAAAATGCTAGGCAACACGCCTTCTCTAAGCTGTGTGTCGTGCCGGACGTGCCGTGTTGTACTCCCGATTCCCGGGCGTGTGGGGGTGCGACGCGAACGCGGCAGGACTTTTCCTTTTACCAGCAATGTGCCCGTGCGTTGCGACGGATCCAAAGTAGTAGAATAGTAGTATTTTTTCACAAACTTGAAAGAAATCACTATTGTTTTGATATACTCCTAATATATTACTCCCTCCGTAGCTAAATATTTGTCTTTTTTGAGATTTCAAATGGACTATCACATACGGATTATATAGACATATTCTAGTGTTTCTAGCAAGATGCCTGCGCGTTGCACAAAGTTGATGGAAAAGGTAAGCACAACTTATAAATTGATGGATGGAGTACTAGTTACAGTGATGCATATAATTAAGCAAAGGGATCACACTTGTCGGTATTGACTGGAACGAGAATGCAACAGCACAATAAGAATTAAGGTCACGATGATGCGATCGCAGTGGTGGTTACAGAAGGCAAGAAGAAAGATGGATCCACGAACGTACGACCTCCTCCTCCTCCTCCTCAACTTAGTGCGCCGGGCCACCGACCGACGTCTTTTGTGGCGAGGTCGAGGTGCTTCTCAGCAAAGGCATTCAAGGCTTCCACCCGGTTGAGGAAGGCCAACCCGTAGCGTCCTCACTGGCATTGTAGATATCTATGTACATGATTTCCTCATACATGTGGATGTGTAGGTCGACAAATTCTTGCAGGGCGAGGCGCCTCGCGGCGAGCGCGACCTCCAGGTGGACATTCTTCGTGGCGTCGGCGGGCAGTTGCAGGGCCACCAGTGCTGGAAAGAGGTTCCGACCATGGAGGCCGATTAGGGTGGCAGGCAATGAGGAGCCCGGGCGCGCGGGCTGGAGGAGTACGGCGATGTCGTCCGCGAGCTTCTTGAGGATGGTGAACTTGTTGCTGGTGGCAACGATCATCTGGTCCAACTGAGAGTCATAGTTGGCGTCGAAGGCGGCCATCCACGAGCCGGTCTCCAACACCATCTGGAGACGATCCTCGGCGCCATGCCACAGGCCGGCGTCATGGACCATCTGGCGCAGCCGCTGGCCGCTCACGAGCATCGCCGCCATGGGTCTGAAGTGAGCTCTTTTGCGCTTAGTGTAGGTGCTTAGGCAAATGCTTAGGTGCGTATGATGTGGTAGATGCATTGGAATGGAGGGGCGCCTTTATATGAGGGCAATGAGGGCAAACTGCGTTGCATTCACATCGTGCAGCCTCTTTTCCCGGACCTCCTCCCATTACTTCCCTCATGCATTAATTGAAGGAGGATGCATTGGCCGTTCAACATATCGGGAACTGCTACTCCCTCCCTCATCTGCATTAAAGCCATATCGGGAACTGCGCCGCCCGCTGTCAAATCAAATAATCCCTCCGTCTAGGTGAGTATTAAGTCATCTTACGAAAACCAAATAGTAAAGACATAGGCGTGGTGCATTTACTCTCACGTTGTTTCTTATTTTTTGACATAATTAGAGGAATCAACCAAGAAGAGATGTGGGGCTTGTATGCTTTTAATGACTTGAGACTATCAAACATGACATGTAGTGGTCAGTTCATTGCACAAGAACAAATACAACCCACGTCAGCACACACGCATCTTATATAGCATCACATCCAATGGCTATAAAAGATGATTGAGACTAAATTATATCTCATCTAGATGAGTTCTAGCAAAACTGTATTAATAATACTTAGTACTCCTGCGCCATGTATCATATATTAGTATCATGTAGTACTTTATTTATTTACGAGGTATCCAGATGGCACCGCACCGCCAAGAAAAGAGGGTAACATCAAAATTATGGACTACTTTTTTGAGTATGTTGGTAAGTTCCGGTCATAGTCACTTGTTGAAATCTCTAAAAAGATAAATACTCCCTCCGTCCAAAAATACTTGTCATCAAAATGGATAAAAGGAAATGTATCTAGACGTATTTTAGTTTTAGATACATCTCTTTTTATCCATTTTGATGACAAGTATTTTCGGACGGAGGGAGTAGAAAACAGAGTTGGTGATGATGGTGTGCGTGCCATCCTACAATATAGGCCGTCGGATTTATATCTAACGGATAGGAAAGAAACTATGGCAATTTTGCAAAAATATACCCACACGTCTCTCCACATTCGCAAATAAGGCCTTCCCTCGTTCAAACTTTTCTCTCACAAGATAAAATACTCATACAAATGCATCTTGAGGTGTCCATAGAATCAAAGAGAGGGATGATGTGTGTGTGTGTGTCCGCGCGATCGATAAAGAGTGCCATAGAATTTGTGTGTGCCCACGTCAAAGATATAGAGTGGCTGGCCTACTGGAACGTGAGATGGGACATGTGCAGTTTGTCTCTGTGGCATGGATGCCTACCTGCAGCGCTCGACTATCGGTGTGTGGTGGAGGAAGAGGGAGGCCCAATTAACTATAGAGGTACTGTCGGTGTCAAAACCGGCGGATCTCGGCTAGGGGGTCCCGAACTACGCGTCTAAGGCGGATGGTAACAGGAGGCAGGGGACACAATGTTTTACCTAGGTTCGGGCCCTCTTGATGGAGGTAAAACCCTACGTCCTGCTTGATTAATATTGATGATATGGGTAGTACAAGAGTAGATCTACCACGAGATCGGAGAGGCTAAACCCTAGAAGCTAGCCTATGGTATGATTGTATGTTGTAGTTGTTGTGTCCTATAGACTAAAACCCTCTGGTTTATATAAACACTGGAGAGGGTTAGGGTTACACAAGGTCAGTTACAAAGGAGGAGATACACATATCCGTATTGCCTAGCTTGCCTTCCACGCCAAGTAGAGTCCCATCCGGACACGAGACGAAGTCTTCAATCCTGTATCTTCATAGTCTAACAGTCCGGCCAATGGAGATAGTCCGGTTGTCCGGAGACCCCCTAATCCAGGACTCCCATAGTAGCCCCTGAACCAGGCTTTCAATGACGATGAGTCCGGCGCACAGTATTGTCTTCGGCATTGCAAGGCGGGTTCCTCCTCCAAATATACCACGAAAGAATTTGAATATAAGGATAGTGTCCGACCCTGCAAAATAAGTTCCACATACCACCGTAGAGAGAATAATATTTCCACAAATCCAATTTGTTGACTTGTTTTGGCAACACGACATTATGTCATGGCCCGGTGATTATTCGAACCGTTTCCTTTAGCTAGCCCCGCACATAACGCGAGGCAGTTTTTTGACACGTCTTGTTGAAGCAGAGATCGTGTCCCCTTATCACGGGATTCTCATCAATACGGGTGTGGGTAACCCAACCGTGCCATCAATTACGGCGCTTGGGGGATAAGCGAGTTTTACCAGGCTAGTGGGGACGCTTAGTTTCGTCCGCCCATATAAAGGGATAAGGATTCACTTTTTCATCCACGCCTTCTTCCTCCTTTGCTCATCCGTTTTCGCACACTCAAGCTCTAGCGCCCAAGTCCGCACTTCCCACCTCAACCTTCTCCAACCATGTCCGGAGCGGGAGGCAGGTGGATGGTCTCCTCCATCACGGAGGGAAACATCAAGAAGCTGAGGAGAGCCGGATACCTGCGCGACGACATCGCGCACCGGCTCCCAGACGAGGGGCAGCTCATCCCCACCCTCGGGCCCCATGAGAGGGTAGCGTTCCTTACCCATTTCCTCCGCGGACTGGGATTCCCTCTCCACCCATTTGTCCGGGGGCTCATGTTCTACTACGGCCTGGATTTCCACGATATGGCCCCGAACTTCATCCTCAACATCTTGGTGTTTATCGTCGTGTGCGAGGCCTTCCTCTGCATCAAGCCCCACTTCGGCTTATGGCTGAAGACCTTCAATGTCAAGCCGAAGGTAGTGGGCGGCCGCCAGGTGGAGTGCCGAGGCGCCATGGTGGGCAAGATGCCCTACGTTACATGGCTCGAGGGCTCCTTTGTGGAAACCATAAAGGGGTGGCAATCGGGGTGGTTCTACATCACCAAGCCGCGTGACCCTGCATGGGCAGCGGCCCCTGAGTTCCGATCTGGCATCCCCACGCGACTCACCTCCTGGAAAGAGAAGGGCCTGTCCTGGGGTAGTTCGGAAGAGCTGACCGGACTCCAAACATGTATTCAAAACATGGTGAACAAGAAGCTCAAACTCGTCAACGTAGTCTAGGTCATGCTCATTCGCTGGATCCTCCCGTGTCAACAACGGGCCTTCAACTTGTGGGAGTTCGACCCGGCGCAGCACCAAACTCTAAACAGGCTCTTCGATACAACACACGAGGATGCCTGGAAGGTGCTATTCAAGGGCGCCGAGGTCCCCCCACCCATTACTGAGGATTGCGGATTCAGCGCGAAGCGCCAAGCCAGTGTGGTAAGCTGTTGTACCTCTTACAGGATACTTATTTTTTCATAGATTGACTCCATGCGGGATCTAAACTCGCGTACCTTTGACAGGACTGGCAGGAGACGGCCGGACAGGTGGACTGTCCGGCTCCTTTGCCCAAAGGCCTAGCAGATGCTCTTCTGATGAAGATGCTGACTCCGGCTCCTTATACGGTGCCGGAGAAGATCAAGAAGGCCAAGGGAACCCAGAAGAGTTCCCGACGCCAGGCGTCATCGGACTCACCGTCCGAGGACTCTACGGCGCAATCCTCCCCCGAAGACGAGGAGGCAGAAGAAGATGCTCCCCCTCCAGACGGGGGAGACAAGAAAAGGAAGGCCGCCCCAACTAGGGAGGCCGAAGGGTCCAAGAAGGGGAAGACTCTCCTTCCGGACAGCTCTACCACCGCCGTCGACGGCGAAGACGAGTGGCTGCCCAGGGCCAAGCCCCTGGGGAAGTCGTAAGTAATCGGATACCAGAGTAACTCATAGTATTCCTTTGTCGCACTACTTCACCTAACGCCGAAATATGATTATGCAGGCCGCCCCGAGCCCGTATTGATGTATCATCGGACGGCTCCCTGGGTTCGTCGGATATGGATAGCGATCCAGTCCCGACCGCCACCTCCCCTCATCCTGCGGATGACGCCGAGGTGCTGTCTCACGAGGCACCAGGTCGAGAGGAGACAGTCCCGGAGGCGCCTCAAGGCGGCCTCCCGGACTCCGGGAGCCGAGGGAACAAGGCCCCTGAGAGCTTCGAGTTCGGCCCTCTGCCAAACACCGCGCCGGAACCTCCAGTGGTTCCGGGCTTGGGCAGGCGGTCTCCTTCTACGAGGGGCGAGACGCCTGTACCGGTGACCTCTGTCCATCCAGAGGTGCCGGACAATCAGCTGGAAGCGCTTCGCAGCGCTTCCATCGACGAGGAGCACTGCACTATCATGAGTGCGGTGATCCAGAAGGTTCAGTCCGCCAAGAGCGGATTGACTGAAGCCTGTGCCAGCCTTCTAACAGGCTTTGAGGTAAGTGTTTGAAATATAGGAAAATATTACTGCATAGACAGTAGCCCCTGATGCTCTGTTCGGTGTTCACAAAGAAAAGCTGAACAGAGGATCAAACAATATCGCAGGAGTCTAATATGAGTATGTCAATATGCGTATGCAGGCTTCGCTGCTGGCGTCCGCCGCACTGATTGCGGAGTTCGCCGTACTGAAGCAGGACCTCGAGGGGTCCAAGAAAGAGCTCGGCCTTGCCAAGAGGCAGCTCGAGGAGAACAAGGGTAAGCAATACCCTGTCTATAGATATGTATATATAAAAGAAGATGCGATTGCAAAATGAGAGGATCATCGTATATTTGCCAGGGGCCACGACCGAGGTGGCGTCCCTGAAGCAAGTGCTAACCAGGGCCGAAGATAAAGCGGCCAAGGAGCGCACCAAGGGGGAAAAGCAAGAGGCTCGTGTGGGCGAGGTGCGGCAAGAGCTCCAGGCTCTCGTGACGAAGCACGAGGCGTTGGAGCTTGACTCGAAGACGCGAGAGTCTGAGCTTGCTGCGGCCCTCGAGAGCGCAAAGAGTGCCAAGGCCGAGGCCCAAAAGGCCCTCCAGGAGATTGACGCAATGAAGAAAATAGCGGCGGGTAAGGCATTCTATATGCAAAGCAAGCATGTGAAAGTAAATTACCGATTACTTACCCGAATTCGGAGCTCTCCAGGAGCATTCGTAGATTTGCCCCGCAGCATGTCGGATGCCACACAATTTTACCAGGTCGAGGAGGGAAGCTCAATGGAGAAGCTGTTCTGGTCTCAGTATACTGAGACCGAACACCCGATGCCTCTGAGCGACCAGCTAAAGCAGCTGGTCGAGCTGCACAAGGCGGCCGAACAGGCCATGAAGGGCCTTATAGTCCGGCTATGGCCTGGCGACGCCCTTCCGAACAGCTCCTTCGGCCTGGCGAGGCGGCTTGTGGATGCCTGCCCACGGCTGGAGGTCGTCAAGCGGTCCGTCTGCATCGAAGGTGCACGCCGGGCTTTCGCCCGTGTGAAGGTGCAGTGGGCCAAGCTAGATGCTGTGAAGCTGATCAAGGAAGGGCCGCCGCAGGGCAAGGAGCATCGCACCCCCGAAATTTATTATGAGGGTGTCCTGAAGGGTGGCCGTCTTGTAGCAGACGAATGTTCAAAGGATGTAATATTTGAGTAAACTTGCTCGTGTGATCCTGTATGATGAAAACTTGTTTCATATGCGCTATGCAACGCTTGTGTGAATTTAAAATATTACCTTATGTTTGGCTGTTTATCCAATCTGAGAGATGGCTAGTCCTTGGCTTCTGCCCCATGCCACTAGTGCTGGGGTGTTCGGGATAAACTTGACCACTCTTGTTCCCATGTTTGGGTCTTTCGAGGGAGGTGCTCAGCACAACGAACCAGGCTACCGGACTAATAATGCTTTATCACTCTCACTTAGCCATAGAATTCTATAATTTTAAATTTTGGCGAAGCCCCTGGTATTCGGAAGGCCGAATTCGGGGCACGATACACGCCTTTAAGCCGGACAGGGCCGGCCCCTCGCTCTAAGCGGCATAAGTCTTTAGGGACTCGAAAACCTCGCCGAACAGCGACCAGTCTCTCGCCTTATCATGACAGTTAGTTTTAGCTTTCTCTACTGAGGTGCTTAGCCCAGCAGAACCGGGGCACAATCGCAGTAGTTCTCCTAGCGCTACCTTAGCCGATAGAGCGGAACGTAAGGTACCAAAACATAGGAGCCGGGCAAACCCAACATTTGACCAAAGACATGATTCGGAGCTGATGCATATAATGCTATAAGTTCGGGGTGCCGCACTTGTGAAAGTGTTCGGACTTTTCACACCATATTGTGGGGTATGTAAGAGCCTGGTGTATTGGCCATACCAAAGTGTATGGTTGCAAGGCGTCATTAATGAACACATATATATAACAAGAATGAAACAAAAGTCGTAATGTTATGCATTGTTTATTCAAAAAGGTGCGTTAAAGCAAAATGATACAGATGGTGCGATTAGCAAAGAGTAGGACTATGTCCCTTCCAAGGGCAAGCTGAGGAATAGTATTAAATCAAATATTTTGCTCATTATTGTAATCCACCTGGGAATTCCGTGGTGTGACATAACTTTCTGCCTCCTTGGTTGCTGCATCATGTGTTCGGCGATAGTGCTGCCGGACAGGGTTTCCAGAGATTAAGGTCCTGAAAAAGAGAAAAATAACCAAACGGGAAGCCCCTAGTGCGGTTTAAGCCGTGTCTTGGGGCGTGTCGCAGTGTGTCCCCCTCCCCACCTGTGCCCATGGTATTTTTAATGTGTAATTATGTACGCGTGGCACGAGTTTCGCCGTTCGGCTGGGACTGGGGTGGGGGCCGCATTGCTACGCGAGCTCAGATCGCGCCAGGCGGTCTAGTTGCCGATTGCTCCGAGCGCGCTTGAAGGTGTCCGGGTCTTGAAACGCCAAATTAGTGGATTGCCTTGAGAGGCTGATTCGCGCTTCTGCTGTGAGGGCCGCAGTGTGCTCCTCCATTCGGAGAGAGCGTTCTGTGTTTCCATTGACTGTAATAACCCTGCGGGGTCCTGGTATCTTGAGCTTGAGGTATGCATAATGCGGTACCGCATTGAATCTCGCAAATGCGGTTCGCCCGAGCAGTGCATGATAACCACTGCAGAATGGGACTATATCGAAGATTAACTCTTCGCTTCGGAAGTTATCCGGGGATCCGAAGACCACTTCTAGTGTAATTGAGCCTGTGCAATGGGCCTCTACGCCTGGAATGACGCCTTTAAAGGTCGTTTTTGTGGGTTTGATCCTTGAGGGGTCTATACCCATTTTGCTCACTGTGTCCTGATAAAGCAGGTTCAGGCTGCTACCGCCATCCATAAGGACTTGAGTGAGGTGAAATCCGTCAATGATTGGGTCCAGAACCAATGCAGCGAATCCGCCATGACGGATACTAGTGGGATGGTCCCTGCGATCGAAAGTGATCAGATAGGAGGACCATGGGTTGAACTTTGGGGCGACTGGCTCCAACGCATATACATCCCTGAGCGCACGCTTCCGCTCCCTCTTGGGGATGTGGGTTGCGTATATCATGTTCACCGTCCACACTTGTGGGGGGAAACCTCTTCTATCCTCCGGTGTGTGGCTACCGGGGCTCCTCCTCGTCATCACTATGTGGTCCCTTGTCCTTGTTTTTGGCAATTAACTTGCCGGCCTGCTTGATCACCCAACAATCCCTGCTGGTGTGATTTGCTGGCTTTTCTGGGGTGCCGTGTATTTGACACGAGCGATCGAGTATACGGTCCAAGCTGGACGGACCCGGCGTACTTTGTGTGAATGGCTTTTTCCGCTGACCAGGTTTAGAGCCTTTGAATCCGGCATTGACTGCCGTATCCTCGGTATTATCGCTGTTAATGCGGCGCTTATGTTTGTTGCGACTTGACCTGCTATTGCCGTCCTTGGTATCCAAAGTACCATGGTTCTTTGATATGTTATTACTGCGAGCCAGCCAGCTGTCTTCTCCTGCACAAAAGCGGGTCATGAGTGTCGTGAGGGCTGCCATAGATTTCGGCTTTTCCTGACCAAGGTGCCGGGCTAGCCATTCTTCGTGGATGTTGTGTTTGAAAGCCGCTAGGGACTCTACATCCGGACAGTCAACAATTTGATTTTTCTTTGTTAGGAACCGAGTCCAGAATTGCCTGGCCGATTCTTCTGGCTGCTGAATTATGTGGCTCAAGTCATCGGCATCTGGTGGCCGCACATAAGTGCCCTGAAAGTTGTCGAGGAATGCGGCTTCCAGATCTTCCCAACAGCTAATGGACTCTTCTGGCAAGCTGTTAAGCCAATGCCGCACTGGTCCCTTGAGCTTTAGTGGGAGGTATTTGATGGCGTGTAAGTCATCACCGTGGGCCATGTGGATGTGGAAGAGGAAATCCTCAATCCATACTGCGGGATCTGTTGTGCCGTTGTATGATCCAATATTTACAGGTTTGAAACCTTCTGGGATTTGATGATCCATTACTTTGTCTGTGAAGCATAAGGGGTGTGCGGCATCTCTGTATTGGGCTATATCACGACGCAGCTCGAATGGGTCTTGCCCGCTGTGTTCGGCCCGGCCGGATTTACTTTTACTGTATCCAGCGTGACGTTTATCGTCTCGCATAGTGGCGCACCCCCATGATCCGTAGATCGATCTTGCATGCTTTGCTTTGTCCTCCAATATGCCTCGCAGGTCTGGCGTATCTCCCCATGCCTTTTTTATTTGAATGGCGTCGGGGTGCGGGCTGAGTTTTTGGCTGGAATGCCTCTCTATCGCGGCCACAAGGTGGCCGATCAGCCGCGTCATATGCTTCTTCCTCCAGTCGGGGTAGCAACTTGCATTTTGGGTAACTCTTGGAGGGGCGCTCGAGTTTATACTCCTCGGCCGCGAGGACGTCAGTCCATCTGTCAGCTAGCAGATCTTGATCAGCTTGAAGCTACTGCTGCTTTTTCTTAAGGCTATTTTCCGTGGCTATAAGCTGGCGTTTGAAGCGCTCTTGTTTGACGGGATCCTCTGGCACAGCGAATTCGTCGTCGCCGAGGCTTGCCTCGTCTTCGGAGGGGGGCATGTAATTATCATCCTCTGTCTCTCCATCTGCCGCTCTCTCAGGAGGGCTGGCTCCTCCATCCTCCTGCTCTAAATCTTGCTGGAGGGGATTGTTGTTGTCTTCGGCACTATCCGGAGTGTTATTATCTCCTGTGCCGGTATCACCACTTTTGCTTTGGCGGGACTTAGAGCGGCGCCGCTGACGTCGGCGCTTGGATTGCTTCTTGGAGGGGTCATCCTCCGCTATCTCGTCGCCATTGCCTTCTTTGGGTGTATCCACCATGTATATATCATATGATGAGGTGGCTGTCCAGTGCCCTGTGGGCAGTGGTTCCTCTTCGTCTCGCGCATCGTCGTCCATACCATCGATGTCTTCGGAGTCGAAGTCGAGCATGTCAGTTAAGTCATCGACAGTGGCTACTAAGTGGGTGGTGGGTGGGCCGCGAATTTCTTTGTCGTCCGCATCCCAATCATGCCGGACATAGTTCGGCCAGGATCCTCCTAACAAGGAGAGAGACCTTAATGAGTTCAGTATGTCGCCAAAGGGCGAGTGCTAAAAAATATCCGTGGAGGTAAACTCCATGATCGGCGCCCAATCGGATTCGATAGGAACGGGCGCAGGCGGTTCGGAGTCCGTGGCCGGAGAAGGATCCGGTAGTTTAACAACACGGCTCTCATGTAAGGTAAGGTCGATGTTTGGCTCGATCGCCGCTAAGGGTGAGGCCTCCGTGGCGGGGTCCATCCACCTGTCCTTGGACGGCGCAACTGGCTCCGAATTGAGGGTCGGAGCGGCTGCATGTGCGATCTCCTGAACACTGTCCAACGGTAGAGCTAAATCGTACTCATCGTCATCGCATGACGCACAAGGCAGAGGCTCGAATCTATCGAAGAGCAAGTCTCCACAGATATTGTCCGTGTAGTTTGAGCTTCCAAACCTGACCTGGTGGCTAGGGGCGTAACTTTCAATCTGCTCCAGATGGCCAAGCGAATTGGCCCGCAGTGCAAAGCCGCCGAACACGAAGATCTGTCCTGGGAGAAAAGTCTCACCCTGGATTGCATCGCTATCGATGATAGTAGGAGCCATCAAGCCTAACGGCGACGACACAGAGGAACTCTCAATGAAAGCACCAATGTCGGTGTCAAAACCGGTGGATCTTGGGAAGGGGGTCCCGAACTGTGCGTCTAAGGCGGATGGTAACAGGAGGCAGGGGAGAAAATGTTTTATCCAGGTTCGGGCCCTCTTGATGGAGGTAAAACCCTATGTCCTGCTTGATTAATATTGATGATATGGGTAGTACAAGAGTAGATCTACCACGAGATCGGAGAGGCTAAACCCTAGAAGCTAGCCTATGGTATGATTGTATGTTGTAGTTGTTGTGTCCTACAGACTAAAACCCTCCGGTTTATATAGACACCGGAGAGGGTTAGGGTTACACAAGGTCGGTTACAAAGGAGGAGATACACATATCCGTATTGCCTATCTTGCCTTCCACGCCAAGCAGAGTCCCATCCGGACACGAGACGAAGTCTTCAATCCTGTATCTTCATAGTCTAACAGTCCGGCCAATGGGGATGGTCGGGCTGTCCGGAGACCCCCTAATCCAGGACTCCCACAGGTACAATGGCTGGTATATGTGTGGAGGAGGATAGAGGCCTACCTCATGTATTAAGGAGATCGATCTGCCTCATGTATTAAGGGAGATCGATCAGCATCCATGCATATGTGCAAGAGAGGAATAAGGTCGGGAGAGAGACAGAGCTAGAGTGTTGGAGGGGGTGGTAGTGGAGTTGCTTCTAACAAATGGTGGGATAGGCTTTCCAGACAAACGGAGGGCACGCCCGCAATATCAATAAGAGAGGAGATGGCTGCTTGTTGTCTGTGCATGTGCATGTGAGAGACGGATCAGGAGGCATGCACGAATGATGAGGGGGGACGATGTGGCTGTGGTAAGGAGACGTAACTACATCGGAAGATCAATCGCCCTTTGTTAGAGAAAGGAGAGACATAACTTGTGAGGTACGTCAATCGATGGGGGGGTAGTTAAAGTCGATCTAGGTATATGTTGGGAGATCAATCGGTATACATGCATGTGTGTGTTAGAAGCAAATGAGGCACGAGGAGAAGGATAAAGAGAGAGGGATGCATGTAGGAGGTGGTACGAGAGGCATACTATATTGAGGGGGAGGAGTGTGCGAGTACGAGAACGATGAAAAGAGTGGTGGGAGTGAGGCATGGACGGTGACAAGAGAAGAGGGGAAGCTTGTGTTTGTGCTAGGCACACCTGGCTAGAGAGGCATATCGATCGATGTGTGCTGTAAAGAAGGAGCTGGGGGGCCTACACACACCGTGGGTGAACGACCTAAAGTGAAAAGACGAATTTGCGCGATGGAGCTAGAGAATGCTGAGGGAGGGTGAGAGGGATGCGGGCGTGTGCATGCACAAGAGAAAGTTAGCGCTAGCAACAAAGATAAGAGGGTTGTGTGGGTGTAAAACACGAATAGAGATCATATATACTTCATTATAAAAAGCGAATTCGGATATTTGAAGAATTTATCATAGTGTTTCATACCGACGCATGTGTGAATATATATAACGGTGATACACAAGTGTGTGGTTATGAACATGTTATACTACATTTAATATATTTTATCTCTACTCTTATAAAAAACGGAGTTGTTGATGATGGTGTGCCTGCCATCCTGCATTATAGGCCATCCGATTTATATCTGGCGGATAGCAAGGAAACTATGATGGTTGAAGTTGGCAACAATCATGATTGTAGATTCTTATTGAAATAGAGAAACGAATTCATATTTAGTTCGAATTGCAGCGGTAGTATAGACATTTGGAATGCACTAAAATGTTGGTATGAGTAGGTTACATGCATTATACAGCAAGCGAAAAAATTTAATCGGACATAACATGGATTCATACTCCCTCCTTCCATCTATATAGGGCGTAATGAGATTTTTAAGACCGCCTTTGACTATTGACAAGATTAATAGTACATGGCATGCACAATGTGAAAATTATATCATTGGAAGAACCTTTCACAGACGAATTTAACGCTTTGTGTAAGTTGCATGTCATATATCATTGCTCTAATATTTGGTCAAAGTTAGCATCGAAAAACACATTAGGCCCTATATAGATGGAAGGGGGGGAGTAGCTTTGAATAGCATTTGTATAGTAAAATGGGGCAAGACTCTCTCTTTGTGTGGTGTGAATAGTTTTATTTTTTTCGTTTTATTTTTGGTTGAGGGAAGTGCGAATTGATTTGGTACGTACAAGTGCAATATTACTACACGTTAGGCTTGTCCCTAAAATTCAACCTGCGTCTTGTTATATCCCGACAATTCAGATATCATGCTCCCAAAACTGGCGCCTTCACAACCCGCACCTTGCTATCCCGAAATTACAACGCGCGTGAAAACTCCCTCCAGCTGCCAAATCCCGACACGCGAAATCCCCCTTCTAACCCTGAGCCAAAAGGGCCGCTAGTTGAAATCGGTGGGGGGGGGGGTACTTTTGTAACACACCCTACATTTTGGACAAGCGCGTCCCTATGTCATGCTTCACCCCCTCCCATCGCCCCCTTTTCACCATTCGAAATCCCAGGCTGCCATAACCTCTCCGCTCCAGCCGCGATACCCCACCCTCCTCTATCCGCCACGTCACCGCTGCCCAGCCGGAGCCTCTTCCCTGACGACATCATCCACCGCAATAGCTCGACATCCCTCGTCCACCTCCCCGGATGAGGATCCTTCGTTCATCTCGTCGTCCCGCCGGTTCAGCCGCCCCGTCCTCCACCTCCAAGGAGCTGCTCCAACGATCGCCTCATCTATCGCGGCTGCTCCATCCCCACAGTGCCGCCTTAACCTGCTCCTTCGGAACCACAGCATCCTCACCGACTCCTCGGATGAAGCCGAGGCCTACTCGACGCCACCAAAGAGGTTGTACACTCATCGCATTGCACCTTCTCCTTATCTCGACCTCCCCGCGCCGACGGTGCTCCATCCCGCACCCCCATGGAGCAGCTACCTTGAAGCCGGTGCCGCGGGCGACATCTCCACGGCGACTCTCCCCCAGTGCGAGGCCCCTTCGGCGGCGGCGTCCATATCAGCCGAATCTACGGCTGCTGCTCCGGCTCTCGCTCGCTCGCTCGCTCGCGCTGCTGCTGCTCCAGCTCTCGCTCGATCGCTCGCTCGCCCAGCTGCTGCTGGTGCTCTCCCCCTTGCTCGTGCTGCTGCTCTGCTCCGATTAAGCCACACTTTAGTCGACTGAATCGACTTTTGGGTCAGTCGATTTTCAGGGATTGGGGGGGGGGGCTCGCCGGAGTTAAGGAAGAACCACCCGCAGCGGGGACGGGGGCTCGCCGGAGAGGTACCCCACTATCTATCTTAGGGTTCAGGGTGGGGGCGGGTAGCCTAGAGGGATGGCCGGGGCGGCGGTGGCGAGTTGTTTTGGGGCGGCGAGGTGGCGCTGGGGCCGGCGGTTCGGCCGGTGGTGGCTGGTGGCTCAGGGGGTTGTAGGTTGAAGATGAACTGCAGGCCCTCCCTAAACTACATGTCAAATGCCTCTCTGCTACCATTGCGTTCAGTTTCGATAGTAGCATTCAGATTCCACAGTAAATTTCAGTTTCGACAGTTAAGTTCAGAGTCAATAGTTTTTACCTCATCTGTTGTAGTCAGGTGGTTTTTGGTGATGTTAATTTTACATCCATTTTACATCATCTATTGGAGATGCTATTAGAATCCCACTTGAGATTGACGATGTCTGTCTTGTGCTGCTTCAACCTTGACGTCTTACGGCTCACCTGAGCTGCTCCAACGATAGAACGATCCATCACAACGGAGCAGTGCCCTGGACGCCGTCTACAAATTCCTCAGATCTTCCTCCACACCTCCAACAGCCACCTCTGCCTCAACTGCTTCAGCGACCAACCCAATGATGCCGAGGTCGACACGGCTACGACAAAGAGGTTGTACACTTGTTGCATCACTTATTACTATACATTCACGTCGATCCATTAGGGCTATTTTGGTTCAACGGAAAAACGTCGATCCACTGGTTGTTACCATCACTCTAAATTTTTGCATGCTCTCCTTACATAATCTCACCATATTTTTTTCGTATGCATGTCAGATATTGTACACAGTCATGCTGAACATGTAGAGAAAAAGAGAAGAGTTTTGCGCGGCAATACAATGTCATGCAGACATCGCTCCATGGTGGGTTCAATGGCAAACCCTCCCCACCCCTCTCCAGATTGTAATCCAAAGGAAGATATCTGTTCTGAGGCGGATTCAGACGCCGCTGACCACTCCTATTTACCCCCCAAGGTGTTTGCTCTACCTTGGCATGATGATGTTAGTCATATCATGCATATGTTGCCTTGCAGTGCCTACTTTCGACATCATATATGTCATCTGCTTAGTTTAGACATGTTCTGTAATGCCACCTATTTAGTTTCTATATCATATATGGGAATTATGCAGTCTCATGTCTTTTAGCCAGCCATAATATATGTGAAATGTGCAATGCCATCCTGTTTAACCAGGCATCATATATTTGAATGATATCTTACCCATCCTTTTCTTCATTACATTTCCATTTGTTGACAATATTTGTACATTAAACTACTCTTCCTGTGAATCAGCCATTTGGGTGGGAGATGGAAAAATCTGGAGTGAAAACAAGGCCTTCAGAGCAGACAGTGCTACCTGTCGAAGCAGATCTCTTGTTGGGTCCCGATAGCTCCTCAGAGATGGATTCAGAGACATATGACCAGTCCTATTCCCCCACTGAGGTGTATGCTCTAACTTGGCACGGTTATACTGCTCATATCATGCATACGGTGTCTTGCATTGCATAGTTTAGACATCATATACACAATATTCAACACCATGTTCTTAGTTCAGGTATCATATCGAATGCCCTCTATTTAGCATATAAATCACATATGTGAATTAAATGATGCGATCCTGATTACTTAGATAACATGTAGGTGAATTATGTCATGCGATCCTGTTTAGTTATTCATCATATCTTTGAATTATGTTATGCTATGCTATCCAGTTTAGATAGACATCATATATGTGAAATTACGTCATGCTATCCGTTTTAGTTAAACAATATACATGTCAACTATTTCATGCCCTCTTTTTTCCACACTATCTATTGCATCTATCTCTCATACAATGTCTGTACATTCAACTATGTTTCTGTAGCGACCAGACCTCAAACAGTCTGATCTCTGTGCTCCGGTGTCATCCCTGGATCAGTAATGCTGACACCACACAGTACTCGGAGGATTTATAACAGAGTTGCAATCACACACTTATTACATCGAGTGTCTCAAAAGAGAACTTATTACAATAAATATGGCTTAAGGCCATCTAATTACGATAACAGCGGAAGGCTTGGAAGATAAGTGAGTCCATCAACTCCAACGGCATCACTGAGTATAGAACCACGACCTAAAAACTCCTTAATCGTCATATGAAAAGTCTACAACATTAACATTGCAGCCCGAAAACGGGTCAGCACATGGAATATGCTGGCAAGGTAACACATAGAGAGTAATGGAATGCAACAACTATACTATATGCATATTTGGCTGGTGGAAAGCTCTATGGTTACAGTTTTGCATAAAGCCAATTTTTCCCTACTTCAAAAGGAATAAATTTAATTACTATCATGGTGGTTGTTAAACATTGAGAATGGTTGACAGCATTCTCAATCCCAATTAAGCATCATCATTAACCCAACAACATTAATTTTAGAGTAACATGTTGAGATTCACATGATAATCCAGATACTAGATACTCAAGATGTCCATAACCGGGGACACGGCTAATCATGATTAGTTTGTTACACTCTGCAGAGGTTTGCGCACTTTTCCCCACAAGACTCGATCGCCTCCGTTGGATTTCTCGCACTACATGGTGTTTGAGAAACGGATGACCTAGACACAGTCTTTCAGAAGCGCTAGCACCTTACGATGGATAGACCGGTACACCTACTTTCCCCTACATCTGCTAGTCTACCCTGTAAGAGTTCGCATGACTTAATCAACTATGCCAGAGCCCATAATGGCTTGTGGCTGCACACGGAAGTTTCTAGTTTGAAAAATCTCATGATCCCTTTGAGCCTGGGTGGCGGTCCAAAAGAAAACAGGCAGGTCCTGGAATACCCAGGTGCCTCAATCCACCCAGATGTGTGTTTAAGTTGCCACCTTAGATAAACCATTAATTATCAATCTCACATCTGTCATGGATTTCACTCACCCAATCCACGTCTACTAGCATAGCATGGCATAATAAGCAAACGTAGAAGTAACTCCCAAAGGTTTGATAATAACAGGTAATAGGTACTACCTCATCTACTTCCCATCCCACAGTTTAATTAGATCCTAATCATGCAATGTGTGAAGATTGATCTAATGCAAAAAAACTGGGTTGTAGAAAAGGTATGATCAAAGTGTTACTTGCCTTGCTGATGATCCGTGAAACCTAACGATTCGAAGTAACAGGCGGCGCACTCCGGGTACTCTATCGCAGGCAAACAAACAAGCATACAATAAGTACTCATCTAATGCACAGGTAAAACTCAAATAAGAGATCTAACCAGAAGGTTCAACTTAAGAACTCCGGTTGGCAAAAAGAATCAAATCGAACGAAGCAAAGAAAGTCAAATGGCGACAGAAAACAACTTCGTTCTAGTAATCTGAACCTAAGTCAAATTTTATAGTAGCAAAAACTTGTTTAAGTTGATTATTCGGATAGAGGGTTTCGAGACGAAACTCCAGGCGCTTGAATCGCCTGATTTCGATAAACGAGCGAAAAGTTAAACTAAAACGAAAATCGGATCAGAAATCACGATCAGAAAATAACCGCGGAAAAATCTGATGAAAAAGAAAAACGACGAACGGATTTTTTTTAAACGACACGGATTTCGAGGTGCGGCGAACCTCGGGCGACGGGCGGCTCCGGCGGATCGGCGGCGGGGCGGCGGCTGGCGGCGGCGGCTGGCGGCTAGGGTTAGGGCGCGGCTAGGGTTTCGGGGCGGCTGGGCCTTCGGGCTGGCTTGCCCCGGCTTATAAAGGCCCCGACCAGGCGGAGTCCTGGCCGAGTACGGCCCATAGTCGGTTCCGTTTTTTTTTCGCTCGGAAGAAAAAAAATAAAAAGAAATACTAAACGGACTCCAAAAATCCCGAAATAAATTTTCCCGGGCTTCTAAAATCAAGCCCGACAAAGTGAACATTTATTTGGGCCCTAAATGCAATTTTGAAAAACGCGCATTTTTCCTAATTCAAATAGAAACAACAAAAAAACTCCGAAATAAAACTATTTGATTTTTTATTAAATCCTCAATATTTTTATATTTTGGGAAAGTCATTTTATTCCCTCTCTAATATTTTTGTAATAGAAATAATTGATGATAAAATAAATAAAATCAAATGATCCTATTCTCAAAATTTGAGAAAAACTCAAATATGAAAATAACGAAATCCCCAACTCTCTCCGTGGGTCCTTGAGTTGCTTAGAATTTTCTAGGATCAAAACCCAAAGCAAATAAAATATGATATGCATGATGATCTAATGTATAACATTCCAAATTGAAAATTTGGGATGTTACAAACCTACCCCCCTTAAGATGAATCTCGCCCTCGAGATTCGGGTTGGCTAGAAAATAGGTGAGGGTGGTCTTTGAGCAAATCTTCCTCTCGTTCCCAGGTGGCTTCATCCTCCGTGTGGTGGCTCCATTGAACCTTGCAAAACTTGATAACTTTGCTGCAAGTAACTCGGCTGGCAAACTCGAGGATCTTAACTGGTTTCTCCTCGTAGGTCAAATCGTTATCCAACTGAATAGTTTCCAAAGGCATTGTGTCTCTCAATGGTATGTCAGCCATCTCAGCGTGACACTTCTTTAACTGAGAAACGTGGAACACATCATGAATTCCTGACAATCCTTCGGGCAATTTCAACTTGTAGGCCACTTCTCCCATACGCTCCAAAATTCGATATGATCCTACAAATTGTGGCGCTAACTTCCCTTTAACTCCAAAACGCTTTGTTCCCCGAAGTGGAGATACTCGAAGATAAGCTCTGTCTCCAACTTCGTAAACTGTCTCCTTGCGTTTAGAATCTGCATAATTCTTCTGTCTGGACTGGGCTACCTTGAGCCTATCGCGAATCAACTTCACTTTCTGTTCAGACTCCTTAATCAAGTCAGGTCCAAACAACTGACGGTCTCCAACTTCGTCCCACGACAACGGTGTCCTGCACCTCCTTCTGTACAAAGCTTCGAAAGGGGCCATCTTCAAACTGGTTTGGTAACTGTTGTTGTAAGAGAACTCTGCATATGGCAAATTATCGTCCCAACTAGATCCATAATCTAGCGCACAAGCTCTCAGCATATCCTCCAAAATCTGATTGACTCTCTCGGTCTGTCCATCTGTCTGCGGATGAAAAGCTGTACTGAATTCTAGCCTGGTTCCCAAAGTTGTGTGCAACTGCTTCCAGAACTTTGAGGTAAACTGGGTTCCTCTATCTGATACGATACTCCTCGGAACTCCATGCAGACATACTATTCTGGTCATGTATATTTTTGCCAACTTAGCACTGGTGTAAGTGGTCTTTACTGGGATGAAATGAGCTACTTTTGTCAATCGATCGACTATAACCCAAATCGAGTCATAGCCTGAACGAGTCCTGGGCAATCCCATGATAAAATCCATGCCTAACTTATCCCACTTCCATTCGGGTATCGGCAATGGTTGTAACAATCCTGCTGGCTTCTGATGCTCTGCCTTTACTCTTTGGCATACATCACAAACTGCTACATACTCTGCTATTTCTTTCTTCATTCCGGTCCACCAGAAAATATCCTTCAAATCCAGATACATCTTGGTATTCCTTGGGTGAATCGAATAGGGTGAATCATGGGCCTCTTGTAGAATTAACTTCCTGATCTCCGGGTCATTGGGCACATAGACACGGTCTTCAAACCATAGGGTATCGTGCTCATCCTCACGAAATCCTTTAGCTTTTCCTTCTTTCATTTTCTCCTTTATGGAAGCAATCTCCTTGTCAGTCTTCTGAGCTTCCCTGATTCTGTCCATCAAAGTTGACTGAATTTCCAACGCTGCTACATAGCCTCTCGGAACTATTTCCAAACATAGTTTACGAAGATTTTCTGCTAACTCCTTGGGTATTTCTCCCATCATTAACGTATTGACATGGCTCTTGCGGCTTAATGCATCAGCTACTACATTAGCCTTCCCGGGATGATAATGCAATCTCATATCATAATCCTTGATGAGCTCCAACCATCTCCTTTGTCTGAGGTTCAACTCCTTCTGTGTGAAAATGTAGTTCAAACTCTTATGATCCGTGTACACCTCACAATGATTTCCGATGAGGAAATGTCTCCATGTCTTCAAGGCATGCACTACGGCTGCTAACTCCAAATCATGCGTAGCATAATTCAACTCATGGGGCTTCAGTTGTCTTGAGGCATATGAAACAACTCTCCCTTCCTGCATAAGCACTGCTCCAAGTCCTTGATGTGAAGCGTCGCAATACATCTCATAATCCTTGGTCTGATCTGGCAAAATCAACACTGGTGAGGTAACCAAGCGTTTCTTCAACTCCTGGAAACTAGCCTCACACTGCTCAGTCCATTTGAACTTGGTATCTTTCTTCAACAACTCCGTCATAGGCTTCGAAATCTTTGAAATTTTTTCAATAAACCTCCGGTAGTATCCTGCGAGTCCAAGAAAACTCCGGATCTCTCCAACGGTAGTTGGGGCTTCCCACTTGGTCACGGTATCAACTTTAGTGGGATCAACAGCTATACCTTCTCCAGATATAACGTGTCTGAGGAATCCGACTTCCTTCAACCAAAACTCACATTTGCTAAACTTGGCATATAATTGATGATGTTCTCTGAGCTTTCCAAGTACCAAACGCAAATGCTCCTTATGTTCCTCTTCATTCTTTGAATAAACCAGGATATCATCAATGAACACTACGACGAACTTATCCAAAAACTCCATAAACACTTTGTCCATCATGTTCATAAAATAGGCAGGCGCGTTAGTCAGACCAAATGACATAACGGTATACTCATACAGCCCATACCTGGTGGTAAAAGCTGTCTTTGGAATATCCTGTTCTCGAATCTTCAACTGGTGGTACCCTGATCGCAAATCGATCTTTGGAAAACACTTTAGCTCCTTGCAATCGATCAAACAGATCATTGATCATTGGTAGCGGGTACTTGTTCTTGATTGTTACTTCATTCAATCCTCGATAATCAACAACCATCCTTAACGATCCATCCTTCTTCTTTACTAACAGTACTGGTGATCCCCAAGGTGAAGAACTTGGGCGAATGTAACCTTTATCCAGTAACTCCTTAATCTGTTTCTTAATTTCCACCAAATCTTTTGCTGGCATCCTATATGGTCTCTTTGATATTGGCCCTATGCCTGGCAATAGCTCAATTAAGAACTCAATATCTCTATCCGGTGGCATGCCTGGCAACTCCTCTGGAAATACATCAGGGAATTCCCTTACCACTGGTACTTCCTCCTGCACAACTCCTGTTAATGAATTTACTTGTGTCTTGTTTGGCGCATGCTGGGATACATACTTGATCCTTCTCCCTTCTGGGGTGGTAAGCAAAATTGACTTACTAGCACAATCGATGTTTCCTCCATACATCGACAGCCAATCCATACCAAGAATCACATCCAGACCTTGGGATTCCAGAATAATTAAATCTGTTGGGAAAACATGCCGTCCTATACTTAATGGCACTTGAAAACATCCTTGACTGGCCATGTACTCTGCTCCTGGTGAGCTTACTAGCATAGGTGTTTTGAGAACCCTAGTGGGTAGGCTATACTTTTCCACAAATCCCCTTGATATGTATGAATGCGATGCACCAGTATCAAAAAGAACGAGTGCAGTAAATGACTTAACCAAAAACTTACCTATTACTGCATCGGGCTGAGCTTCAACCTCCTCCACATTAACGTGGTTCACCTGTCCCCTATTGAAAGGGTTCGGCTTCTTTCCAGAGCTTCCATTGCCGTTTTGGCCTTCAGGACATTCATTGGCATAATGTCCGGTCTTGGAACACTTGAAACAGGTGACTTGACTCAGATCTCTCTTGGCTGGGGTTGATGGGGTGCTGCGGTTCTGGCCATTGCTTCCTCCATTCCCATTACCATTCTTGGTGCAATTGTGATTGTGCGAGGTACCTACTCCATGGGTATGCTGAAAATGTCCTCCCGGTCTAGGGGTAAAATGTGGCTTCTGCTGAGCTCCTGAATTATACTTTCCTTGTCCATACTTCCTCTTGCGGTTCTCAATTTGCTGCTGCTTCCCTTCAATCATAAGAGCACGGTCTACCAACTCCTGGTAGTTGTTGAAGGTGGCTACCATCAACTGCATACTCAACTCATCATTCAGTCCTTCCAGGAACTTCTCCTGCTTAGCTGCATCCGTAGCAACGTCGTCTGGGGCATAACGTGCTAGCTTACTAAACTCCTCCACATACTGGCCAACTGTCCGTCCTCCTTGGCGCAAGTTACGAAACTCACGCTTCTTCATGGCCATTGCTCCTGCTGAAACATGGGCAGTACGAAAAGCCTGCTGAAATTGATCCCATGTGACAATGTCGACTGGAAAGGTGGCTGTGAAATTCTCCCACCATGATGCTGCGGGTCCTTCTAACTGATGTGCGGCAAACATCACCTTCTCCGCATCTGTGCATCCTGCTGAGGTCAACTCCCTAGCTGTCTTGCGGAGCCAATCATCTGCTACTATCGGCTCGGTGCTACTGGAAAACACCGGCGGATTCAGCCTAAGAAAACGGGCTAAGTGGTCAACAGGTGGTGGTGGTGGTGGGTTGTTGTTGTTCCTCTGATTCTGATTCTGAACTAGCAACTGCATCAAGGTGTTCAGCTGCTGGATCAACTGGGTGAGCTCCGGCGGAAAGGCAAATCCGGGGTCACGTCTCTAAGGCATCTGGGGTTTAAAAGAGATGAGATATAAGAATAGAGGGGGTCTAAAGAGAAAACACTACCCATATGCACATGAGGCGAAAGCAAACAATTCACTTCATTCAAACAAACAAAGGCATACAATCGATCTAACTATCGCAAGGTGCTCGGACTACTATATTTACATGGTGGACTACTACTACTGATGAGGTGGTCTACTAGAAATATTCTACGGTAGTTGACTCCATAATATCTGCTCCTGCTTCATCAACATAGTCATCATCGCTACTATCTGAGTCGGTGCCGTCAATGATGATGTAGTCTTCCGGGCTAATCTCCCTGGGTTCTTCGTATTCATCTACTGGTGTCGGGCCTCCCATAAATACTGCTAGCTTCATAGTTAGGTCGGCATTCTTATCCACCAATACTTCAATTTCTTCTGCATAATCTTCACATGTAGCCTTGAGTTCTTCCTCCAGTTCCTTGATTCTAGTCTTAGTATTCTTCAGGTCTATCATGTCGGCGCACATCTGATTCTCCTGTCGTCGAATGTGCTGGTTTAACTCTTGGATAAAAGCTGCAATTGATCTATCTTTCCTGGTGCTGATCATCTCCCAGTGTTCATCTCGGCGCCCACAAATCTGGTATATAGTATCCTTAAGATCCTTGCGGTAGACTTCTCCAATGCGTCCCATGGCGATGTGAGCTGCCATGCTCTTTCCTAGACTCCAAGTTGGTGCATCAAAAGAAAACTCTATGGGCTCAGTGACTGGCATGAACGTCCTTCCTGGGATTTGAACTTGAATCATCCAGCGCTCTTCTTCAGGTAAAGTGGCGTTATAGGTTCCCGTGAAGCTTGGTACTCCTATGTTCAGGTATCTAGTGACTTCCTTCAAGTGGCATCCAAAGGGTGTATCTTCATCCGGTTGGGTGAACTTGTTCCTTGCATCCGCCATCCTAAAGAGTAGAAAAGATGAGAGGTCAGAAGAGAAGAGAGTGAGTAGTGATCTAGGTCTTTAGCTTAGTGGTCGTGTCCTACAGTCAGCGTGTGCTCTGATACCATCTCTGTAGCGACCAGACCTCAAACAGTCTGATCTCTGTGCTCCGGTGTCATCCCTGGATCAGTAATGCTGACACCACACAGTACTCGGATGATTTATAGCAGAGTTGCAATCACACACTTATTACATCGAGTGTCTCAAAAGAGAACTTATTACAATAAATATGGCTTAAGGCCATCTAATTACGATAACAACGGAAGGCTTGGAAGATAAGTGAGTCCATCAACTCCAACGGCATCACTGAGTATAGAACCACGACCTAAAAACTCCTTAATCGTCGTCTGAAAAGTCTGCAACATTAACGTTGCAGCCCGAAAACGGGTCAGCACATGGAATATGCTGGCAAGGTAACACATAGAGAGTAATGGAATGCAACAACTATACTATATGCATATTTGGCTGGTGGAAAGCTCTATGGTTATAGTTTTGCATAAAGCCAATTTTTCCCTACTTCAAAAGGAATTAATTTAATTACTATCATGGTGGTTGTTAAACATTGAGAATGGTTGACAGCATTCTCAATCCCAATTAAGCATCATCATTAACCCAACAACATTAATTTTAGAGTAACATGTTGAGATTCACATGATAATCCAGATACTAGATACTCAAGATGTCCATAACCGGGGACACGGCTAATCATGATTAGTTTGTTACACTCTGCAGAGGTTTGCGCACTTTTCCCCACAAGACTCGATCGCCTCCGTTGGATTTCTCGCACTACATGGTGTTTGAGAAACGGATGACCTAGACACAGTCTTTCAGAAGCGCTAGCACCTTACGATGGATAGACCGGTACACCTACTTTCCCCTACATCTGCTAGTCTACCCTGTAAGAGTTCGCATGACTTAATCAACTATGCCAGAGCCCATAATGGCTTGTGGCTGCACACGGAAGTTTCTAGTTTGAAAAATCTCATGATCCCTTTGAGCCTGGGTGGCGGTCCAAAAGAAAACAGGCAGGTCCTGGAATACCCAGGTGCCTCAATCCACCCAGATGTGTGTTTAAGTTGCCACCTTAGATAAACCATTAATTATCAATCTCACATCTGTCATGGATTTCACTCACCCAATCCACGTCTACTAGCATAGCATGGCATAATAAGCAAACGTAGAAGTAACTCCCAAAGGTTTGATAATAACAGGTAATAGGTACTACCTCATCTACTTCCCATCCCACAGTTTAATTAGATCCTAATCATGCAATGTGTGAAGATTGATCTAATGCAAAAAAACTGGGTTGTAGAAAAGGTATGATCAAAGTGTTACTTGCCTTGCTGATGATCCGAAACCTAGAGATTCGAAGGCAACAAACAAGCATACAATAAGTACTCATCTAATGCACAGGTAAAACTCAAATAAGAGATCTAACCAGAAGGTTCAACTTAAGAACTCCGATTGGCAAAAGGAATCAAATCGAACGAAGCAAAGGAAGTCAAACGGCGAAAGAAAACAACTTCATTCTAGTAATCTGAACCTAAGTCAAATTTTACAGTAGCAAAAACTTGTTTAAGTTGATTATTCGGATAGAGGGTTTCGAGAAGAAACTCCAGGCGCTTGAATCGTCTGATTCCGATAAACGAGCAAAAGAAAAACTAAAACGAAAATCGGATCAGAAATCGCGATCAGAAAATAAGCGCAGAAAAATCCAACGAAAAAGAAAAACGACGAACGGATTTTTTTTAAATGGCACGGATTTCGAGGTGCGGCGAACCTCGGGCGACGCGCGGCTCCGGCGGATCGGCGGCGGGGCGGCGGCGGCTGGCGGCTGGCGTTAGGGCGCGGCTAGGGTTTCGGGCGGCTGGGCCTTCGGGCTGGCTTGCCCCGGCTTATAAAGGCCCCGGCCAGGCGGAGTCCTGGCCGAGTACGGCCCCATAGTCGGTTCCGTTTTTTTTTCGCTCGGAAGAAAAAAATAAAAAGAAATACTAAACGGACTCCAAAAATCCCGAAATAAATTTTCCCGGGCTTCTAAAATCAAGCCCGACAAAGTGAACATTTATTTGGGCCCTAAATGCAATTTTGAAAAATGCGCATTTTTCCTAATTCAAATAGAAACAACAAAAAAACTCCGAAATAAAACTATTTGATTTTTTTATTAAATCCTCAATATTTCTATATTTTGGGAAAGTCATTTTATTCCCTCTCTCATATTTTTGTAATAGAAATAATTGATGATAAAATAAATAAAATCAAATGATCCTATTCTCAAAATTTGAGAAAAACTCAAATATGAAAATAACGAAATCCCCAACTCTCTCCGTGGGTCCTTGAGTTGCTTAGAATTTTCTAGGATCAAAACCCAAAGCAAATAAAATATGATATGCATGATGATTTAATGTATAACATTCCAAATTGAAAATTTGGGATGTTACAGTTTCCTGTTTATCAGCCATTTGAATTGGAGCGGGTGATGCCAGTATCTAGCGGACTAAAAACACGGTCTTCAAATAAAACAGTGCTACCTCTTGGTGGAGATAGCACCCCGGTTGTACATGCACAAGAACCAGCCCTACCACACATAACCCAAACTCTCGCAGATTGTACCCCTACTATGATGGACAGAGAATCAGCTTCACCCAATCTAACCCGAGCTGATTGTAACCCAGTTCCTATTGACACAACACCATCTCCACCACAGAGCTCCCAAACAAGAGCAGTTAGTAAGGCAGCTCCAGTGCCCAAAGGGCCAGTACTATCATGGTGAACCCCAACTCCACCAGTTAGTACGCCTATTCCTATGGAGGAAGCACAACCAGCTAGTCGTAGTTTAGCATCTATCGCATTTGATGTTGTTAAATCGTATGTGCGTATCTTCCCATCTTGGAAATATTATACTGAAGATGAAGGAAAATGCCAGTTGCAGGTGTTTGTCTAGGAGTTATGTGTAAGTAACGTTATTCATGGCAATTACTTTGCTTCGTCCCATACATCCTACCTCCATGATGGTTATAATACAGCAAAATTTCCCATTTTTCTCTATAGAGAAGGACCGATTTGGAAACTCAGGATGAGGTAACCTGTGCTAATACCTCTCCTATCTTCAAGAATGCTTGGTGGCAGTATCGGAATTACCTAAAGAAAACGTACTTCACCGGCAAATAAACTTATCAAATTCCCTTATGTTCTCTTGAGACACATTTACTGGACGATGACTGGGAACGCCTTGTTCTGTACTGGTCCGAACCAAGAATGTGGTAAGGTCTATGAGCTCATTTTCTATTTTTAAGTATTATATTCTTGCGCCTTACTATACTTTGTTCATGTAGAACAAGTGCCTAAACCTGAAGAACAACTGTTCTAATTTAAGATTCCATTGCTATCATAGTTCAGAAAAGCGCTAGGCGTTAATTGTGCGTTTTGCCACCGCCTTGCGCTTTACTGACCAAAGCGCATGCTTATGCGCAGTTATGCACAGATTATGCGTAGTTATGCGCAATGCATTCTGCCAACACCTAGAGCCTAGGCGCGCTTAAGCGCTCGCTTAGGCGCGCCTTTTTTAACTATGATTGCTTTGCTCTTGTATCACTGTATTTACTCATACAAACTTATTTTTAAATTGAAGGATCCAATCGAAACTCCAATGGCACAGCAGGTATGTTCATGCATGTTTCTTTAACAGGTTTGCTCTTATCAATAGCTCTGTTGATTTCAATTTCAATTGTGTATACAGTTGGCTTTCATATCATGCACATTACTAGCATCACAACAGAGCCAATAGTGTTGTTGTACATGTAGACCCGTGGTACCCATCTGAAATCTTGTTGTGCCGTGTAGTTTCCCACGCTTTGTATTCTTTCACTGCTGCTTTGTCTTGAACTGATATGATTTGGACCGTGTCTCTATTTTGATTTGGCAAGAAAATGCAGTGACCATAGGACATAGATATATGTTTGTTTGATGCTTTTATTATGTACTAGTACTTGGCAATAGAAGACTTGGTAGTTTAATCCTGTCCACCTTACTAATGAACTGGTTCACCGAAATGAGTTTCATATACTAGTACATGCTAAACTTGTTATGTGTCTGCTTGTTTCTTCTTTTAGAATGCTGACAGAATATTGGGGAAGAGTGCCTTATTAAGCAATGGTAAAGGAAGTAATGCAGATAACGTTCAGGATAGTGACACATCCTTGTTGGTCTCCAACAAAGCTGATAAAACAGCTCAGGAAGACTATCTTGAAGACAGCGAGACAACCCCAAAGTCCTGTCTTGGTTTAGTGTTCGAGTTACTGGCCACTACCGCTTGCACAAGCTATTCAAACTCACTGTCTGAATCAGTTCGGTTTCTTGAGTCTCAACTACAAGCTGAAAGACATTGATCAGTTGTGCTGCGACAAGAAGCGGAAGGACTGCGGAAGTCCCTGGAGCATTCAGATGCATACTTTCTGGTGCAACAGCAAGCGTTGGAGGATTTTAGCGCCAAACAGGACAAAGCTAATCAACTTGCTAAGCTTATTGCCAGCATGGTGGATACCCAGGATAACGTTTCTTGAGCTCTTCTGAAGTTGTTTCAGTTATGCTCTTGTTTTGCTGCCACGTTTATTTGCACTGGTGGCCAATTTTGACGGCCAGTGCATGTATTGTGCTGCTTTGTTCCCTATATTTGCACTGGTGGCGAACTTTGATGCCCAGTGGATGTAATATGTGTAATAGCGGTAATAGGCTAGCATTAATTGCTTGCTTATTTATTTCCTTATTGTCTTGTTTAGTTGTTTGCTTGTAGTCACTGCAGTTATTTTTCTATTTTTTTCTAGTGGCCACAATAGGCTATTTTTGGTAACTAGGCCAAAATAATCATGGGCCTTCTACGGGCCGTATGATCCATGGGCCTTCGTTCGGCCGTAGGATCCATCGGCCTTCTATACGTGCCTTAGGGTCCATGGGCCTTCTACGGGCCGTAGGGTCCATGGGCCTTCTACGGGCCGTACGATCCATGGGTCTTCTACGGGCCGTACTATCCATGGGCCTCATACAGGCCGTAGGATCCATGGGCCTTCTACAGGGCGTATCATCATTTCGCCAATCATGGGCCGTACTATTTGTGGACCATAATGGGCCGTTAATAGGCCGTATTTGATAACTCTATGAAAACAGCCCAATGGTTTTTTTTACATGAAAATGGCCCAACGTATTAACGGTCCGCAAACGGGTCGACTGTAACGACGGGCTGAATTTGGCCCACAAGCATAAAATGACAGTAACGGGCCGTATGTAACCGAATGCTGCAAATGAGCCCAAGAATCAATGGGCCCTGAGAAGGCCGAAAGATAACTTGGGCTGGAAACGACCCAATGGAATAACGGGCCGTTAATGGGTATAAAGTGATACACTGTTCATTACGGGCCAGTTTCACCATGGGCCGTTAATGGGCCAAGATTTACAAAGGTCCTCATATGGGGCGAAAGAAGTCATGGGCCACACATGGGCCAGAAGTTAAACGGGCTGAATCATATTGGACGACCCAGATGACACTACTGGGCCTAATTCGGAAAGGGCATAACGGGCCCTGGGTTAGCGGGCTGTAAATGGGCTATATGCGAATAGGCCGTTAACAGGCTTTTCGTGGGCCGACCTGCCACCTTTTGACCAAGTCAAACGGGCCGGCCTTTTCACAGGAATGGGCCTCTGTTGGGCCGTGCCATGTGTCGCCGTATCATAGGCGCCTTTGGTCCAATGAGCGGATGACATCTGTCCCAACGGTGAGCCAACACGTGTTTCCTCCAGCCAATGATGATTTTACACGTGGAAAATCCCCATTGGTCGGGGCTGTTAACGGGTTATCGGATCCAAAACCCGACCCGATAGCTTAATGGCATTCCGTTACGGTGGATGCCACGTGTCGGTCACCCTTGACGAAAGCACTTCTGTGACGCGCGATTTATCGTCATGGAAGTGGACACTTCCGTGATGATAATTTTGGTAATGTCATGGAACACTTCTACGACAGCACAGGTATGACTATCTTGATTCTGTCATAAATTTATCATGGATGTACATGCATGACAAAAAACGCGACCTGCTGTGACAAGCACGTATCATCACGGAAGTGTATTTTTTTGTAGTGTATGTCCGGATTCCTGAGCTCTCCGAACAGGATACGCGCTCGCAGGAGGATGCCGCCCTAACCCTGAATCCAGAATCAGGCCACATACCGAACCCACAGGGCAAGCTTCCAAGATCGAGAAACTCCCCTGCCCCGGGATCACAGATCGGGTCAAGGTCCGGATTTCAATCCACCCACCCACCCAGATACAAACTATCTTTCCCACATTAGGCAAGTGCCCCAAGAGACAGTACATCACTATTGGGCCAGATTCCTCCTTGTAATGAACAAGGTCAAGGACTGTCGCGAGGAAGATGCAATTTCATTCTTTTGCAACAATTGCACAGACAAGGGAGTCCTCAACGCCATAAGTCGTCGTGACGTAGCACACTTCACTGATTTGGTGGACATTGTACGGAAATACTGTGCGATGGAGAGTGCCTGGAAAACCCAAACGCAATTTTGGGATAATCTGGCTCTGACAAAACCCCCAGTCCAAACTAAAAGGGCGGACTCTTATAAGTCACCCGACGCAATTACAAAGAAGCAAAAGCCCATTACAGGGCATGGAACCGTATTGGAGGGATGGCTCAACGGCCCCTGCAAAATTCATAGTACAACGGATACCATATCAACACACAGCCTTAGAGCATGTTGGGTACTCCGGCAGGTTGCCAAAAGCGGTGAGGATCTCCTCACCCAAAATACCTCAGAGCACCTCCCCACGGATAACAACACAGTACTAATAGTCTTCGAGACCTTCGCCTCAAATAATAGGCGTAAGCGAGCACTCCGCGGTCTCGCCGAAGTCTGCCACGTGGAAACAATAAATCCATGGAGCGACATGACTATCACCTTCAACGCCAGTGACGAACCTAAATTCCAAACAGCCCGAGCACCAGCCGCTCTGGTCCTCAGTCCAATTGTGGACGGCTTTCGCCTCACTAAGGTGCTCATGGATGGCGGCAGCGGATTAAACCTCATCTATGAGGAAACTCTCCAAAAGATGGACGTAGACAAAAACCGTATTGAGCAAATCAGTACGACCTTCCGAGGAATCATCCCTAGTCGGGAGGCACGTTGCGCTGGGAAAATCACACTTGATGTGGTATTCGGCACTCCGGAGAATTACAGGTCCGAAGGAATTACATTCCATGTGGCCCCGTTCAGTAGCGAATACCACGCCCTTTTAGGGCGGGAGGCATTCACAATTTTTCAAGCCATACCCCATTACGGGTACATGAAGCTCAAAATGCACCAAACACTTCGAGTGGACGGATGCAGCCACGGCCGGACTGGAAGAAATCAAAGCCATCCTGGTCGCCAACCCAATCCTGGCCACACCAACTGTTGGCGAACCAATGCTATTATATATAGCGACAACTCACCAAGTTGTAAGCGCAGTGCTCGTCGTCGAACGAGAGACGGACGGACATAAATTCCTGCTTCAAAAGTCGGTATATTATGTATCCACCATCCTCACTCCATGCAAATCATGGTACCCACATTACCAAAAGATAGCATACGCGGTGTTTATGGCATCCCGGAAATTACGACACTACTTTCAAGAGTGTTCGATCACGGTGGCATCCGAAGTACCACTTAATCACATAATAAACAACCGTGATGCCACGGGCCGGATTGCCAAATGGGCTATTGAGCTCCTCCCGTCCGACATAACATATAAGCCACGACGAGCCATTAAGTCGCAAGTACTAGCCGACTTCGTAGCCGAATGGACAGAAGATGAACTCCCTAAAGGTTACGGTGCATACTCCAATTGGATTATGCACTTCGACGGCTCTAAAATGCTGGCTGGTCTAGGGGCTGGTGTCGTCCTGACGTCCCCCACCGGAGACACGGTGCAATACGTGCTCCTAATACTATATATGGACTCCAATAACGCAGCTGAATATGAGGCCCTACTACACGGCCTCCGGATGGCGGTCTCCATGGGCATCCAACTCCTAGAGGTGCGTGGGGACTGGAACCTCGCAATATCCCAAATAAATGGAGACTTCGATGCCAAGGATCCAAAAATGGCGGCATATCACAACGTCGTCCTCAAAATGTCAGCTCGGTTCGAGGGGCTGGAATTCCACCACGTGGCTCGGGAAAACAACGAGGCAACGGACATCCTAGCTCGTATCGGTGCTAAATGTGACCCTGTCCCACCAAACATCTTCCTAGAAAGACTGTTTAAACCATCCGTGATATGGGAAGGGGACACCGACAAAATTAGTCCGGACCCGGCCACAACCCCAAACACCGAATACTCTGACATAATCGGAGGCTCACCCACCGAAATAACACCTTCAGCCCACGTGATAATGGCCGTCATCGCCCCGTGGACAGAACCATTCCTGGCCTAACTAACTAGACAGGAATTACCCGAGGACCAAAATGAGGCTCGCTGCATACTGCGGCGATCTAAAGCCTACAAGGTCCATGAGGGAGAGCTTTATAAGAAAAGCACAACCGGAGTCCTTCAAAGGTGCATCTCCGAAGAGGAAGGGCGGAAGCTGTTGGCGGAAATCCATGCCGGACTCGGCGGCCACCACGTAGCAGCCCGGGCCCTTGTAAGCAAGGCCTTCCGTACAGGTTTTTATTGGCCGATGGCCCGAGCAGATGCACAACATCTGGTTCAACATTGTGTTGGTTGCCAGCTTTTTGCAAACCAAAGCCACATGCCACCTACCGCCCTCCAAACCATCCCCATTACTTGGCCCTTCATGGTCTGGGGGCTCAATATGGTCGGACCCCTCTAAGGGGGAACCCATAAGAGAAAATACTTACTGGTCATGGTGGACAAATTCACCAAATGGATAGAGGCCAAACCTGTCAAAACGGCTGAATCCGGACCGATGATAGACTTCATATCTGGGGTTGTACACCATTATGGCATTCCCCACAGCATCATCACTGACAACGGCACAAACTTTACAGCCGGCGAGGTGAAACTTTAGTGTAGCAACATGGGCATCAAGATCGATTATGCTTTTGTCTATCATCCGCAAACTAACGGTCAAGTCGAACACACGAATGGTCTTATCATGACTGGTATTAATCCCAGATTAGTCCGGTCCTAAAAGCAATCAGACACCCATTGGGTAGAGGAGCTCGACTCCGTACTATGGGGGCTGCGGACCACGCCGAATCGCACTACCGGATATACACCGTTCTTTATGGTATACGGCGCTGAGGCGGTACTGCCTTGCGACATAATCCATGACTCACCTCGAGTGCGCATGTACGAAGAAAGAGAGGCCGAGTGATGACCCACAAGTATAGGGGATCTATCGTAGTCCTTTCGATAAGTAAGAGTGTCGAACCCAACGAGGAGCAGAAGGAAGTGATAAGCGGTTTTCAGCAAGGTATTCTCTGCAAGTACTGAATAAGTGGTAACAGATAGTTTTTTGGTAAGATAATTTGTAACGAGCAACAAGTAACAAAAGTAAATAAAGTGCAGCAAGGTGGCCCAATCCTTTTTGTAGCAAAGGACAAGCCTGGACAAACTCTTATATAAGGAAAAGCGCTCCCGAGGACACATGGGAATATCGTCAAGCTAGTTTTCATCACGTTCATATGATTCGCGTTCGGTACTTTGATAATTTGACATGTGGGTGGACCGGTGCTTGGGTGTTGTTCTTACTTGAACAAGCATCCCACTTATGAATAACCTCTATTACAAGCATCCACAACTACAACAAAACTATAAAGGTAAACCTAACCATAGCATGAAACATATGGATCCAAATCAGCCCCTTACGAAGCAACGCATAAACTAGGGTTTAAGCTTCTGTCACTCTAGCAACCCATCATCTACTTATTACTTCCAATGCCTTCCTCTAGGCCCAAATAATGGTGAAGTGTTATGTAGTCGACGTTCACATAACACCACTAGAGGCTAGACAACATACATCTCATCAAAATATCGAACAAATACCAAATTCACATGACTACTAATAGCAAGACTTCTCCCTTGTCCTCAGGAACAAACGTAACTACTCACAAAGCATATTCATGTTCATAATCAGAGGGGTAATAATATGCATAAAGGATCTGAACATATGATCTTCCACCAATTAAACCAACTAGCATCAACTACAAGGAGTAATTAACACTACTAGCAACCTACTAGCACCAATCCTGGACTTGGAGACAAGAATTGGATACAATAGATGAACTAGGGTTTTGAGATGAGATGGTGCTGATGAAGATGTTGATGGAGATTGCCCTCTCCCGATGAGAGGAGCGTTGGTGATGACGATGGTGATGATTTCCCCCTCTGGGAGGGAAGTTTCCCCGGTAGAGCAGCTCTGCCGGAGCTCTAGATTGGATCCGCCAAGGTTCCGCCTCGTGGCGGCGGAGTTTCGTCCCGAAAGGTTGCTTTTGATTTTTTTCTCGATGAAAGACTTCATGTAGCAGAAGATGGTCATCGGAGAGCCACCGGGGGGCCCACGAGGTAGGGGGGCGCGCCCTAGGGGGGGAGGGCGCCCCCACCCTCGTGGAAAGGGTGTGGGCCCCCTGGTCTTCATCTTTGGCGAGGATTTTTCATTATTTATTATAAGGTATTCCGTGGAGTTTCAGGACTTTTGGAGCTGTGCAGAATAGGTCTATAATATTTGCTCCTTTTCTAGCCCAGAATTCCAGCCGCCGGCATTCTCCCTCCTTATGTAAACCTTGTAAAATAAGATAGAATAGCCATAAGTATTGTGACATAATGTGAAATAACAGCCCATAATGCAATAAATATCGATATAAAAGCATGATGCAAAATGGACGTATCAACTCCCACAAGCTTAGACCTCGCTTGTCCTCAAGCGAAAGCGATAACAATAAATATGTCCCCATGTTTAGAGGTAGAGGCGTCGATAAATATAAAATACGGACATGAGGGCATCATGATTATTTTCATAACAGCAACATACATAGATATTGTCATATGATTACTTATGTTCAAGTGATGATCTATTCACAATGCAAAAGTATGAATCAAAAACCTTATTGAGAACCAACAAACTATAACCTCAGTCATTGAAGCAATTGAAATTTATCATAACATCATAAAGAGTCTATGTCAGAGCTAAAAAGCAAGTCCACATACTCAACTATCATCTAGTCCTTCATAATTGCTAACACTCGCGCAATACTTGTGGTTACAGAGTTTTAATTGGACACAGAGAAAGATAGGGGCTTATAGTTTCGCCCCACAACCTTTTACCTCAAGGGTAATGTCAACAATAATAACTCATGCCCCCCTACATCCAATTAGATATATATATATATATATATATATATATATATATATATCAGGTTCTTTCCAACATGCTGGCCTTGCCAAAGGATAAAACGAAAAAGGGAGAGGTGAAGATCACCATGACACTTGCATAAGGTAGAAGATAATAATAAAAGATAGGCCCTTCGCAGAGGGAAGCAGAGGTTGCCATGCGCTTTTATGGCTGGATGCACAAAATCTTAATGCGAAGGAATGTCACTTTATATTGCCCCTTGTGATATGAACCTTTATTATGCAGTCCGTCGCTTTTATTACTTCCACATCACAAGATCGTATAAAGCTTATTTCTCCCACACTAATCATACATATTTAGAGCAATTTTTATTGCTTTGCACCGATGACAACTTACTTGAAGGATCTTACTCAATCCATAGGTAGATATGGTGGACTCTCATGGCAAAACTGGTTTAAGGGTATTTGGAAGCACAAGTAGTATCTCTACTTGGTGCTGAGAATTTGGCTAGCATGAGGGGGAAAGGCAAGCTCAACATGTTGGATGATCCATGACAACATACTTTATCTCAGATATAAGAAAACATAACCCATTACGTTGTCTTCCTTGTCCAACATCAACTCTTTAGCATGTCATATTTTGATGAGTGCTCCCAATCATAAAAGATGTCAATAATAGTATATTTATATGTGAAACCTCTCTTTCCTTATTACTTCCTATTAATTGCAACGATGACCAAAGCTATGTCTGCCAACTCCCAACAACTTTTAATCATCACACTCTTTCTATGTGAAGTCATTACTATCAGTAAGATCAATATGAACTTTTGTTTCTTCTTTTTCTTTTTCTCTTTTATTTTATTCACCCAAGATCATAGCAAGAAAATCAAGTCCTTGACTCAACACTAATCTTTATTATATAGCTCACGGACTCAATTACATAGAGATATCATAAGGTAAAACTCAAAACTAGATCATGCCATAAACTTTATTCTACTAGATCAAAATACAACTAATAGGATCGAACTAAGGAAAATGGTAAAGATAGGAGTTGTGATTGTGATACGATACCGGGGCACCTCCCCCAAGCTTGGCGGTTGCCAGGGGGAGTGCCCATACCCATGTTATTATATCTCCTTCTTTGTTGTTGGTGAAATATTCTTGGCGATGATTCCTCTTAGGATACGAATCTCCTCCTCGAGCTTGTTGACTTGTTGCTTGAGGTCCATTGTTTCCTTACGAATCTTTCCTGTGACGGCTAAAGCTCCTTGTACCCAAGGGTGTTTCATAGCTACGGGAGAACAAGTGACACTCCTCTTCATACTTTCATAAGAAAGAAATCTAACATTGGAAGGGATAACAGAGTTTGGAATAGTTGAGCTCTGTAGTTCCCCCATCGTGAACCCAGCTCGGAAGCGAGAGGTGACTTCTTGATCCTCCATGGCATCTACCCTCATTAAGTCAGCCTCCATCTCTTCCTCTGTTGCTGGCCCAAAGTGGTGAGGGTCGCTGTTTGCCCTTGGTTCCGGTGCCTAATTAGATACCCGGCTCTCCCCGACTGACTCTTGAGAAGACATCTTGCTCTAATCTGCAGCAACAACAGCTCGAAACAAAAACAGAGGATATTTGCGTGATACGGGAGTCAAAACCTTCGGGAGAATATATAGTGAATTTTTACCGACCAAAATACGTATCGTGCAAGAAAACGGAGTCCGAAAGGCACACGAGGTGGTCACGAGGTAGGGGGCGCGCCCAGGGGGTAGGGCGCGCCCTCCACCCTCGTGGGGCCCTCGTGTCCTTCCCGGACTGCTACTTAATTTTCTATTTTTCTAAATATTCCAAAACGGAAAAATATTGCCTTAAAATCTGTTTTGGAATCAGTTTACTTACCATACCACATACCTATTCCTTTTCGGAGTCTGAAATGTTCTGGAAAGTGTCCCTTATGTATTCCTCTAGGGTTACGGTTTCAATAATATTGGTTTCAACATTTATGGGATTACCTGAGATATAATGTTTAATTCTCTGACCATTTACCATCTTCAGATTTGTGCCTTCAAAGTTGTTGATTTTTATGGCACCGGAATGATAGACCTCCTCGATAACATAGGGGCCTTCCCATTTAGAGAGAAGTTTTCCTGCAAAAAATCTTAAATGAGAGTTGTATAGCAATACATAATCACCTACATTAAACTCACGCTTTTGAATCCTTTTGTCATGCCTTTTTAACCTTTTCTTTAAACAACTTGGCATTTTCATAAGCTTGGGTTCTCCATTCATCAAGAGAGCTAATATCAAATAACCTCTTTTCACCAGCAAGTTTGAAATCATAGTTGAGCTCATTAATAGCCCAATATGCCTTATGTTCTAGTTCGAGAGGTAAGTGACATGCTTTTCCATATACCATTTTATATGGAGACATACCCATAGGATTTTTATATGCAGTTCTATAGGCCCATAATGCATCATCAAGTTTCTTGGACCAATTCTTTCTAGATCTATTGACAATCTTTTGCAAAATTAATTTGAATTATCTATTACTCAATTCTACTTGACCACTAGACTGTGGGTGATACGGAGATGCAATTCTATGATTGACGTCATATTTAGCAATCATTTTACGGAAAGCACCATGAATAAAATGTGAACCACCATCAGTCATTAAATATCTAGGGACTCCAAACCTTGGAAAAATAACTTCTTTAAGCATTTTAATAGAAGTGTTATGATCAGCACTACTAGTTGGAATAGCTTCTACCCACTTAGTAACGTAATCAACAGCAACTAAAATATGTGTATATCCATTAGAGGCAGGAAAAGGTCCCATATAATCAAAGCCCAAAACATCAAACGGTTCAATAACAAGTGAATAATTCATAGGCATTTCTTGAAGTCTACTAATATTACCAATTCTTTGACATTCATCACAAGATAGGACAAACTTACGGGCATCCTTGAAGAGAGTAGGCCAATAAAAACCGGATTGCAATACCTTATGTTCAGTTCTATCTCCCGCATGGTGTCCTCCATAAGTTTCGGAGTGGCACTTGCGTAGGATCTGTTCCTGTTCATGCTCAGGTACACAACGTCTAATAACACCATCTACTCCTTCTTTATAAAGATGTGGGTCATCCCAAAAGTAATGTCTCAAATCATAGAAGAACTTTTTCTTTTGTTGGTATGTGAAGCTAGGTGGTATAAATTTAGCAACTATGTAATTAGCATGATTAGCATACCAAGGGGTACTACGAGAAGTACTTATGACATTTAATTGTTCATCAGGGAAGCTATCATCAATAGGTAGTGGGTCATCAAGAACATTCTCTAACCTAGATAAGTTGTCTGCAACGGGGTTCTCAGCTCCTTTTCTATCAACAATATGCAAATCCAATTCTTGTAGCAAGAGAACCCATCTAATAAGTCTAGGTTTAGCATCTTTCTTCTCCATAAGATATTTAATAGCAGCATGATCAGTGTGGATAGTTACTTTAGAATCAACAATATAAGGTCTGAACTTATCACAAGCAAATACAACTGCTAAAAGTTCTTTTTCAGTAGTAGCATAATTTCTTTGAGCATTGTCTAGGGTCTTACTAGCATAATGGATAACATTTAATTTCTTATCAACTCTTTGCCCTAAAACAACACCTACAACATAATCGCTAGCATCACACATAATTTCAAAGGGTAAATTCCAATCAGGTGGCTGAACAATCGGTGCAGAGACTAATGCTTTCTTAAGTATTTCAAATGCTTATACACAATCATCATCAAAGACAAATGGTATATCTTTTTGTAATAAATTAGTCAGAGGTCAAGAAATTTTTGAGAAGTCCTTAATGAACCTCCTATAAAATCCGGCGTGACCAAGGAAACTTCTTATACCTTTGATGTCCTTGGGACATGGCATCTTTTCAATAGCATCAACCTTGGCTTTATCAACTTCAATACCTCTTTCAGAAACTTTATGCCCCAAGACAATACCTTCATTAACCATAAAGTGGCACATTTCCCAATTCAAGACAAGATTAGTTTCTTCACATCTCTGCAAAACTCGATCAAGATTGCTCAAGCAATCATCAAAAGAAGATCCATAGACGGAAAAGATGTCCATGAAAACCTCACAAATCTTTTCACAGAAGTCAGAGAATATAGCCATCATGCATCTTTGAAAGGTAGCAGGTGCATTACATAAACCAAAAGGCATACGTCTATAAGCAAAAGTACCAAAAGGGCATGTAAAAGTAGTCTTTGATTGATCTTTAGCCGACACAGGTATTTGAGAGAAACCAGAATAACCATCTAGAAATAAGTAATGTGTATGCTTGCATAATATTTCTAGCATTTGATCGATAAAAGGTAAGGGGTAATGATCTTTCTTAGTAGCCTTATTTAATTTGCGGAAATCAATTACCATCCTATAACCTGTAATAATTCTTTGTGGAATCAATTCATCTTTATCATTAGGAACAACAGTAATACCTCCCTTCTTAGGGACACAATGAACATGACTTACCCACTGACTATCAGCAATGGGATAAAATATACCTGCCTCCAGAAGCTTTAGTATTTCTTTTCTTACCACTTCTTTCATTTTAGGATTCAGACGTCGTTGAGGATCACGAACTGGTTTGGCATCTACTTCCAAATTTATTTTATGTTTACATAGAGTGGGACTAATGCCCTTAAGATCATCAAGAGTATATCCAATAGCAGCACGGTGCTTCCTCAGAGTTTTCAATAATCTTTCTTCTTCATGCTCTGAAAGGTTAGCACTAATAATAACAGGATATATCTTCTTTTCATCAAGATAAGCGTATTTAAGATTATCAGGCAATGGTTTAAGCTCAAACACGGGATCACCCTTAGGTGGAGGGGGGTCCCCTAGGATTTCAACAGGCAAATTGTGTTTCAGAATGGGTTCCTGTTTAAAGAATACTTCATCTATTTCCCTTCTTTCATTCATAAACATATCATTCTCATGGTCTAGCAAATATTGTTCTAAAGGATCACTAGGAGGTATGGCAATAGAAGAAAGACCAATAATTTCATCCTTACTAGGCAATTCTTCTTCACGTTGTTGTTTACTAAATTTAGAGAAATTAAATTCGTGAGTCATATCATCCAAGCCAATAGTAACAACATTCTTTTCGCAGTCTATCTTAGCATTAACAGTATTTAAGAAGGGTCTACCAAATATAATGGGACAAAAGCTATCTTGTGGGGAACCAAGAACAAGAAAATTAGCAGGATATTTAGTTTTCCCACACAAGACTTCAACATCCCTAACAATTCCCATTGGTGAAATAGTACCTCTATTAGCCAGTTTAATAGTAACATCAATTTCTTCTAACTCAACAGGTGCAATGTCATGCATAATTTCTTTGTATAAGTCAATAGGTATTGCACTAGCACTAGCACCCATATCACATAAACCATGATAACAATGATCTCCTATTTTAACAGAAATAACAGGCATGCCTACCACAAGTCTATTTTTATCTCTAGCATAAGGTTTAGCAATTCTAGCAGTTTCACTGCAGAACTGAATAACATGCCCATCAATATTATCAGACAAGAGATCTTTAAAAATAGCAATATTAGGTTCAACTTTAACTTGCTCAGGAGGTGTATATGTTTTAATATTGCTTTTACAAACCACAGTTGAAGCTTTAGCATGATCCTTTATCCTAATAGGGAAAGGTGGTTTCTCAACATAACAGGTAGGAACAATAGGATCATTATAAGTGACAGTCTTTTCTTCAACTTTAATTGGTGTAGCTACTTTTACTTCTATGGGAGGATGATATTTAAACCACTTCTCCATAGGGAGATCAACATAAGTAGCAAAAGATTCACAGAAAGAAGCTACTATCTCAGAATCAAGTCCATATTTAGTGCTAAACTTACAGAAAATATCGGTATCCATAAAAGATTTAACACAATCAAACTTAGGTGTCATACTTGACTCCTTACCTTTGTCGAGATCCCAATCTTCAGAGTTGCGTTTAATTCTATCCAATAAATCCCATCTAAATCCAATAGTCTTCATCATAAGAGAGCCAGGACAAGAAGTATCAAGCATGGTGCGATTATTTTCAGAAAGTCGAGCATAAAATTTTGAAGAATTGTTTCTCTTGGAAGCTCATGATTGGGGCATGAATATAATATTGATTTAAGCCTCCCCCAAGCTTGAGCGATGCTTTCTCCTTCGTGAGGCCAAAAATTATATATATAATTGCGGTCACGATGAACAAGATGCATAGGGTAATACTTTTGATGAAATTCCAATTTCAATCTTCTATAGTTCCATGATCTCGTATCATCACATAGCCGTCGATGCGTCTCCCTTCAAAGATAAAGGGAAGACCTTCGTCTTAGCAACATCATCGGGTATACCTGCAAGCTTAAATAATCCACAAACTTCACCCACATATATTAGGTGTTCATCAGGATGCTTTGTTCCATCTCCTGTAAAAGGATTAGCTAGCAGTTTTTCTATCATACCCGAAGGATACTCATAAGGAATTTCATTTTCAATAGGTTCAGTAGGTTGAGGAGCAACTCTTTGCTCTACTGGTCGGGGTGAAGATACCCCGAACAAGCCCCTCAGGGGATTGCTTTCCATAGTAACAAGTGACAGTAAATTTCAGCACACTATATAAATTTTCCTTACCAAATTCCACCTACCAAAGGCGCTTCACTCCCCGGCAATGGCGCCAGAAAAGAGTCTTGATGACCCACAAGTATAGGGGATCTATCGTAGTCCTTTCGATAAGTAAGAGTGTCGAACCCAATGAGGAGCAGAAGGAAATGATAAGCGGTTTTCAGCAAGGTATTCTCTGCAAGTACTGAAATAACTGGTAACAGATAGTTTTGTGGTAAGATAATTTGTAACGAGCAACAAGTAACAAAATTAAATAAAGTGCAGCAAGGTGGCCCAATACTTTTTGTAGCAAAGGACAGGCCTGGACAAACTCTTATATAAGGAAAAGCGCTCCCGAGGACACATGGGAATATCGTCAAGCTAGTTTTCATCACGTTCATATGATTCGCGTTCGGTACTTTGATAATTTGACATGTGGGTGGACCGGTGCTTGCGTGCTGTTCTTACTTGAACAAGCATCCCACTTATGATTAACCTCTATAGAAAGCATCCACAACTACAACAAAAATATTAAGGTAAACCTAACCATAGCATGAAACATATGGATCCAAATCAGCCCCTTACGAAGCAACGCATAAACTAGGATTTAAGCTTCTGTCACTCCAGAAACCCATCATCTACTTATTACTTCCCAATGCCTTCCTCTAGGCCCAAATAATGGTGAAGTGTTATGTAGTCGACGTTCACATAAGACCACTAGAGGCTAGACAACATACATCTAATCAAAATATCGAACGAATACCAAATTCACATGACTACTAATAGCAAGACTTCTCCCTTGTCCTCAGGAACAAACATAACTACTCACAAGGCATATTCATGTTCATAATCAGAGGGGTAATAATATGCATAAAGGATCTGAACATATGATCTTCCACCAATTAAACCAACTAGCATCAACTACAAGGAGTAATTAACACTACTAGCAACCTACTAGCACCAATCCCGGACTTGGAGACAAGAATTGGATACAAGAGATGAACTAGGGTTTTGAGATGAGATGATGCTGATGAAGATGTTGATGGAGATTGCCCTCTCCCGATGAGAGGAGCATTGGTGATGATGATGGCGATGATTTCCCCCTCCGGGAGGGAAGTTTCCCTGGCAGAATAGCTCTGCCGAAGCTCTAGATTGGATCCGCCAAGGTTCCGCCTCATGGCGGCGAAGTTTCGTCCCAAAAGGTTGCTTCTGATTTATTTCTCGACGAAAGACTTCATATAGCAGAAGATGGTCATCAGAGAGCCACCAGGGGGCCAACGAGGTAGGGGGGCGCGCCCTTGGGGGGGGGCACCCTCGTGGAAAGGGTGTGTCCCCCCTGGTCTTCATCTTTGGCGAGGATTTTTCATTATTTATTATAAGGTATTCCATGGAGTTTCAGGACTTTTGGAGCTGTGCAGAATAGGTCTCTAATATTTGCTCCTTTTCCAGCCCAGAATTCCAGCTGCCGGCATTCTCCCTCCTTATGTAAACCTTGTAAAATAAGAGAGAATAGCCATAAGTATTGTGCAATAATGTGAAATAACAACCCATAATGCAATAAATATCGATATAAAAGCATGATGCAAAATGGACGTATCACCGAGCTCGACCGGCAGGACAGTTTGGATGCCCTGGAGGAGGAGCGTGATGTGGCAAAAGCCCGTTCCGCATTCTATCAACAACAGGCTCGAAGGTATCAAAGCAGAGAAGTGCGGGCCAAAACCTATAACATTGGTGAACTAGTTCTGCGCTTGCCGGAGAAGAAAAAGAACAAGCTCAAGCCCAAATGGGAAGGTCCCTTATCGACCAGGTTCTGACCGGTGGAGCGTACCGTCTGCGGGATGCATCGAATAATCGACTCTAGCCAAACCCATGGAACGCAGCTAGACTACGAAGATTCTACGCCTAGCGCCGGACTCTATGTTCGTCTCCTTACCTCCATGAATTTTTTGCACATCTAATTTTTTTCCTCTTTCTTTCTCTCTTTTCTCTTCAAAGCCCTAAAGGGATAAACCTGTGTCTTGGTTACACAGTCTTGACGCGCTAACCACACTCAATATACCTGGGGGCTTCCTATACAGAAGCTTAATCTAATTATCTTTCTGGGCTTCATGCCCCGCACATGTGTCATCCTTCTGCATGTACCTTTTTCGCCATTATATGCATCGATATGACTTAAGTTTTGCCCAAGCTGGGTTGCCTGGCTCTTGTGTTTATGCCCTACGTTCCCGTTAATTCGGCTAGGGCATAAGGGGAGCACCTCTGCGATTGTTACTGCCGGTCAGCCGGATGTGTACCTCAGACTAGGTGGAGCCGAAAGCTAGCGTTCTTAAGGGAATATTCGGTCGGTGAATAAAAGATGACTTTCATTTTGTTGGGGAACGTAGTAATTTCAAAATTTTCCTACGCACACGCAAGATCATGGTGATGCATAGCAACGAGAGGGGAGAGTGTTGTCCATGTACCCTCGTAGACCGAAAGCAGAAGCGTTATGACAATGCGGTTGATGTAGTCGTACGTCTTCACGGCCCGACCGATCAAGCACCGAAACTACGGCACCTCCGAGTTCTAGCATACGTTCAGCTCGATGATGATCCCCGGACTCCTATCCAGCAGAATGTCGGGGAAGAGTTCCGTCAGCACGACGGCGTGGTGACGATCTTGATGTTCTACCGTCGCAGGGCTTCGCCTAAGCACTGCTACAATATTATCGAGGATTATGGTGGAGGGGGGCACCGCACATGGCTAAGAGATCAATGATCAATTGTTGTGTCTCTAGGGTGCCCCCCTGCCCCCGTATATAAAGGAGCAAGGGAGGGAGGCGGCCGGCCTAGGAGGAGGGCGCACCAAGGGGGGAGTCCTACTCCCATTGGGAGTAGGTCTCCTCCTTCCCTTGTTGGAGTAGGAGAGAAGGAAAGAGGGCGAGAGGAACAAGGAAAAGTGGGCTGGTCCCCTTGTCCAATTCAGACCAGAGGGGGGGGGGCGCCTCCTTCCTTTTGGCCTCTCTCCTCTATTCCCATATGGCACAATAAGGCCCATATACTCCCCGGCGAATTCCCGTAACTCTCTGGTACTCCGAAAAATACCCGAATCACTCGGAACCTTTCCGATGTCCGAATATAGTCGTCCAATATATCGATCTCTACGTCTCAACCATTTCGAGTCTCCTCGTCATGTCCCATATCTCATCCGGGACTCCGAACTCCTTCGGTACATCAAAACTCATAGACTCATAATATAACTGTCATCGAAACCTTAAGCGTGCGGTCCCTACGGGTTCGAGAACAATGTAGACATGACCGAGACACGTCTCCGGTCAATAACCAATAGCGGAACCTAGATGCTCATATTGGCTCCCACATATTCTACTAAGATCTTTATTGGTCAGACCGCATAACAACATACGTTGTTCCCTTTGTCATCGGTATGTTACTTGCTCGAGATTCGATCGTCGGTATCTCAATACCTAGTTCAATCTCATTACTGGCAAGTCTCTTTACTCGTTCCGTAATACATCATCCCACAACTAACTCATTAGTTGCAATGCTTGCAAGGCTTAAGTGATGTGCATTACCAAGAGGGCCCAGAGATACCTCTCCGACAATCGGAGTGACAAATCCTAATCTCGAAATACGCCAACCCAACAAGTACCTTCGGAGACACCTGTAGAGCACCTTTATAATCACCCAGTTACATTGTGACGTTTGGTAGCACACAAAGTGTTCCTCCGGTAAACGGGAGTTGCATAATCTCATAGTTATAGGAACATGTATAAGTTATGAAGAAAGCAATAGCAACAAACTAAACGATCAAGTGCTATGCTAACAGAATGGGTCAAGTCAATCACATCATTCTCCTAATGATGTGATCCCGTTAATTAAATGACAACTCATGTCTATGGTTAGGAAACATAACCATCTTTGATCAACGAGCTAGTCAAGTAGAGGCATACTAGTGACACTCTATTTGTCTATGTATTCACACATGTATTATGTTTCCGGTTAATACAATTCTAGCATGAATAATAAACATTTATCATGATATAAGGAAATAAATAATAACTTTATTATTGCCTCTAGGGCATATTTCCTTCAGTCTCCCACTTGCACTAGAGTCAATAATCTAGTTCACATCGCCATGTGATTTAATACCAATAGTTCACATCACCATGTGATTAACACCCATAGTTCACATCGACATGTGACCAACACCCAAAGGGTTTACTAGAGTCAATAATCTAGTTCACATCGCTATGTGATTAGCACCCAAAGAGTACTGAGGTGTGATCATGTTTTGCTTGTGAGAGAAGTTTAGTCAACGGGTCTGCCACATTCAGATCTGTAAGTATTTTGCAAATTTCTATGTCAACAATGCTCTGCACAGAGCTACTTTAGCTAATTGCTCCCACTTTCAATATGTATCCAAATTGAGATTTAGAGTCATCTGGATTAGTGTCAAAATTTGCATCGATGTAACCCTTTACGACGAACCTTTTGTCACTTCCATAATCGAGAAACATATCCTTATTCCACTAAGGACAATTTTGACCAATGTCCAGTGATATACTCCTAGATCACTATTGTACTCCTTTGCCAAACACAGGGCAAGGTATACAATAGGTCTGGTACACAGTATGGCATACTTTATAGAACCTATGGCTGAGGCATAGGGAATGACTTTCATTCTCTCTCTATCTTCTGCCGTGGTCGGGTTTTGAGTCTTACTCGACTTTACACCTTGTAACACATGCAAGAACTCCTTCTTTGACTGTTCCATTTTGAGCTACTTCAAAATCTTGTCAAGGTATGTACTCAATGAAAAACTTATCAATCGTCTTGATCTATCTCTATAGATCTTGATGCTCAATATGTAAGCAGCTTCACTGAGGTCTTTCTTTGAAAAAACACCTTTCAAACATTACTTTATGCTTTGCAGAATAATTCTACATCATCTCCGATCAACAATATGTCATACATATACTTATCAGAAATGCTGTAGTGCTCCCACTCACTTTCTTGTAAATACAGGCTTCACCACAAGTCTGTATAAAACTATATGCTTTGATCAACTTATCAAAGCGTATATTCCAACTCCGAGATGCTTGCACCAGTCCATAGATGGATCGCTGGAGCTTGCATATTTTGTTAGTACCTTTAGGATCGACAAAACCTTCTGGTTGCATCATATACAACTCTTCTTTAATAAATCCTATTAAGGAATGCAGTTTTGTTTATCCATTTGCCATATTTCATAAAATGCGGCAATAGCTAACATGATTCGGACAGACTTAAGCATAGATACTAGTGAGAAATTCTCATCATGGTCAACACCTTGAACTTGTCGAAAACCTTTTTGCGACAATTCTAGCTTTGTAGATAGTAACACTACTATCAGCGTCCGTCTTCCTCTTGAAGATCCAATTAATATCAATGGCTCGCCGATCTTTGGGCAAGTCAATCAAAGTCCATACTTTCTTCTTATACATGGATCTCATCTCAGATTTCATGGCCTCAAGCTATTTCGCGGAATCTGGGCTCATCATCGCTTCCTCATAGTTTGTAGGTTACGAAGGAAATATGCCCTAGAGGCAATAATAAAGTTATTATTTATTTCCTTATATCATGATAAATGTTTATTATTCATGCTAGAATTGTATTAACCGAAAACATAATACATGTGTGAATACATAGACAAACAGAGTGTCACTAGTATGCCTCTACTTGACAAGTTCGTTAATCGAAGATGGTTATGTTTCCTAGCCATAGACATAAGTTGTTATTTGATTAACGGGATCACATCATTAGGAGAATGATGTGATTGACTTGACCCATTCCATTAGCTTAGCACTTGATCGTTTAGTTTGTTGCTATTGCTTTCTTCATAACTTATACATGTTCCTATGACTATAAGATTATGCAACTCCCGTTTACCGGAGGAATACTTTGTGTGCTACCAAACGTCAAAACGTAACTGGGTGATTATAAAGGTGCTCTACAGGTGTCTTCGAAGGTACTTGTTGGGTTGGCGTATTTCGAGATTAGGATTTGTCACTCCAATTGTCGGAGAGGTATCTCTGGGCCCTCTCGGTAATGCACATCACTTAAGCCTTGCAAGCATTGCAACTAATAAGTTAGTTGTGGGATGATGCATTACGGAACGAGTAAAGAGACTTGTCAGTAACGAGATTGAACTAGGTATTGAGATACCAACGATCGAATCTCGGGCAAGTAACATACCGATGACAAAGGGAACAACGTATGTTGTTATGCGGTCTGACCGATAAAAGATCTTCATAGAATATGTGGGAGCCAATATGAGCATCCAGGTTCCGCTATTGGTTATTGACCGGAGACATGTCTCGGTCATGTCTACATAGTTCTCGAACCCGTAGGGTCCGCACGCTTAAAGTTTCGGTGACGATTGTATTATGAGTTTATGTGATTTGATGTACCGAAGGTAGTTCAGGGTCCCGGATGAGATCGGGGACATGACAAGGAGTCTCGAAATGGTCGAGACGTAAAGATCGATATATTGGACGACTATATTCGGACATCGGAAAGGTTCCGAGTGATTCGGGTATTTTCGGGGGTACCGGGGAGTTTCGGGAATACGAGGAAGAAGTAATGGCCTCATGGGCCAAGTGGTGGAAGAGAGGAGGCAGGGCGCGCGGCCCCCGTAGCCCAAACCGAATTAGACTAGGGGGCCGGCCCCCTTTCCTCCTTTTCCTCCTTCTCCTTCCTTCTCCTTCTCCTCCTTCCTTTCCTCCTCCTAGTAGGAGTATGAAAGGGGAGTCCTACTCCTACTAGGAGGAGGACTCGTCCTCCTGGCGCGCCCATAGAGGGCCGGCCGGCCTCCCCCCTTGCTCCTTTATATACAGGGGCAGGGGGCACCTCTAGACACAAGTTGATCAGTTGATCTCTCCCAGCCGTGTGCGGTGCCCCCCTCCACCATATTCCACCTCGGTCATATCGTAGCGGTGCTTAGGCGAAGCCCTGCGTCAGTAGCAACATCATCACCGTCACCACGCCGTCGTGCTGACGAAACTCTCCCGTGAAGCTCTGCTGGATCGGAGTTCGCGGGACGTCATCGAGCTGAACATGTGCTGAACTCGGAGGTGCCATGCGTTCGATACTTGCATCGGTCGGATCGTGAAGACGTACGACTACATCAACCGCGTTGTGCTAACACTTCCGCTTTCGATCTACGAGGGTACGTGGACAACACTCTCCCCTCTTGTTGCTATGCATCACCATGATCTTGTGTATGTGTAGGATTTTTTTTGAAATTAGTACGTTCCCCAACAGTGTCATCTGAGCCTAGGTTTTATGCGTTGATGTTGTGCACGAGTAGAACACAAGTGAGTTGTGGGCGATATAAGTCATACTGCTTACCAGCATGTCATACTTTGGTTCGGCGGTATTGTTCGATGAAGTGGCCCGGACCGACATTACGCGTACGCTTACGCGAGACTGTTTCTACCGACGTGCTTTGCACACAGGTGGCTGGCGGGTGTCAGTTTCTCCAACTTTAGTTGAACCAAGTGTGGCTATGCCCGGTCCATGCGAAGGTTAAAACAACACCAACTTGACAAACTATCATTGTGGTTTTGATGCGTAGGTAAGAACGGTTCTTGCTAAGCCCGTAGCAGCCACGTAAAACTTGCAACAACAAAGTAGAGGACGTCTAACTTGTTTTTGCAGGGCATGTTGTGATGTGATATGGTCAAGACATGATGCTAAATTTTATTGTATTAGATGATCATGTTTTGTAACCGAGTTATCGGCAACTGGCAGGAGCCATATGGTTGTCTCTTTATTGTATGCAATGCAATTGCGCTGTAATGATTTAGTTTATCACTAAGCGGTAGCGATAGTCATGGAATCATAAGATTGGCGAGACGACAACGATGCTACGATGGTGATCAAGGTGTCGCGCCGGTGACGATGGTGATCATGATGGTGCTTCGGAGATGGAGATCACAAGCACAAGATGATGATGGCCATATCATATCAGTTATATTGATTGCATGTGATGTTTATCTTTTATGCATCTTATCTTGCTTTGATTGACGGTAGCATTATAAGATGATCTCTCACTAAATTTCAAGATAAAAGTGTTCTCCCTGAGTATGCACCATTGCCAAAGTTCGTCGTGCCCAGACACCACATGATGATCGGGTGTGATAAGCTCTACGTCCATCTACAACGGGTGCAAGCCAGTTTTGCACACGCAGAATACTCAGGTTAAAATTGACGAGCCTAGCATATGCAGACATGGCCTCGGAACACTGAGACCGAAAGGTCGAGCGTGAATCATATAGTAGATATGATCAACATATTGATGTTCACCATTGAAAGCTACTCCATTTCACGTGATGATCGGTTATGGTTTAGTTGATTTGGATCACGTGATCACTTAGAAGATTAGAGGGATGTCTTTCTAAGTGGGAGTTCTTAAGTAATATGATTAATTAAACTTAAATTTATCATGAACTTAGTACCTGATAGTATCTTGCTTATCTATGTTTGATTGTAGATAGATGGCCCGTGCTGTTGTTCCGTTGAATTTTAATGCGTTCCTTGAGAAAGCAAAGTTGAAATATGATGGTAGCAATTACACGGACTGGGTCCGTAACTTGAGGATTATCCTCATTGCTGCACAGAAGAATTACATCCTGGAAGCACCGCTAGGTGCCAGGCCTGCTGCTGGAGCAACACCAGATGTTATGAACGTCTGGCAGAGCAAAGCTGATGACTACTCGATAGTTCAGTGTGCCATGCTTTACGGCTTAGAATCGGGACTTCAACGACGTTTTGAACGTCATGGAGCATATGAGATGTTCCAGGAGTTGAAGTTAATATTTCAAGCAAATGCCTGGATTGAGAGATATGAAGTCTCCAATAAATTCTATAGCTGCAAGATGGAGGAGAATAGTTCTGTCAGTGAACATATACTCAAAATGTCTGGGTATCATAATCACTTGACTCAACTGGGAGTTAATCTTCCTGTTGATAGTGTCATTGACAGAGTTCTTCAATCACTGCCACCAAGCTACAAGAGCTTCGTGATGAACTATAACATGCAAGGGATGGATAAGACACTTCCCGAGCTCTTTGCAATGCTAAAGGCTGCGGAGGTAGAAATCAGGAAGGAGCATCAAGTGTTGATGGTAAACAAGACCGCCAGTTTCAAGAAAAAGGGCAAAGGGAAGAAGAAGGGGAACTTCAAGAAGAACAGTAAGCAAGTTACTGCTCAGGAGAAGAAACCCAAATCTGGACCTAAGCCTGAAACTGAATGCTTCTACTGCAAGCAGACTGGACACTGGAAGCGGAACTGCCCCAAGTATTTGGCGGATAAGAAGGATGGTAAGGTGAACAAAGGTATATGTGATATACATGTTATTGATGTGTACCTTACTAGAGCTCGTAGTAGCACCTAGGTATTTGATACTGGTTCTGTTGCTAACATTTGCAACTCGAAACAGGGACTACGGATTAAGCGAACACTAGCAAAGGACGAGGTGACGATGCGCGTGGGAAATGGTTCCAAAGTCGATGTGATCGCGGTCGGCATGCTACCTCTACATCTACCTTCAGGATTAGTTTTAGACCTAAATAATTGTTATTTGGTTCCAGCGTTGAGCATGACCATTATATCTGGATCTTGTTTGATGCGAGACAGTTATTCATTTAAATCAGAGAATAATGGTTGTTCTATTTATATGAGTAATATCTTTTATGGTCATGCACCCTTGAAGAGTGGTCTATTTTTGATGAATCTCGATAGTAGTGATACACATATTCATAATGTTGAAACCAAAAGATGCAGAGTTGATAATGATAGTGCAACTTATTTGTGGCACTGCCGTCTAGGTCATATCGGTGTAAAGCGCATGAAGAAACTCCATACTGATGGACTTTTGGAATCACTTGATTATGAATCACTTGGTACTTGCGAACTGTGCCTCATGGGCAAGATGACCAAAACGCTGTTCTCCAGTACTATGGAGAGAGCAACGGATTTGTTGGAAATCATACATACAGATGTATGTGGTCCGATGAATATTGAGGCTCGTGGCGGATATCTTTATTTTCTCACCTTCACAGATGATTTAAGCAGATATGGGTATATCTACTTAATGAAACATATGTCTGAAACATTTGAAAAGTTCAAAGAATTTCAGAGTGAAGTTGAAAATCATCGTAATAAGAAAATAAAGTTTCTACGATCTGATCGTGGAGGAGAATATTTGAGTTACGAGTTTGGTCTACATTTGAAACAATGTGGAATAGTTTTGCAACTCACGCCAACCGGAACACCACAGCGTAATGGTGTGTCCGAACGTCGTAATCATACTTTACTAGATATGGTGCGATCTATGATGTCTCTTACAGATTTACCGCTATCGTTTTGGGGTTATGCTTTAGAGACGGCTGCATTCACGTTAAATAGGGCACCATCGAAATCCGTTGAGACGACGCCTTATGAACTGTGGTTTGGCAAGAAACCAAAGTTGTCATTTCTGAAAGTTTGGGCCTGCGATGCTTATGTGAAAAAGCTTCAACCTGATAAGCTCGAATCCAAATCGGAGAAATGTGTCTTCATAGGATACCCAAAGGAAACTGTTGGGTACACCTTCTATCACAGATCCGAAGGCAAAACTTCCATTGCTAAGAATGGATCCTTTCTAGAGAAGGAGTTTCTCTCGAAAGAAGTGAGTGGGAGGAAAGTAGAACTTGATGAGGTAACTGTACCTGCTCCCTTATTGGAAAGTATTTCATCATAGAAACCGGTTTCTGTGACACCTACACCAATTAGTGAGGAAGCTAATGATAATGATCATGAAACTTCAGATCAAGTTACCACCAAACCTCGTAGATCAACCAGAATAAGATCCGCACCAGAGTGGTACGGTAATCCTATTCTGGAAGTCATGCTACTAGATCATGATGAACCTACGAACTATGAAGAAGCGATGGTGAGCCCAGATTCTGCAAAATGGCTAGAAGCCATGAAATCTGAGATGGGATCCATGTATGAGAACAAAGTGTGGACTTTGGTTGACTTGCCCGTTGATTGGCAAGCAATTTAGAATAAATGGATCTTCAAGAATAAGACTGACGCTGACGGTAATGTTATTGTCTACAAAGCTCGACTTGTTGCAAAAGGTTTTCGACAAGTTCAAGGGATTGACTACGATGAGACCTTCTCACCCGTAGCGATGCTTAAGTCTGTCCGAATCATGTTAGCAATTGCCTCATTTTATGATTATGAAATTTGGCAAATGGATGTTAAAAATGCATTCCTGAATGGATTTCTGGAAGAAGAGTTGTATATGATGCAGCCAGAAGGTTTTATCGATCCAAAGGGAGCTAACAAAGTGTGCAAGCTCCAGCGATCCATTTATGGACTGGTGCAAGCCTCTCGGAGTTGGAATAAACGCTTTGATAGTGTGATCAAAGTATTTGGTTTTGTACAGACTTTTGGAGAAGCCTGTATTTACAAGAAAGTGAGTGGGAGCTCTGTAGCATTTCTGATATTATATGTGGATGACATATTATTGATTGGAAATGATATAGAATTTCTGTATAGCATAAGGGATATTTGAATAAGAGTTTTTCAATGAAAGACCTCGGTGAAGCTGCTTACATATTAGGCATTAAGATCTATAGAGATAGATCAAGACGCTTAATTGGACTTTCACAAAGCACATACCTTGACAAAGTTTTGAAGAAGTTCAAAATGGATCAGGCAAAGAAAGGGTTCTTGCCTGTGTTACAAGGTGTGAAATTGAGTAAGACTCAATGTCCGACCACCGCAGAAGATAGAGAGAAAATGAAAGATGTTGCCTATGCTTCAGCCATAGGCTCTATCATGTATGCAATGCTGTGTACCAGACCTGATGTGTGCCTTGCTATAAGTCTAGCAGGGAGGTACCAAAGTAATCCTGGAGTGGATCACTGGACAGCGGTCAAGAACATCCTGAAGTACCTGAAAAGGACTAAGGATATGTTTCTCATATATGGAGGTGACAAAGATCTCATCGTAAATGGTTATGTTGATGCAAGCTTTGACACTGATCGGGACGATTCTAAATCGCAAACCGGATACGTGTTTATATTGAACGGTGGAGCTGTCAGTTGGTGCAGTTCTAAACAAAGCATCGTGGCGGGATCTACATGTGAAGCGGAGTACATAGCTGCTTCGGAAGTAGCAAATGAAGGAGTCTGGATGAAGGAGTTCATATCCAATCTAGGTGTCATACCTAGTGCATCGGGTCCAATGAAAATCTTTTGTGACAATACTGGTGCAATTGTCTTGGCGAAGGAATCCAGATTTCACAAGAGAACCAAGCACATCAAGAGACGCTTCAATTCCATTCGGGATTTAGTCCAAGTGGGAGACATAGAAATTTGCAAGATACATACAGATCTGAATGTTGCAGACCCGCTGACTAGGCCTCTTCCACGAGTAAAACATGATTAGCACCAAGGCTCCATGGGTGTTAGAATCATTACTGTGTAATCTAGATTATTGACTCTAGTGCAAGTGGGAGACTGAAGGAAATATGCCCTAGAGGCAATAATAAATTTATTATATATTTCCTTATATCATGATAAATGTTCATTATTCATGCTAGAATTTTATTAACCGGAAACATAATACATGTGTGAATACATAGACAAACAGAGTGTCACTAGTATGCCTCTACTTGACTAGCTCGTTAATCGAAGATGGTTATGTTTCCTAGCCATAGACATGAGTTGTCATTTGATTAACGGGATCACATCATTAGGAGAATGATTTGATTGACTTGACCCATTCCATTAGCTTAGCACTTGATCGTTTAGTTTGTTGCTATTGCTTTCTTCATAACTTATACATGTTCCTATGACTATGAGATTATGCAACTCCCGTTTACCGGAGGAACACTTTGTGTGCTACCAAACATCACAACGTAACTGGGTGATTATAAAGGTGCTCTACAGGTGTCTCCGAAGGTACTTGTTGGGTTGGCATATTTCGAGATTAGGATTTGTCACTCCGATTGTCGGAGAGGTATCTCTGGGCCCTCTCGGTAATGCACATCACTTAAGCCTTGCAAGCATTGCAACTAATAAGTTAGTTGCGGGATGACGTATTACGAAACGAGTAAAGAGACTTACCGGTAACGAGATTGAACTAGGTATTGAGATACCAACGATCGAATCTCGGGCAAGTAACATACCAAAGACAAAGGGAACAACGTATGTTGTTATGCGGTCTGACCGATAAAAGATCTTCGTACAATATGTGGGAGCCAATATGAGCATCCAGGTTCCTCTATTGGTTATTGACCGGAGACATGTCTCGGTCATGTCTACATAGTTCTCGAATCCGTAGGGTCCGCACGCTTAAAGTTTCGGTGACAACTGTATTATGAGTTTATGTGATTTGATGTACCTAAGGTAGTTCTGAGTTCCGGATGAGATCGGGGACATGACGAGGAGTCTCGAAATGGTCGAGATGTAAAGATCGATATATTGGACGACTATATTCGGACATCGGAAAGGTTCCGAGTGATTCGGGTATTTTCGGGGGTACCGGGGAGTTACGGGAATACGAGGAAGAAGTAATGGGCCTCATGGGCCAAGTGGTGGAAGAGAGGAGGCAGGGCACGCGCCCCCCTAGCCAAAACCGAATTGGACTAGGGGGCTGGCCCCCCTTTCCTCCTTTTCCTCCTTCTCCTTCCTTCTCCTTCTCCTCCTTCCTTTCCTCCTCCTAGTAGGAGTAGGAAAGGGGAGTCCTACTCCTACTAGGAGGAGGACTCCTCCTCCTAGCGCGCCCATAGAGGGCCGGCCGGCCTCCCCCTTGCTCCTTTATATACAGGGGCAGGGGGGCACCTCTAGACACAAGTTGATCAGTTGATCTCTCCCGGCCGTGTGCGGTGCCCCCCTCCACCATATTCCACCTCGGTCATATCGTAGCGGTGCTTAGGCGAAGCCCTGCGTCAGTAGCAACATCATCACCGTCACCACGCCATTGTGCTGACGGGACTCTCCCGTGAAGCTCTGCTGGATCGGAGTTCACGGGACATCATCGAGCTGAACGTGTGCTGAACTCGGAGGTGCCGTGCGTTCGGTAGTTGGATCATTCGGATCGTGAAGACGTACGACTACATCAACCGCGTTGTGCTAACGCTTCCGCTTTCGGTCTACGAGGGTACGTGGACAACACTCTCCCCTCTCGTTGCTATGCATCACCATGATCTTGCGTGTGCGTAGGAATTTTTTTGAAATTACTACGTTCCCCAACAGATTCGTCATGGTCAAGTAACATGACCTCCAGAACAGGATTACCGTACCACTCTGGTGCGGATCTCACTCTGGTTTACCTACGAGGTTCGGTAGTAACTTGATCTGAAGTTACATGATCATCATCATTAGCTTCCTCAGTAATTGGTGTAGTAGTCACAGGAACAGATTTCTATGATGAACTACTTTCCAATAAGGGAGCAGGTACAGTTACCTCATCAAGTTCTACTTTTCTCCCACTCACTTCTTTCGAGAGAAACTCCTTCTCTAGAAAGGATCCATTCTCAGCAATAAATATCTTGCTTTCGGATCTGTGATAGAAGGTGTACCCAACATTTTATTTTGGGTATCCTATGAAGATTTACTTCTCCGATTTGGGTTCGAGCTTATCATGTTGAAACTTTTTCACATAAGCATCGCAGTCCCAAACTTTAAGAAACGACAGCTTAGGTTTCTCGCCAAACCACAGTTCATACGGTGTCGTCTCAACGGATTTAGATGGTGCCCTATTTAACGTGAATGTAGCTGTCTCTAATGCATAACCCCAAAACAATAGTGGTAATCGGTAAGAGACATCATAGATCGCACTATATCTAATAAAGCACGGTTACGACGTTCGGACACACCATTACACTGTGGTGTTCCAGGTGGCGTGAGTAGTGAAACTATTTCACATTGTTTTAACTGAAGGCCAAACTTGTAACTCAAATATTTTACTTCTGCGATCATATCGTAGAAACTTTTATTTTGTTACGATGATTCTACACTTCACTCTGAAATTCTTTGAACTTTTCAAATGTTTCAGACTTGTGTTTCATCAAGTAGATATACCCATATCTACTCAAATCATCTGTGAAGGTCAGAAAATAATGATACCCGCCGCGAGCCTCAACATTCATTGGACTGCATACATCAGTATGTATTATTTCCAATAAGTCAGTTGCTTGATCCATTGTTCCGGAGAACTGAGTCTTAGTCATCTTGCCCATGAGGCACGGTTCGCAAGCATCAAATGATTCATAATCAAGTGATTCCAAAAGCCCATTAGCATGGATTTTCTTCATGCGCTTTACACCAATATGACCTAAACGGCAGTGCCACAAATAAGTTGCACTATCATTATTAACTTTGCATCTTTTGTCTTCAATATTATGAGAATGTGTATCACGACAATCGAGATCCAAGAAACCATTTTCATTGGGTGTATGACCATAGAAGGTTTTATTCATGTAAACAGAACAACAATTTATTCTCTTACTTAAATGAATAACCGTATTGCAATAAACATGATCAAATCATATTCATGCTCAACGCAAACACCAAATAACACTTATTTAGGTTAAACACTAATCCAGAAAGTATAGGGAGTGTGCGATGATGATCATATCAATCTTGGAACCACTTCCAACACACATCGTCACTTCACCCTTAACTAGTCTCTGTTCATTCTGCAACTCCCGTTTCGAGTTACTACTCTTAGCAACTGAACCAGTATCAAATACCGAGGGGTTGCTACGAACACTAGTAAAATACACATCAATAATTTGTATATCAAATATACCTTTGTTCACTTTGCCATCCTTCTTATCCGCCAAATACTTGGGGCAGTTCCGCTTCCAGTGACCAGTCCCTTTGCAGTAGAAGCACTTAGTCTCAGGCTTAGGACCAGACTTGGGCTTCTTCACTTGAGCAACAACTTGCTTTCCGTTCTTCTTGAAGTTCCCTTTCTTTCCCTTTGCCCTTTTCTTGAAACTAGTGGTCTTGTTAATCATCAACACTTGATGCTCTTTCTTGTTTTCTACCTTCATCGATTTCATCATCATGAAAAGCTCGGGAATCGTTTTCATCATCCCTTGCATACTATAGTTCATCACGAAGTTCTACTAACTTGGTGATGGTGACTAGAGAATTCTGTCAATCACTATTTTATCTGGAAGATTAACTCCCACTTGATTCAAGCGATTGTAGTACCCAGACAATCTGAACACATGCTCACTGCTTGAGCTATTCTCCTCCATCTTTTAGCTATAGAACTTGTTGGAGACTTCATATCTCTCAACTCGGGTATTTGCTTGAAATATTAACTTCAACTCCTAGAACATCCATATGATTCATGACGTTCAAAATGTCTTTGAAGTCCCGATTCTAAGTTGTTAAGCATGGTGCACTAAACTATCAAGTAGTCATCATATTGAGCTAGCCAAACGTTCATGACGTCTAATCTGCTCCTGCAATAGGTCTGTCACCTAGCGGTGCATTAAGGACATAATTCTTCTGTGCAGCAATGAGGATAAACCTCAGATCACGGATCCAATCCGCATCATCGCTACTAACATCTTTCAACTTAGTTTTCTCTAGGAACATATCAAAAATAAAACAGGGGAGCTAAACGTGAGCTATTGATCTACAACATAGATATGCTAATACTACCAAGACTAGGTTCATGATAAATTTAAGTTCAATTAATCATATTACTTAAGAACTCCCACTTAGAAAGACATCCCTCTAATCTTCTAAGTGATCACGTGATCCAAATCAACTAAACCATAACTGATCATCACGTGAAATGGAGTAGTTTTCAATGGTGAACATCACTATGTTGATCATATCTACTATATGATTCACGCTCGACCTTTCAGTCTCAGTGTTCCGAAGCCATATCTGCATATGCTAGGCTCGTCAAGTTTAACCTGAGTATTCTGCGTGTGCAAAACTGGCTTGCACCCGTTGTAGATGGACGTAGAGCTTATCACACTCGATCATCACGTGGTGTCTGGGTACGACGAACTTTGGCAACGGTGCATACTCAGGAAGAACACTTTTATCTTGAAATTTAGTGAGAGATCATCTTATAATGCTACCGTCAATCAAAGCAAGATAAGATGCATAAAAGATAAACATCACATGCAATCAATATAAGTGATATGATATGGCCATCATCATCTTGTGCTTGTGATCTCCATCTCCGAAGCACCGTCATGATCACCATTGTCACCGGCGCGACACCTTGATCACCATCGTAGCATCGTTGTCGTCTCGCCAATCTTATGCTTCCATGACTATCGCTACCGTTTAGTGATAAAGTAAAGCATTACAACGCAATTGCATTGCATACAATAAAGCGACAACCATATGGCTCCTGCCAGTTGCCGATAACTCGGTTACAAAACATGATCATCTCATACAATAAAATTTAGCATCATGTCTTGACCATATCACATCACAACATGCCCTGGAAAAACAAGTTAGACGTCCTCTACTTTGTTGTTGCAAGTTTTACGTGGCTGCTACGGGCTTAGCAAGAACCGTTCTTACCTACGCATCAAAACCACAACAATAGTTTGTCAAGTTGGTGCTATTTTAACCTTTGCAAGGACCGGGCGTAGCCACACTCGGTTCAACTAAAGTTGGAGAAACTGACACCCGCCAGCCACCTGTGTGCAAAGCACGTCGGTAGAACCAGTCTCGCGTAAGCATATGCGTAATGTCGGTCCAGGCCGCTTCATCCAACAATACCGCCAAACCAAAGTGTGACATGTTAGTAAGCAGTATGACTTATATCGCCCACAACTCACTTGTGTTCTACTCGTGCATGTAACATCAACGCATAAAACCTAGGCTCGGATGCCACTGTTGGGGAACGTAGTAATTTCAAAATTTTCCTACGCACACACAAGATCATGGTGATGCATAGCAACGAGAGGGGAGAGTGTTGTCCACGTACCCTCATAGACCGAAAGCGGAAGCGTTATGACAACGTGGTTGATGTAGTCATACGTCTTCACGGCCCGACCGATCGAGCACCGAAACTACGGCACCTCCGAGTTCTAGCACACGTTCAGCTCGATGATGATCCCCGGACTCCGATCCAGCAGAATGTCGAGGAAGAGTTCCGTCAGCACAACGGCGTGGTGACGATCTTGATGTTCTACCATCGCAGGGCTTCGCCTAAGCACTGCTACAATATTATCGAGGATTATGGTGGAGGGGGGCACCGCACACGGCTAAGAGATCAATGATCAATTGTTGTGTCTCTGGGGTGCCCCCTGCCCCTGTATATAAAGGAGCAAGGGAGGGAGGCGGCCGGCCTAGGAGGAGGGCGCGCCAAGGGGGGAGTCCTATTCCCACCGGGAGTAGGACTCCTCCTTCCCTTGTTGGAGTAGGAGAGAAGGAAAGAGGGGGAGAGGAACAAGGAAAAGTGGGCTGCTCCCCTTGTCCAATTCGGACCAGAGGGGCGGCACGTGCCTCGTTCCTTTTGGCCTCTCTCCTCTATTCCCGTATGGCCCAATAAGGCCCATATACTCCCGGCGAATTCCCGTAACTCTCCGGTACTCCGAAAAATACCCGAATCACTCGGAACCTTTCTGATGTCCGAATATAGTCGTCCAATATATCGATCTTTACATCTCGACCATTTCGAGACTCCTCGTCATGTCCCCGATCTCATCTGGGACTCCGAACTCCTTCGGTACATCAAAACTCATAAACTCATAATATAACTGACATCGAAACCTTAAGCGTGCGGACCCTACGGGTTCGAGAACAATGTAGACATGACCGAGACACGTCTCCGGTCAATAACCAATAGTGGAACCTGGATGCTCATATTGGCTCCCACATATTCTACGAAGATCTTTATCGGTCAGACCGCATAACAACATACATTGTTCCCTTTGTCATCAGTATGCTACTTGCCCGAGATTCGATCATCGGTATCTCAATACCTAGTTCAATATCGTTACCGGCAAGTATCTTTACTCGTTCCGTAATACATCATCCTGCAACTAACTCATTAGTTGCAATGCTTGCAAGGCTTAAGTGATGTGCATTACCAAGAGGGCCCAGAGATACCTCTCCGACAATCGGAGTGACAAATCCTAATCTCGAAATACGCCAACCCAACAAGTACCTTCGGAGACACCTGTAGAGCACCTTTATAATCACCCAGTTACGTTGTGATGTTTGGTAGCACACAAAGTGTTCCTCCGGTAAACGGGAGTTGCATAATCTCATAGTTATAGGAACATGTATAAGTTATGAAGAAAGCAATAGCAACAAACTAAACGATCAAGTGCTTTGCTAACGGAATGGGTCAAGTCAATCACATCATTCTCCTAATGATGTGATCCTGTTTATCAAATGACAACTCATGTCTATGGTTAGGAAACATAACCATCTTTGATCAACGAGCTAGTCAAGTAGAGGCATACTAGTGACACTCTGTTTGTCTATGTATTCACACATGTATTATGTTTCCGGTTAATACAATTATAGCATGAATAATAAACATTTATCGTGATATAAGGAAATAAATAATAACTTTATTATTGCCTCTAGGTCATATTTCCTTCACATTTAAATTACTACACGGCCCCAGTTATTTTTAACCCGCGACTCGCAGCCCGGACATGCACATTAGGGCATGCGTACCCAGGGAAAGGAACCTTCTCCCTGGAAGATGTTTCTTACTACCCATGTAATATAACATAGCTAGCTGGGCACTTGTCTGTTCAAGCACTTATGACCCCTACGCCTGGTTTCCATGCATACCCCGGTTTTTATATAACCGAGTGGGTATTCAGATACACTCCGGACTATCGGGTCCAGAGGTCGAAGTGAAAAGGTCCGCCATGACAAATGATTTACAATCCGGCTAGGGACATTACATATGTCACGTGAAGCACACAGTCACTAAGACTGATGAAATTCTTCTTCTATACCATCCAACAGGCTATCTAGCCTACAATCCTGTTGGGAATACTTTGCAGCTAACTCTACTTGATCATACACTAAACTGACAGGGATTTCTTTCCCATCGGGCCCCATAGGTCCGACCTCGGCCATGTGGTTTGGGTCAGCCTTGGTGTATCGTGTCTTCACCATAGCCCAGGCTTCCCGTGCACCCTGTCGACAGGCCGATATCTTCCATAACCGGAAGCGCCGCCGTGCTCCCTTCAGCTTCTCTATAAGCTCCCCCATGCCTCCTGGCGGGGATGCGGACGGCCACAAGGCTTGGGCAATACTCTGGATCACCCGCCGAACTTGTTTGTGCAGTTGTGAGAGCTCTGGCAGAAGATCACCCGAAGACCCAGGCATCTCTTCCGCGGGACGACCCGTCAGCATACCTGCAGATATAACGCTGTTAGTAGGCTTCTTCGCCGAACTCCTTTAAAAACGTTCGTTCAAGCACTTACTAAAAATGCCGCGCTGAAGCCGTTTATTCTCCTTCACGGAGTCCGCAAGCTGGGCTAGTACATCCTTCAGTTCCACGCCCAGCCGGATATTGGCATCTTGAAGATCGTTTTTCTCCTGCCTGACTCGCGTCAGCCCGCGCTCGCCAGTGTTTCACTGTTGATCATCACGTGCCGTATTGTCACATCCCTAGTTCTGGTATCACCTAGGTTTGCTTTGTGCATCATGTTAACTTCCAAATGAAATTGAAATGGGGATGTTTCAAACCCTAGCACCAAAGCAAATTCAAATAGATTCAAATTAAAATTGGAATTTCAATAAACCCAAAATGCTCTTCAAAAATGTTCATGGTCTTTGGAAAATGTTGCAAACAACAACCAGAGGTGATGCACATTTTTGCTAAACATTTTGGATTTTTGAACGAACCCATATGTATTTGAAATGGAGATGTTTAAAATAATATAAATATTTTAAAGGCTCCAAAAATGTTGGAATTTGGTGAGGGCCTCTGGTATATTATAACTAGTAGTCACAAGGAATCTCAACAAATGTCAGAAATAGAAAAGAAAACAAAAAAGGGAAAAACTCTTACCTGAGCCACTTACCTGGCTTACCTGGCACCCCCAGACGGCCCAGCAGAGACCCAGCCCAGTGGCCTCTGCCAGTCACCACCTACCTCCCGCCAAGAGGACAGCGCGCGCGTGGCCGCCGCGCGCGAGCACGCGCCCCGCTACCTCCTGCTTCCCGCCACTACCTCGATGCCAGGATGTCGCCACGCACCCCCCCAGGCCTCTCTCACTCTCCCTCGCCCTCATCCTCTCCTCTGTCACCCTCTCCCACGGCAGCCGAAGCACTGCCGTCGCCGCAGCTCACCGCCGACGCGCTCTCCGCCGTCCCCTCGCCCCTCCGTCGTGTCCACGTGCTCCGCCACTCTGGGCTACGCCTCTTGTCGAGACGCATGGCATCAGACGCCCTGGAACGCCGCCATCGCCATCGTCTTCCACCACGGGCTCCGCCGTCCACCACCGTCGATTCGCCATCACCGGGCCTCCCCCGAGCCCGCCGTGCTGCTTCACGTGATCGCCGTGAGCATATCCCTGTTTCCCCTCTCTTCTCCCCCTCGTTCCCGCGTCGTAGCCGTTGTTTCCACCCTGGCCGAAGCCATCGCCGCCGCAGCCCCTCGCCGTCGTGGCCACCGCCGCCGCAGCTCGTAGCCGAGCTCGCCGTTGCACTCACTGCACTCCGGCGAGTCGAGCGGACCCGCTCGCAGCTCCTGCCGTGCCCCACAACACCCCACGCGCACCTGGCCGAACTCCGGCCGCCGCATTCATCGTCACCGGCACCACTCCGGCCACTCCCCGGCCGCGCCACCACCCTGGTTGGATGCGGACGAGCGTCCGTGTCCCGTAGCTGCGCTCCGCGCGCCTAATGGCGCCCGGTAGGCAAAACCCACAGCGCACCGCCGCGTCTGGCCTCGCCGGCGTCGAGCCGCCGACAGTTTTGCCCGGTTGACCAGGGGATTTGACCTCCCCTGGGTCTATGACATGCGGGCCCCGCCCGGTTAATTAGTCTAGTTTAGGTTTAAAACTAATTAGTTTAACCTAGGTTAGTGCTAATTAAACTAGGTTAGTTTAGTTAGTCACTGACCAGTGGGTCCCACTGGTGAGGTTTGACCTGGATCGCGCCTGTTGACTTGCTGACATCACACCGACGTCATGTTGACGCAATAAGTCATTTCTGGATTTAGTTTAAATTAGAATAATTAGGAAAATTCCAAAAAATAGCTAAAACTTCTAAAATTCATAGTAATTCAACCGTAGCGCAGAATGAAATAATTTATATATGAAAAATTATCAGAAAAATGCAAGGAATCCATTTATGCCAGTTACATGCATGAAAACCAACTTATACATGCTGTATAAGTGAAAACATAATATGGGCATTTTAAATGCTTCATTTTGAATTGCATTTGAATCTTTGATTCAAATGGGCTTCAACCAACTTGGTAGCATCTTGCATTAGCCCAAACACTACCTTTTGCACATGTCATGTTCATGCATCATATTGTTGCATTTGTTTGTGTATTGATTGCCGGCACCGTTTCTTCTCGACAGGTTCCACTCCGGAAGGTCTTCCCGAGTACCTGTCAGAGGAGCAGTGCCCCTTCGTCGTCTATCAGGCAAGCAAACCCCCTTGAGCATTTCAATAAATCCCACTCTCTCGCTCCTGCTCCTTATATTGCATTAGGACAACAACGATTCAACTGCTACTATTCTGCTACGGTAGTTGAACCCATTCCTCTGCATGACCTGTCATTGCCACAGTAAATAGTTGAAACCCACTAGCATGAGTAGGAGTTGCTTGAGCCTTGATGTGCCTGCTCATCCATGATTGTTTTCTTTATGCCAGCGATGCTTAGAGTTGTGTCAGGTCGGATTCATCGGGAATGAATCGGGGTGGTGAACATGTCCTACCGATAAAGGCTAAGTGTGTGAACACGTTTTGGTAAAGGTAGCGATGAGAGGCCATGTAGGAGTACATGGTGGGTTGTCTCATTGGAACCGTCCCTAAGCACTGAGTTCAGTGTATGTTATCCAAGTCCAGTTACTACCACACATTGGGTTCCGGTTATCCGGCCCCTCTCGGCTTATTAATCCACTTGATCTCTATCCAGGAGTTGCAACTAGTTTCTGGCGTTTGTAGGTAGTGCTGCTTGTCTACCAGGTGGTGTCCGATGGGACGGGCTTGGGACAGACTAGGCACCGTGGCATGGTGTACCAAGTGGCACCCGGATGGTGGGGTTGGGAACCATGCACACATCGTTTGGGGCCGTACTGGAGACTTCGGCTGGAACTCCTTGCGGATGCAACTCGAATAGGCGATAAACCTGGACAAGAGACTTGTGTGGTTAGTCAGGTCGTGGCCGACACCCTCGCCCGGCTTCCGCTTGAAGGTTGCCGAGGTACATGACGTGTACAGGGCGATAAGTGGCGAGAGCGTGTGTGAAGAAGTACACCCCTGCAGGGTTAATCTTATCTATTCGAATAGCCGTTTTCCTCGGATATGGAAACTTGGAGGACTTGTAGTACATAGACAACTTGAAGTGGATACTCTAAAATACGCAAGATAAGCGTGAGTGCTATGGATGGCCTTCTCGTAGGAAGACGGGAACGGATCCATAGTGGAGTATTGATATGGTGAATATGTGGACTCGTGTGCGTCTCCTCACCTCAAAGAAGTTTCTGATACTCGTAGTATTGGTTAGCCACTGAGTCAAAGCTGGCTTGCTACTCTTAAGACTCCACCACCCCCTTTGTTGATAATGTTGCATATGTAGATAGTTCTGATGTAAGACTTGTTGAGTACCTTCGTACTCACGTTTTCTTATTTATGTTTGCAGTTGGTTACATTAGTGACTTCGACGAGTAGCTTGTATCCCAGCTTCGATCTTGTATCCTTGGGAGGGTCTTGTAGATAGTCAGGCTTCTCATCCTTTTTCTTTTGTAGTTGTTTGTACTCAGACATGTAATGCTTCCGTTGCTTGTATGCTCTGAATGATGGGTCATGAGACCCCCATTTGTATTGAATGCTATGTGGCTCTTATGGGCCTTTATATATATGAGTTTGAGTTATGTTGTGATGCCATGTTGTACAACACATACTTGCATGTTATGCATACGTGTATCGTGTATTGCTATGTGTGGGATCCGACAATCTAGTTGTTTATCCTTGGTAGCCTCTCTTATGGGGAAATGTAGTCTAGTGCTTCCACTGAGCCTTGGTAGTCCGCTACAGCCCGGTTTACCGGAGTCCTGCTAGCCCAGCACTACTACTCCGGAACACTTAGGCTGGCCAGCATGTGAGTCATTTCGTTCCTGTGTCTGTCCCTTCGGGGAAATGTCACGCGGAGACATCCGGAGTCCTGTTAGCCTGCTACAGCCCGGGTTCCCAGAGTCCTGTTAGCCCAGTTGCTACAGCCCGAATTCATACGCTGTTGACCGACATGCTCGAGGTTGATTCATGTATGCCTGTCCCTGTAAGTTAGTGCCACTTTGGGTTCACGACTAGTCATGTCGGCCCGGGTTCTCTGTCATATGGATGCTAGCGACACTATCATATACCTGAGGCAAAAGGCGCAAACGGTCCCGGGCCAGGTAAGGTGGCACCCGTGGGGATACCGTGCGTGAGGCCGCAAAGTGATATGATGTGTTACATGCTAGATCGGTGTGACTTAGGATCGGGGTCCCGACACGTATCCGCCTCCACGGCGTCCGGATTCACTCCGGGGTCACCTGCAACATCTATTGTTAGGTGTGCATGTACGCCGCAAACTACCTGGTACTAATATTCTTTGCAATAGACAAAAGATTTACCAGGGGGACCCTTTGTGAACTCCTTCAATGCAGCAACAACGGCTTCCAGCTGGGCCTTGCACTCGTCCAGCTCTTGAGACTGTTGGGTATTCTTCTCAGTAAGAACCTGCACAAATATTGATCTTAAATCAGTTGCGTCAACTGTTTCAAGTCTCAGGGGCTACTGATACATATAATCGTCAAATTTACTTACCCGTACATCCCTTACATACTGGTCCATGGCTCTGGCTAGACCATTTTGAGCAGCACGGAGGTACGCGTCTCTAGAATTGAAGGCATCAAATGCCTCTGGTGAGAAGCAAGCGTCATGGAGTACCGCCAGGCGACGCCTATGATTCATGGTGCTCTCCACTTCTGAATTTATAGCAGACAGTCTATCCGCATCCTCTGTAGGAGGAGTATCTGGCGTCCGCCCCATGTCGTCTTCCGCCTCTATGTCTGGCCCTGGAGCCCGACTGGTGGAAGCATGATCGGCAGCCTCTCTGGACATATTCCGGCAAGCGTTTTATCTATTAAAGAAATATGGACGTCATTACATTTTGAGAAAGACGACAACCACGGAGCGGGTTTTTTGTCATACCTCTGCGCCGGCGTCTCTTTCCTGACCGCCTTCCTCTTTAGCCTACCCGGCCTCGGTGCCTCTTGCTGGCGAGTTGCTGCGGGTTTGGCACGGCGTCCCGAATGCCTTCCTGTAAAACACCATATGTATATGGTAGGTGAAGTGTCTAAAAGGGGATCCTAGTTTTTGGAGTTGGGATTTTGGTTTTTCTTACGTGTGATGCAGGGAGCAGTCCGGGATAGTCTGCCGTAATGGCCACCATGGCGACATCACAGCTCAATTGATAGAACTGCCTGTCTATCAGCTCCACGAATATTTCCGGATCTTCTTCGAGTCCGGGACCAAGGGCCCGGTCAGGGTCCTCTGGTTGTGGAGATGGGTTGTTGACCTCCCTTATAGCTTTTGGCAGTTCCTGCCATAAAATGGCAAGGTAAGTACCTACGACAAAAAATGCGGGAAGAATGGGAGTAAGGAGATATAACTCACCCAGCTTGGAGGGTTGTACATGGAGAATCCATCCCATGGCTTGATGCAGATGAACTCCTCTTCCTCTCCCTTGAACAACTCGGACAGAATTTTTGCTAAAGCAGCAGCGGAGTCCAGTCCCTTACGCCCGCAACGGGTGGCATCATCTTCCCCGTTAAAACACCATAGGGGTGCCCTCAATATTGAAGCGGCTGCACTCCCCACATTATGCATATTGACATAACTTCGATTACTATCAATCCTGATTGAGCCAGCGCTTTAATCCGGTTCATCAGGTAAAGGACTTCTTCGTTGTCTTCCTCCTGGGGGCTCCGTGGGTGCCAGCTTCGGCGTTTCTTCAGAGGAGCAATATTGAACTCAGGAAGACCCCGCTGAACAGGGTTCGGAAGAGGGACGTCCTCCATATAAAACCATTCTGAAGGCCAGTCTTCGGACGTCTTCTTCGGAGTACCGGACAGGTATCCAGTTTCAGCGATGTGCCATATTTCGGCTCCGCCCACTTGATAAAGTGACCCCTTCTGTGCGCGAGGGACGGGGCAAAATAACCTCTTCCACAGCTCGAAATGAGCCTCACAGCCCAGGAATAACTCGCAAAGGGCAACATAGCCGGCGATGTGTAATACGGACGTAGGGGTGAAATTATGCAGTTGGAGGCAGTAAAACTCCAGGAGCCCGCGGAGGAACGGATGAATTGGAAATCCGAGTCCCCTTAAAAAGTAGGGAACAAGGCACACCCACTCCCCCGTAGAGGGGCTGGGGAAGCTCTCCGCTTGCTCCCCGCCATTGTAGGTGGCGAGCCCGGCTCGGACGGGAACCATATACGCCGGAGGGAGGAATCCCTGGGTCTGCAGTTCGACTAATCGACTGTGTGGGATGGAACATCTCTCCCAATCACCAGGCTTAGGGCTACGGGGGCGGGAGGAGGAGCTGCGGTGGTCGGCCATGTTGGAATGGATTTTTCCGAAGCGCGCTCTGATGGATTCTCGCTGTGGGAGGATGGTATGGATTGGATCTAAGAATCCCCATCCCTTTAATAGACGATTTATTTATCTGGCTAGGGGTGTGAATGTAAAAATGCCCTGGCTCCTCGTATTCATTCAACGCGTGGAGGATAGCACTTATTGGGCGCAGAAGCTAAGAAGTTCAACATTTATGGGTCCAGACACTTCTTGACAAACATTCAAAAATTGAGAAGAACCCGCCTTGCAATGCCGAAGATAATACTGTGTGCCGGACTTAACGTCATTGAAGCCTGGTTCGGGGGCTACTGAGGGAGTCTTGGATTAGGGGGTCTCCGGACAGCCGAACTATATCCTTTGGCCGGACTGTTGGACTATGAAGATACAAGATTGAAGACTTCGTCCCATGTCCGGATGGGACTCTACTTGGCGTGGAAGGCAAGCTAGGCAATACAGATATGGATATCTCCTCCTTTGTAACCGACCTTGTGTAACCCTAGCCTCCTCCGGTGTCTATATAAACCGAAGGGTTTTAGTCCGTAGGACAACATACAATCATACCATAGGCTAGCTTCTAGGGTTTAGCCTCCCTGCTCTCGTGGTAGATCTACTCTTGTAATACTCATATCATCAAGAACAATCAAGCAGGACGTAGGGTTTTACCTCTATCAAGAGGGCCTGAACCTGGGTAAAACATCGTGTCCCCTGCCTCCTGTTACCATCTGCCTTAGACGCACAGTTCAGGACCCCCTACCCGAGATCCGCCGGTTTTGACACTGACAGTAGACATCAAGCTCTTTTCTGGCGCCGTTGCCGGGGAGGCGAGTGCTTGAAGGTATATCTTTAGATCTTGCAATTGAATCTTTTTGTTTCTTGTTTTATCACTAGTTTAGTTTATAAAAGAAAACTAAAAATGGAATTGAGGTTGCGTCATATGCTTCATCTTTTTAATATCTTTTGTGAAAATGCTGGAAAGGAAAATTGTGCTCAAGTGTTAGAAGAAGAATGCATTAAAATGTTTGGCACTAAATATTTGAATGATGAGCATGATTGCAATGTTGTTAGTATGAATTCTCTGAATATCCATGATGCTAATGATATGCAAAGCCACAAGCTTGGGGATGCTATGTTTGATGAAGATGATATTTTTTGTCCCCCAAGTTTTGATGAGAAAATTTATTATGATGAAAGCATCCCTCCTATCTATGATGATTATTGTGATGACACATATTCTATAAAGAATAATGATATCCATGAAACTTGTCATAATGATTTTAACTTTCAATTGGATTATGCCTCACATGATAGTTATTTTGTTAAGTTTGCTCCCACTACTATTTATGAGAAGAAATTAGCTTATGCGGAGAGTAATAAAATTTCTATGCTTGTATATCAAGGAAAGAATGCTTTATGTGATGGTTATATTGTTGAATTCATTCATGATGCTACTGAAAATTATTATGAGGGAGGAATATATGCTCCTAGGAATTGCAATAATATCAAGTTTCCTCTCTATGTGCTTAAAATCTTGAAGTTATGCTTGTTTTACCTTCCTATGCAAGTTGATTCTTGTTCCCATAAGTTGTTTTCTCACAAAATCCTTATGCATAGGAAGTGGGTTAGGCTTAAATTTGCTAGTTATATTCTTCATGATGCTCCCATTATGTTTCAGTTCCTATCTTTTATATGAGCATCATTGAAATCATCATGCCTAGCTAGAAAGGCATTAAAGAAAAGCGCTTGTTGGGAGACAACCCAATATTTATACCTACTGTTTTTGTGTGTTCACATGATTATGCTACTGAAGTAATCATGCTTTATAGCTTTTCATTTTTAATATAAGCATGATAAAATACTAACTCTTTTTGCATAGGATTAGTAAACAAATTGCCTAGGAATTCCTAATTCTCAGGATTTTTGGAGTTACAAAAGTATTTGAGAGTTACAGATTACTACAGACTGTTCTGTTTTTCATAGATTCAGCTTTCGATGCATAGTTTTCTTGTGTTCTAGTTTCTATGGCTTATATTGCTTAATATAAATTGTAGAAATGATATGGTACTGTAGGCATCATGTGATAAAAATTATGAATCTTGTCTTGATAGTACCCAAGTGGTGATTTGCTTTCTTATACTAACAGAGCTTACGAGTTTTCTGTGGAGTTTTGTGTTGTGAAGTTTTCAAGTTCTGGGTAAAGTTTTGATGGACTACGGAATAAGGAGTGGAAAGAGCCTAAGCTTGGGGATGCCCAAGGCACCCCAAGGTAATATTCAAGGACAACCAAGAGCCTAAGCTTGGGATGCCCCGGAGGCATCCCCTCTTTCGTCTTCGTTCATCGGTAACCTTACTTGGAGCTATATTTTTATTCACCAGATGATATGTGTTTTGCTTGGAGCGTCATTTTATTTTATTATTATTTGCTTGCTTCTATTTAGAGTAATGTTTTACATCTTTTAAAAAGGTCAATTATAGCCTTTACCATGCTTATTTTGCAAGTCCATATGTTGTTGTTTTAAAAACAGAAAGTTTACTGTTATGTTTTGCATATTTGTGAATAGTCAGAACATGATAAAATCTTGAAATTTTTACACAATGAGTAACAACAAATTATCTACAGTGTGGTAATTTTTGGAGTTAAAGAAGTATGATTCTTCTTGCATTCTTTACAGACTATCATGTTTAGAGAGATTGCTGTTATGATTGCATTGTTTGCATATGTTTGCTTGTTTAATGATTCTATTTGATGATAGGAGTATTAAATATGCAGAAGCATTTAGTATGAAATGTCAAATTATAATTTTAGTGATTTTCTACAGTAGAGAATGATGAGGTTTAGCATGGATTCATACTAACATATCTCACGAGGTCCTGTTGAGTTTGGTGTGGATGAAGTTTTTAATATTTAGGGAAACCGCGATATGAATGGAATTAAGGAGACACACAAGCTCAAGCTTAGGGATGCACAAGGCATGCCTAGTCAATATTTCGAGAAGTCTCAAGCATCTAAGCTTGGGGATGCCCCGGTTGGCGTCCCACCTTTCTCCTTCAACAACTATCGGTCAGTTTGGTTGAGCCTAAGTTTTTGCTTCTTCACATGATATGTGCTATAGTTGCAATGTAATTTTATTTTGTTTTGCTTGTTGTTTGAATAAAATACCAAGATCTGAAATTCTTAAATGTTAGAGAGTCTTCACATAGTTACATAATTATTTGACTACTCATTGATCTTCACTTATATCTTTTGGAGTAGTTTGTCATTTGCTCTAGTGCTTCACTTATATATTTTTAGAGCATGGCGATAGTTTTATTTTGAAGAAATTGTTGAACTCTCATGATTTCCTTATATCCTTTTGAGAGTCTTTAAACATCATGATAATTTGCCTTAGTTATGAATTTAGTCCTAATATGATATGCATCCAAGAGGTATATAATAAAAACTTTCATATAAAGTGCATTGAATACTATGAGAAGTTTGATTCCTTATGATTGTTTTGAGATATGAAGATGGTGATATTAGAGTCATGCTAGTGAGTAGTTGTGAATTTGATAAATACTTGTGTTAAGGTTTGTGAGGCCCGTAGCATGCATGTATGGTGAACCATTATGTAACGAAGTTGGAGCATGAGATATTTTTTGATTGTCTTCCTTATGAGTGGCGGTCGGGGACGAGCGATGCTCTTTTCCTACCAATCTATCCCCCTAGGAGCATGCACGCAGTACTTTATTTCGATAGCTAATAGACTTACTTTATTTCGATAGCTAATAGACTTTTGCAATAAGTATGTGAGTTCTTTATGACTAATGTTGAGTTCATGGATTATATGCACTCTTATCCTTCCACCATTGCTAGCCTCTCTAGTACCGCGCAACTTTTGTCGGTACCATAAACCTACTACATGCCTTCCTCAGAACAACCACCATACCTACCTATTATGGCATTTCCGGAGCCATTCTGAGATATATTGCCATGCAACTTTCCACCGTTTCGTTTATTATGACACGCTTCATCATTGTCATATTGCTTTGCATGATCATGTAGTTGACATCGTATTTGTGGCAAACCCACCTTTCATAATTCTTTCATACATGTCACTCTTGAGTCACTGCACATTCCAGTACACCATCGGAGGCATTCATATAGAGTCATATTTTGTTCTAAGTATCGAGTTGTAATTCTTGAGTTCTAAGTAAATAAAAGTGTGATGATCTTCATTATTAGAGCATTGTCCCATGTGAGGAAAAAAATAGAAAGGACAAAAAAAGAGAAGGCCCAAAAAACAAAAAACAAAAAATGAGAGAAAAAGAGAGAAGGGGCAATGCTACTATCCTTTTACCACACTTGTGCTTCAAAGTAGCACCATGATATTCATGATAGAGAGTCTCCTATGTTGTCACTTTCATATACTAGTGGGAACTTTTCATTATAGAACTTGGATTGTATATTCCAATGATGGGCTTCCTCAAATGCCCTAGGTCTTCATGAGTAAGCAAGTTGGATGCCCACCCACTTAGTTTTGTTTTTGAGCTTTCATACACTTATAGCTCTAGTGCATCTGTTACATGGCAATCCCTACTCACTCACATTGATATCTATTGATGGGAATCACGGTAGCCCTTTGATACGCCTAGTTGATGTGAGACTATCTCCTTCTTTTTGTCTTCTCCACAACCACCATATTCTATTCCACCTACAGTACTATGTCCATGGCCCGCGCTCATGTATTGCGTGAAAGTTGAAAAAGTTTGAGAACATCAAAAGTATGAAACAATTGCTTGGCTTGTCATCGGGGTTGTGCATGATTTGAATATTTTGTGTGATGAAGATGGAGTATAGCCAGACTATATGATTTTGTAGGGATAAGCTTTCTTTGGCCATGCTATTTTGAGAAGACATAATTGCCTTGATAGTATGCTTGAAGTATTATTGTTTTTATGTCAATATTAAAATTTTGTTTTGTATCCTATGGAACTGAATATTTTTGCCACAATAAAGAGAGATAACATTGATAAATATGTTAGGTAGCATTCCACATCAAAAATTCTGTTTTTTATCATTTACCTACTCGAGGATGGGCAGGAATTAAGCATGGGGATGCTTTATACGTCTCCAACGTATCTATAATTTTTGATTGTTCCATGCTATTATATTATCCATCTTGGATGTTTTATAAGCATTTATATGCTATTTTATATGATTTTTGGGACTAACCTATTAACCCATAACCCAGTGCCAGTTTCTATTTTTTCCTTGTTTTTGAGTTCTACAGAAAAGGAATACCAAACGGAGTCCAATTGACGTGCCAATTTTTGATGATTTCTTATGGACCAAAAGAAGCCCCCGAAGTAAAAGAATTGGGCCAGAAGAGTCCTGAGCCATCCACAAGGGTGGAGGGCGTGCCCTACCCCCTGGGCTCGCCCCCCTATCTCGTGGATGACTCGGAGACCCCCCTGACGTGAGACATACACCAAGAATTCCTATAAATACAGAACCCCCCAAAAAGAAACCTAGATCGGGAGTTCCGCCGCCGCAAGCCTCTGTAGCCACCAAAAACCAACCGGGGCCCTGTTTTGGCACCCTGCCGGAGGGGGAATCATCACCGGTGGCCATCTTCATCATCCTGGCGCTCTCCATAATGAGGAGGGAGTAGTTCACCCTCGGGGCTGAGGGTATGTACCAGTAGCTATGTGTTTGATCTCTCTCTCTCTCTCTCGTGTTCTTGATATGGCACGATCTTGATGTACCGCGAGCATTGCTATTATAGTTGGATTTTATGATGTTTCTCCCCTTCTATCTCTTGTAATGGATTGAGTTTTCCCTTTGAAGTTATCTTATCGAATTGAGTCTTTAAGGATCTAAGAACACTTGATGTATGTCTTACATGTGCTTATTTGTGGTGACAATGGGATATTCACGTGATCCACTTGATGTATGTTTTGGTGATCAACTTGCGAGTTCTATGACCTTGTGAACTTATGCATAGGGGTTTGCACACGTTTTCATCTTGACTCTCCGGTAGAAACTTTGGGGCACTCTTTGAAGTTCTTTGTGTTGGTTGAATTGATGAATCTGAGATTGTGTGATGCATATCGTATAATCATACCTGCAGATACTTGAGGTGACATTGGAGTATCTAGGTGACATTAGAGTTTTGGTTGATTTGCATCACGCGGAGATCAATGAGATTGATAGAATCGGAACGTAGATCAACACCGTGGAGATATGATTTCCGCAGTGCTGAAATCCGTTGGAGCGATCTCGGTAAAATGGCTGTAACTTTTGCATATGAACTCCGATTTTGCTCCACGACCTGTCAAGCTGAAGCTAATGAAAAGTTGAATCAGCAATGAAATTTTGGAACAGGATTTCAGAGCTTTTGGCTAGGCTAAAATTCGCTTGGAAAATAGAGCTTCGGGAGGTTTTATCTTCGGCGGTAGACCGTCTGACTCATTTTTGCAGGGAATGACTGTGATTTGGTATATCCCATGAATGTTGCTTGTTCATTATTGTTTCATGACCTGCGTGTCATGAGTGCGGCAACCGGCAGGAGCCATATGGTTGTCCCATTATTGCATTAATGATCTGCGTGTCAACATGAGAAGCCATGTAATGTAACTTACTTTTAGTAGCTATTAGTTTGTAATATCATAGTATCTTATGTTACACTTGGAGGTTGACACCATGGCATGGAGATGGAGATCACCATGAGGACAACCATGCATGGAGATGACCATGGGCAGACTGCTCACATGGAGACGGAGATCACCATGCGCTGGCAAAGGGGCTATACCATATCACACATATATAAATTGCCTGTGAAAGGTTATCCCTTTTATGCACCCTTATTTTGCATGGTAGATGTTTTAAGTAGGGTGATCCCTCAAAGAATGTTAAGTTTAAATGACTCCCCAATTTCTGCACCTTCACATGTCAAGTATATTTAGTGGTGGGCCTATAAAATTAGGGTGCCACTAGATCTCCTTGAAGTGATGGGTTTGTGTCGGACACTTACACGCGAAGCATTGGTTGACTTGTCGTGGCTATCAAAACAGTTTTGGGCCACGAGGCATAGGAGTTGGCGTGGCATGAGATGTCCCCAACAACAAGAGTCGTATGGAGATACGATTAGCAAGAGTTGCTTACCGAGTGATCTTGTCTTCTAGAGGTGATGCAAAAGCTCACTAGTTGACATGTTGATCTTGGATCTTGAATCACTAAGTATCAACCGAGGGATGTTGATTTTAGTGGGAGTAATGATCTTATGTTCAATATGAATTACTCTTCATGAATACATGTCTTAGTGTTTTGCATATTTCTGTTGCAGATCAATGACACCACCTGCTCAAGTTACTCCTTTTGCGTTGAAATCAATCCTGGAAAAAGATAAATTGAATGGAACAAACTTTAACACCTAGTATGGAAACCTGAGAATTGTTCTTAGGCATGAGAAAAAGGAACAAGTTCTAGAGAATCCTCTTCCAGAGGAACCTGCCGATAATGCTAATGCCACAACTAGGAATGCCTACCACAAACTTGTTGATGAATCAAACGAGATCAGCTGTCTCATGCTGGCTTCTATGGAGCCCGATCTGCAGCACCAGTTCGAAAATATTGAGGCTTTCGATATGATCGAGAATCTCAAGAGCATGTTCCAAATGCAGGCTAGGACTGAAAGGTTCAATGTCTGGCGATCCTTGATGGATTGTAAGCTGAAAGAGGGTGATCCACTAAGCCCGCATGTGATCAAGATGATTGGGTACATGCAAGCTCTGGATCGGTTGGGCTTCCCACTTGGGGATGAGTTGTCCACAGATACAATTCTGGGTTCTCTTCCGGATAGCTATGGACCGTTCATCTCAAGCTACCATATGCATGGGATGGAAAAGTAGCTCACTGAATTGCATGGGATGCTCAAAGTGGCAGAGCAAGATATCAATAAAGGTACGCATCGTCAAGTGTTGATGGTGCATAACTCGGCTAAGTTCAAGAAGAGCTGGTCCAAGAAAAAGGCTAAGACAAAGGGAAAGGAGAAGGAGGCAACTCCAACTGCAGCCACTGCGCCTAAGTCAGGGACGGCTTCGGGGAGTATTTGCTTTCATTGCAACGAACCCGGACACTGGAAAAGGAACTGCAGCAAGTGGCTTGCCGAGAAGGGTAAGAAGACTGGAAGTATGACTTGTTCTTCAGGTACACTTGTTTTATATGTTATAGACATTTATCTTGCTGATGTTCCTAGTAGCTCTTGGGTATATGATACCAGATCGGTTGTTCACATATGCAACTCGATGCAGGGGCTAAGCAGAACTAGGAATGTCGCAAGAGGAAAAGATGACATGCACCTTGGGAATACAGCAAGAGTTGCTGCATTGGCCGTCAGCACTATGCAACTTAATTTACCTTCAGGATTTGTAATGGAACTTGATAATTGTTATTATGTTCCTACTTTGAGTCAAAACATTATTTTAGCCTCATGTTTGATGAGACAAGGTTATGAATTCAGTATTAAGCACAATGGTTGTTCTATTTACTTGAATAATATGTTTCATGGCTTTGCACCTATTGTGAATGGGTTATTTATCCTAGATCTTGAAGGTGAATCTGTATATAACATAAATGTCAAGAGGCATAAGCCTAATGAGATAAACCCGACTTACATCTGGCATTGTTAACTAGGACACATTAATCAAATGTGCATGAAGAAGCTCCATGATGATGGAATTCTAACTTGGTTTGATTTTGAATCATTCGAGACATGCAAGTCTTGCCTACTCGGCAAGATGACTAACACTCCTTTTGCAAAGAGTTTCGAGAGGGCGTCTGAGCTGCTGGAACTTATACATAGTGATGTATGTGGACCAATGAGCACGACAGCCAGAGGTGGTTTCCAATACTTCATGACTTTTATTGACGACTTGAGTAGATATGGATATGTCTAATTGATGAGGCACAAGTCAGAAACTTTTGAAAAGTTCAAGGAGTTTCAGAATGAAGTGGAAAATCAACTCGACAAGAAAATCAAACTTCTGCAATCTGATCATGGCGGTGAGTATATGAGCCAGGAGTTTTATGATCATCTTAAGAGTCGTGGAATAGTTCCACAACTGACTCCTCCAGGCATGCCACCGAGAGAAAATGGCATGTCAGAACGGAGGAATCAGACACTGTTAGACATGGTCCGATCAATGAAGAGTCAGTCGGTTTTACCCTTGTCATTTTGGGGATACGCTCTAGAAACTGCAGCTTTCACACTAAACAGGTACCATCTAAGTCCGTAGATAATACACCATATGAGATACGGACTGCGAAAAGTCACAATTTGTCTTTTCTGAAAGTTTGGAGATGTGAAGCATATGTCAAGCAACTCTAGTCAGACAAGCTCACACCCAAATCAGACAAGTGCATATTCGTGGGATATCCAAGGGAAACCTCGGGATATTACTTCTACAATCGTGAAGAGGGCAAAGTGTTTGTCACTCGACATGGAGTTTTCCTTGAGAAAGAGTTTCTCAATCAGAAGGCTAGTGGGAGGACAGTCCGACTCGAAGAAATTTGAGAACCACGTGGGGACGTTCCGGTAGGTGATACTGTCACACCGGAGTTAGTCAGGGGACCCGTAGTGGAGTCAACACCGGTTCCCCGGAGGTCGGAAAGATTGTGTAATTTGCATGACTGCAATGTGTTGTTCTTGGAGAACAACGAGCCGACTACATATGCGGAAGCAATGGAGAGCCTTGATTCCGAGTTATGGCTTGAGGCCATGAGATCCGAATTAAAGTCCATGGATGACAATCAAGTTTGGAACTTGGTTGATCTGCCAGATGGCGTTCGAGCCATTGAGTGCAAGTGGATCTTTAAGAAGAAAACTGATATGTACGGAAATGTAACAATCCATAAGGCTCTACTTGTCGCTAAAGGTTGCCGACAAGTTCAAGGAGTTGACTACGATGAGACTTACTCACCGGTAGCGATGACTAAATCAATTCGGATCATTCTTGCTATAGCGGCATATTTCGACTATGAGATATGGCAGATGGATGTCAAAACGGCTTTCCTTAATGGAAATTTAACCAAGGATGTGTACATGACACAGCCCGAGGGTTTGGTTAATCCAAAGAAGTCTAGCATGGTATGCAAGCTTCAGAGATCCATTTATATATTAAGGCAAGCATCTTGGAATTGGAACATTCATTTTAATGAAGCGATCAAAGAGTTTGGCTTCATCAAGAATGACTATGATCATTGTGTATTCAATAAGGTCAGTGGGAGCTCAGTTGCATTTCTGATCTTATATGTGGATGACATATTATTGATTGGAAATAATGTTCAAATGCTTGAATTCGTCAAGGACTCGTTGAAAAACAGTTTTTCTATGAAGGACTTGGGAGAAGCAGCATATATTTTGGGAATCAAGATCTATAGAGATAGATCGAGAAGGCTTATTGGATTAAGCCAGAGTGCGTATATTGACAAGGTGTTGAAGCGGTTCAACATGCAAGATGCCAAGAAGGGTTTCTTGCCCATGTCACATGGCATTAGTATTAGCAAGACTCAGAGTCCTTCGACTCCTGATGAGCGAAGATGCATGGATGGGATTCCATATGCTTCGGCTGTTGGGTCCATCATGTATGCTATGGTATGCACTCGTCCCAATGTTAGCTTTGCTCTTAGCATGGTGGGCAGATACCAAGCTGATCTAGGTGAGAGTCACTGGACTGCGGTTAAGAATATCCTTAAGTACTTGAGAAGGACTAAGGATATGTTCCTAGTTTATGGAGGTGAGAATGAGCTCGTTGTGAAGAGTTACACTGATGCTAGTTTCCAAACCGATAGGGATGATAGTCGATCACAATCTTGGTTTGTGTTCATTCTGAACGGAGGAGCAGTGAGCTGGAGGAGCTCCAAGCAAGATACGATAGCTGATTCTACAACAGAGGCCGAGTACATTGCGGCTTCTGAAGCTGCAAAAGAAGGTGTTTGGGTGAAGAATTTCATTTCTGATCTTGGTGTGGTTGAGGGTCCGTCTAAGCCATTGGACCTCTATTCTGATAATAGTGGTGCCATTGCACAAGTCAAGGAACCACGAAACCATCATAAAACCCAGCACATACTCAGGAGTTTTAACCTTATTCGCGACATTGTCGAAAGAGGTGATGTAAACATATGCAAGGTACACACAGATGCAAATGTTGTTGATCTGTTGATGAAGCTCTCCCACGACCAAAGCATGAGGCGCACATGAGCTCCATGGGCATACGATGCATAAATGACTGACTCTAGTGCAAGTGGGAGACTGTTGGAGATATGCCCTAGAGGCAATCATGTGATGATGATATTTCCATATGTATTCATGAGTCCTTTGTATTGTCCTTGAACATCATCAATGATATGTATCAATAAGTATGTGACTTGTTTGTGGGACTATGTATGGTATGATGATTGTTCTAATGGTCCCTAGTTGATAAGGTTATATAGACACATATCCTTGACTAGTATATGACTCGGTTGATGACTATGTTTCACAAGTCATGTGCATGGAGATGCTAAACAGATAGTATGGACTCGGGGATGGAGATCACCGAGTCGGACATAACCACTTTGAGACGTGGCGAGATATAGTAATCTGTTAGTCTCAAGTACAATTTCTATGACTATGTCCTAGACCTGAGGTCCTCACATGTTCTCGGGATGGGGAACGACTCACTTAGGGTCTATCAAATGCTACTCCGTAGCTGGGTAGTTATAAAGGTAGCTTTCGGGTGAGTCGTGAGACATGGTTGACCAAGATGGGATTTGCCCCTCCTATTTGGAGATATATTCTCTGGGCCCTCTCGAGTGATCAGATTTGGAAAGCATGGCCATGCAACTTGGGTTAAGTGTTAACCCAGTTTGGGAATCTGTATCATGCGTTCAAGAAGAGAGGTCGAGCTATCACAAGGGTGACAACTACTCACCTTGAGCTTGACAACAAATATCGTGAGGCAAAAGGAATGTTGCATATGACACATTGTCGAGGTTCGTCAAACGACTTTACGCACACATGGGAGTTGGCACGTTCTGCTAGGAGCCGCTACCAACTGTCGACTCTGGTCGTGTCCATGTGTAGGTGAACCTATAGGGTCGCACACTTAAGGGGCTGCAGCCCATTCAGATTGGATCCGAGTGGAAAATGGATGTGGACTCCTAGTGGGCTCAAGTGTTGAGCCCACCTCAGAGGTCTATATAAAGGGGAGTTGGCACACCACTTAGGGTTAATCCTTTCGAACCCTGATTAGCCACCGCCACTCCCCATGCCCATGCCGCGTGACCGGACCTTGCAGTCCGCCGCTCGACACTGCCCCCCGTACGTGTGGATACCTTGGAGGCATCGCATCTACGATGCTTGGACGAACCGTTCGAGGGAACCGTGAGGTGCCGTTCGCGGGAGATCGCCATTCGTGGGTCTTCGCTATTCGCGGGATATCAACAACATGAGGAGGAGACGGGCCGAGAGATCGACTACACGCATCACCAACTGTACTTCTGCTGCGGTGACTGCGCGTCTAGTGCTAAATCGGATCTCGTAATCTATTTCCAACAGCATGATCTTGCGTGCGCGGTAGAAAATTTTATTTGGCGCTAGCGTAGCATACCACGTGTTCCAACAACAACCGACCCCCACATGATTGGCATTCTATTTCGCGCCTCGAGGTTTGGAAGGTGAATGACGGGGTTATTAATCAGACACGGTTCTGTATTGGAAACCATCAGCTATTATGTTCACACACTGATTCTAATGCGGGGATCGTGTGTAATTCAAACTACAATACTCGTAAATTCCGTTGGCTAGTGTCAGGACCCCGATTCCAAGTCACATCGATCTAGCCGGTAACACCTCATATCACTTTGCGGCCTCACGCACGGTATTCCCACGGGTGTCGCCTTACCATGGCTCGGGACCGTTTGCGCCTTTTGGCTCATGTATATGATAGTGTCGCTAGCATCCATATGACAGAGAACCCGAGCCGACATGACTAGTCGTGAACCCAAAGTGGCACTAACTTACAGGGACAGGCATACATGAAGCAACATCGAGCATGTCGGTCAGCAGCGTGCGAATCCGGGCTGCAGCACTGGGCTAACAGGACTCCGGGAACCCGGGCTGTAGCAGGCTAGGCAGGACTCCGGATGTCACTGCGTGACATTTCCCCGAAGGGACAGACACAGGAACAAAGTGAATCACATGCCGGCCAGTCAAGTGCTCCGGAGCAGTAGTGCTGGGCTAGCAGGACTCTGGTGAACCGGGCTATAGCAGACTACTATGGTTCATGGAAGCACAAGACTACATTTCCCCATAAGAGAGGCTACCAAGGATAAACGACTAGGTTGTCGGATCCCACACATACCAAGCATTTCAGTCATACACACAATATGCTCAATATGTGCAATACAACATGGCATCACAACAAGACTCTACGACTCAGAGTATTTATTCATTAGACTCTGAGGAGCGAGATATTACAAACATGGGTCTCATGACCCAACATACAGAGCATACACGCAACAAGCACATGCAGAAGCTTAACTTGTCTGAGTACAGAAAACTACAAATGAAGAAGGCTCAGAAGCCTGACTATCTACAAGACCCTCCCAAGGGTACACGATCGTAGCTGAGGTAACAAGCTAAACGTCGAAGTCCACGTGGAACTACCAGAGAGACTGAAGTCTCTCTACAAAACATAAATTAAGCAAACGTGAGTACAAATGTACCCAGTAAGACTTACATCAGAACTATCTACATATGCATCGGTATCAACAAAGGGGGTGGTGGAGTTTAACTGCAGCAAGCCAGCTTTGACTCGGTGGCTAACCTGAACTACGACTGCAAGTAACTCTTTTGAGGTGGCGCACACGAGTCCACAAATTCACCATATCAATACACCACTATGGATCCGCTCCCGTCTCCCTTCGAGAACGCCATCCATAGCACTCACGCTTGTCTTGCGCATTTTAGAGTATCCACTTTCACTTGTCTATGAACTATGCAAGGGGTCCAAGTTTCCATATCCGAGGAATCCGGCTATTCGAATAGATAATGATAACCCTGCAGGGGTGTACTTCTTCACACACGCTCTCGCCACTTATCGCCCTGTACACGTCATGTACCTCGGCAACCTTCAAGCGGAAGCCGGGCGAGGGAGTCGGCCACGACCTGACTAACCAACAAGTCTCTAGTCTAGGTTTATCGCCTATTCGGGTTCCATCCGCAAGGAGATCCGGCCGGGGTGTCGCTCACGGCCCCAAACAATGTGTGCAGGGTTCCCAAGCCCACCATCCGGGTGCCACTTGGTACACCATGCCACTGTGCTTAGTCTGTCCCAAGCCCACCTGTACCGGGTGCCACTTGGTAGACTACTAACACTACCTACAAACATCAGAAACTAGTTGCAACTCCTGGACAGAGATCAGGTTGACTAATAAGCCGAGAGGGGCACTTAAGCATTCCAATGCGTGGTAGTAACTGTTCATGGATCACAAACACAGAACTCAGTTTCTGAGGACGGCTGCAATGAGACAACCCACCATGTACTCCTACATGGCCTCTCACCGCTACCTTTACCAAATCGTGTTCACACACTTAGCTCACACACAGTAGGACATGTTCAACACCAATCCAATTCATCCCCGACGAATCAGACCTGACTCAACTCTAAGCAGTAGCAGGCATGACAAACAAGGATGAATGAGTAGGCACATCAGGTCTCAAACAACTCCTACTCATGCTAGTGGGTTTCATCTATTTACTGTGGCAATGACAGGTCATGCAGGGGAAAGGGGTTCAGCTACCGCAGCATGTAACCATTGAAACGTTGTTTTCCTAATGCAGTAAAAGAGAGCAGGAGCGAGAGTGGGATTGTATCGGAATGAACAAGGGGTTTTTGCTTGCCTGGCACTTCTGAAGATAGTATAGTTCTTCATCGGTGTCATTGATCACATCGTCGGAACCACATCTATCGAGAGGGGACAAACACCGGCAACTGAGAAAGAACTCAATCAACACATGACGATATGCAACAATATGATGCATGCTATGACATGGCAATATGAATGTGTTTTGGGCTAATGCAAGCTAGAACATATTGAAATGAGTCCAGTTGAACCAAGGATTCAAATGCAAACCCATTTTATGAAGTCATATTAGTGCATTAACTTGTTTCACCTAAACAGCAAGGTTAAAGTGTTCTAACATGAATGAAACTAGCATAAATGGATAGATTGGATTTTTCTGATAATTTTTCATATATAATTTATCTTATTTGGAGTTATAGATAATTTTCTATGATTTTTAGAAGTTTTGGGCATTTTTGGAATTTTCTAATTACTTTAAATCCAGAAAATCAATTACTGCATCAGCATTGCGTCTGGGTGACGTCAGCAGGGTCAACAGGCTGGTCTAGGTCAAACCTGACCAGTGGGGCCCACTGGTCAGTGACCCAGAACAGGCTAGTGACACAGACAGGTGGGGTCCGGTCAACAGGTGACGTGGCCAGGTTAAACTGACCTGTGGGGCCCTTGTGGTTAGTTAAACCTAAACAGAAACTAAATCAGGTTAATTAGAGAGTGGGGCCCATCCGTCAGTGAGCTGGGGTTAGTTTAGTGGCATCATTAGCCACTAAAGATGGTGCCACGTCGCCACGGCCGGGGTTAAGCCGCCGGCAACGTCCAGAGACGGCGGCGATGCTCGGGTTTTGCTTTCCGGCGACCATATGGGCGGCGAAGTGCGTCTACACGACGAGGAGGCTCATCCGCGTCGGGTGGTGCACGCAGCAGCAGCTCCGGTGGCCTAGGTCGACGGCGGCGGCAACTTGCGCGGCGTCCGAAGTTCGGGTGCGGATGGTGTCGATGCTACGGTGCACAAGAGGAGACGACGAAGAGTGCTACGTGCTCTTGGGAGTGTGCTGAGCGCGCTGATGGGCTCGGACGCGAGCTACAGCAGCTGTGGCGCAGCGGCAACCCGGCGGCGAGGAGCTCTCAGGTGTGGCAGCAGGCATGGCTAGAGCTCGAGCGTGAGGGGGGGAATAGGGGGGAAAGAAGGCGGGGCTCACGGCGAATCTTCTGGTGCGGACGGCGAGCTCGGGGAGGTCCCGTAGCCGGCGAATCGATGACAGCGGTGGTCGGCCCCCGAGGATGAGGACGACAGCGATGACGAGGTTGAAGGGCTCCCGGGCTTGTTTTGTTCTTCTCGTTGACGTGCGGATCCGCGACGGAGCCTAGGGATACGGTGGGAGGTCAGGCGAGCTCGGTGGGTGCATTGGCAGCGAGCGGCGGCGACGGCGGCTCTCTGTTCGGGCGAAGAACGAAGAGGAAGAGGGGAAAATGGCCAGGGAAGAAGGGGGGGGGTCAGCACGGCCTCGTCCATGTCTCCTGGGCGCGGGGTTGGGTGGAAGGAGGCATCGACACGGCGAAGCAGGAGGTGGCCGGGGCGCGCCTGCGTGCATCGGCCACGCGCCCCCGTCCCTCTGGCAAGAGGAAGACGACACGAGGAGGTGGGCTAGGCTGGCCGACTGGGCCGGCCAGGTGGGCTGCAAGTGAGACCTGGTGAGTCCTTCTCTCTCTCTCTCTTTTATTTATGTTTTCTATTTATTTTGATCTATTTTGAGTTAGTAAAAATACTAACTCATTTTGTAAAATCCTGACAAAAATTGTGGGCACTATTTGAATTATTTCCAACAGCCCCCAATTGTTTTCAGAAGTATTGAAGCATTTAAAATATTTATAGGCATTAAATGCTCCAATTCAAATACAATATGATTTAACTCAAAAATCCATAAATGTCCAAGAAATATGCTCATCATTTTTGGCAGAGGTTTTCACCTTTATCATAAATCATGAACATTTTCGAAGGGCATTTTGGCTTTATGGAAATGATTTTATGTTGAACCTATTTGATTTGATCTGGTGCTAGGGTTTGATCAATCCCCATTTCAATTTCAAAAGAATTTAAACATGATGCAACACGTGACTAGCTAGCTCACAGCATACCAGAACTAGGGATGTGACAGTTGGCGTGTGTAATGTTCCCATCGATCAAGATTCCGGCCGCCAATAAATACTACCTTTCTCACGTCCTCCCGCCAGCATTCTCATCTACATCCTCCCCTCGCTCGCCCTCCCTCTCTCTCTCTCAAAGAAATGCCATGGGCACCGTCGATCTGCCCACGTGTCGACGAGGAGTCGCCGCCCCCCGAGGATGCTCAGTTGAAGAGCAGCGACGAGGAGGACCCCTACGCGCCGCTGGACGAGGCTACGCCGGACCCCCAACTTTGGATTGGTTTTGGGGCCAGTACAATCTTTGTCTGTGGAAGTCAATGCTGCCGGTTGAGAAAGCCAGGCAAGTGGCGTTTAAGAAGGAGATGGCGGAGGAGGAAGCCAGGTACCAGCCGGCCTATGAAGCCCGTGATGCCGCCTAGAAAAAGGAGGCGGTGGAGCTTTGGGGGCGGGCCCATCGTCATGCGGAGGAGGTGTACGAAGACGGGTACTTCGTGAGGAAGGTCAGGGCGCTAGGCGCCTCATCGCTGCATGGAGGTGGGCCGATAAGCTCCAGCGTGCCACCGACAAGGAGCTATGGTGGGCGCCCAACGAACTAGCAAGATCGTTCACGGTCATCCGCCAGCAAGAGGCAGATTGGTACGTCAAGCGCTGCGAAGCGGAGGAGGCGGAGTACTGCCTCCTCACTGGGAAGACGTCGCCCACCAGGGAGCTGCTGGCAAGGGGATGCCGGAATACTAGCCCCAGGAGGGATTATTAGTTTTATTACTGTTCGTTTTCAATTTTATGCATTGTACCTAGTAGTTAAGCATCATCACCTATATGTGATGATATTATATATATATATATATATATATTCTATGATCAACTAATGAACAATTAATATATATATATGTATGTATTATGAATTCCATGTTCTATCTATTTTTGTACACTAATTTGAATCTAGCTATTATCATCCACATATATAGAATGGAAAGCATATACACACACATTGAAACAGAACATATAAGAACGGAAAACAGAGTACACACATTGAAACAGAGCAATAAACAGGGAAATCCTATGATTGATGTCAATACATAGCTATCCACGTCGAAACGACTCAATAAAATAAAACGCATCCATGAGACCATGACGAGCAGCCCTGGCCTATGGTAGTTCTTGGTTGTACCTGAACTCATGCAGACATTTGTCCAAGTGGTCGACACGCTCGCGGTACATCTGGAGCGTGATCTCGAGCTCCAAGTTGGCTATTTCATCGGAGATCGCCAACTCGAGGATGCGACGGCCATGTTCCTCTATTGCGCCCAGGTGGACACCTGGGCCAAGGAGGTGGTCGAGCCTACCGACCAGCTTGTTGGCATCGAGTGGGCCATAGACAAGGCGAACGGCGCAACCCATGTGAATGGCGCGGCCGGCCTCTGGTGTAAGTACGTCGCAGAGGGCCTCTACCCACTCTTGGCGAGGAATGGGGGTACTGAAGGGACGTGTACATAGCTTCGACGCCGTGTCGACAGTGGGCAAGCACTGATGGATTCACTCTTGTTGTGCGGCACGCAGCGCCTCTCGCTCTGTGGTGCTCCAACGGTATCAGCGTGCAGCGAGCCGCAACCTATCAGCGCGGACACGCCTAGCTTGCTCTGTGGCGCGCCATCGATCATGTTGTGCAGCAAGATGCAGCCTATCAGCGCTGACATGCCTATCTTGATCTACGGCGCTGAAGCGCCATGCGCCAAGGGTCTACTCAACCCTGGCGATGACGTGCATCACGGCGTCGTCCATCGCGTTGCCAGGGAGCGCCTTGTCGTCGACGGGCGTTTGCGCCTTCTCGTTTTCTCGTCGACGAGGTTGATGGCAGATATGACGCTTTGGTGGGTTGGCATGCTTGGAAAAGGTGGATGCGCTACAGGCTACGCTTGTTGCCTCCGTGCGTTGCGCGCCGCCTAGGTTTATGCGCAATATCGCTGGGTGGTGGGAAACTGGTGAGGAAATGGCGGGAAATGGTGGCGTGTTCATAAAATGCCATCAATTAATCGAAACTTAGCTTAGAAGGAACATCGAGCTAGCACAAGAAGTAGATGATAATCAGATGATCGTTTATCCTAGTTAATTATGCATGTAATAGTTTACTTTGGTGTGTGGAAATGTCATGTGTGTATTAGACACCTATGTAATTGGATGTTTGCCGCGTATTACACACATCTTGTTTATGTGAAATGTTTCTGTTCTCTTGTCTCAAGACAAACAGTTTATCGGAATGAACTGTATGCCCTCCATTGCACGCACCTTGATCTAGTTGAACCGTTTCTGTTGCGTTGCCTAATCAAAAACAGTTCATCCGAGTGAACCGTCTGCCGTATATTGCACACACCTTGATCTGGCTGACCGTTTCTTTTGTGTTGCCTAATCACAAACAGTTCATCCGAGTGAACCATATGCTGTATATCGCACACATCTTCATATGGCTGGCCGTTTCTTTTGTTCCTCCTCATCGCAAACGGTTCATTGAACTGAACCGTATGCCCACACACGCAACTAAAATCTGAACCGTGTTTTATGCATCCTCCATCGCAAATGTTTTGCACCTTTTTTGATGGTTTTTACACCACCGTTTGCGATTATTGCATCACACACAGTTTTGTCGAAGGGTCTCTGGTCGTAGTGTCGTGTTAGCAGCATCCTGCAATAGTGCTAGAGGGGGGTGAATAGGCAACTAACATTTTTTAAATTTTCTTGACCAAATTAAACATAGCATCAAAATAGGTTTTCTAGATGTACAACTAGGTGAGCAACCTATATGATGCAACAAGAACTAGCACACAAGCAAGCAAGGAATACAACACAACAAAAGCTTGCACAAGTAAAGGTATGAGATAACCAAGAGTGGAGCCAGTGGAGACGAGGATGTGTTACCGAAGTTCATTCCCTTTGAGAGGAAGTACGTATGGGCTGTAGTTCCGCCAGATCGGTACTACCTGATAACCCGCAAGTATAGGGGATCAATTGTAGCCTCTTTCGACAAGTAAAAGTGTCGAACCCAATGAGGAGCTAAAGGTAGAACAAATATTCCTTCAAGTTTTATCGACCACCGATACAACTCTACGCACACTTGACGTTCGCTTTATCTAGAACAAGTATAAAACTAGAAATACTTTGTAGGTGTAACGGGATAGGTTTGCAAGAATATAAAGAGCACGTGAATAAAAACTAGGGGCTGTTTTAGGTAAAGAAGCAATAAAGTTAGTATAGCGAGTGTGGAAAAGTGGTGGTAGGAGTTGCGAAATTTTCCCTAAGCAATTGACTACTTTACTAGACCGATAGCAAGTTTTATGTGGGAGACGCCACTGCTAGCATGTCATCCATGACTTGGTATTCTATGCACTTATGATTGGAACTATTAGCAAGCATCCGCAACTACTAACGTTCATTAAGGTAAAACCCAACCATAGCATTAAGATATATTGGTTCCCTTTCAATCCCGTATGCATCAATTTCTATGCTAGGTTGAATCTTCTGTTACTCTTGCCCTCCAATACATAGTCCTATCAACATACAACTAACCCTATGGTGTGATCCACGCGCGCGCTCATATGATGGGCACCAAAGGACAACAACATAACCACAAGCAATTTAAACCGATCATATTAATTCACCAATTACCGATAGGACAATGAAAATCTACTCGAACATCATAGGATGGCAACACATCATTGGATAATAATAGGAAGAATAAAGCACCATGTTCAAGTTGAGGGTACAGCGGGTTGCGGGAGAGTAGACCGCTCTAGATAGATGGGGAAGGTGATGAAGATGTTTGTGAAGATGACGGAGGTGTTGGTGTAGATCGCCGTCACACGATGATGGCCTCTGCGGCGCTCCGGCGCCACCGGGAGAGAGGGGGAGAGAGCCCCCCTTATTCTTCTTCTTCTTCTTCTTCCTTGACCTTCTCCCGAGATGGGAGAAGGGTTTCCCTCTGGTCCATGGCCTCCATGCCGGCGGAGGGCGAGAGCCCCTCCGAGATTGGATCTGTCTCTCTGTCTCTCTTTGTTTCTGCGTTCCAGATTCTGCCCTTTCACCATTTCTTACATTCCCGGAGATCCGTAACTCCGATTGGGCTGAATTTTGGACACAATTTTTATCCAGATATTGGCTTTCTTGCGGTGAAAGAAGTGCACCAACCGCCTTATGAGGTGGCCACCACGGCCCAAGGCGCGCCTGACCCCCTGTTGCGCGCCCCCCTGCCTCGTGGCCCCCTCGGTCATCGTCTCGCATTGATTCTTCTTCCCAAAAATCACATATATTCCAAAAAAACTAGCGATGTGACCCGCACATTTGCGCGGCTAGATTTAATATACAATGTTATGTGTGGTGTTATTTTCCAGCACTTCCTTCCTCGCAACACATTATCCGATTTGATTCGTGAAGACAATATCTTTGTTGTTCGATTTGATTTGGAACACCATTAATATTTACAATAATTTCTATGTTTAATCTTTTAGTCATAATCTCTCGATGTCTTTATCCACCCAACAAACTTTTCATGGGAGTTGATCTATCAAGAATTAAACCTAACACTATCAAAGACTTTTTGTGGTCGTATGATTGCACCTATCATATTTATTGAATTCCAGTTGTTCATGCATCTTTGGATGATCATTACCTAGATGTCCCTCACTTTATGCATCACATTACCAGAAAATTCATGCCCCAAAAAGGAGAATCACGGTTGGATGATTTCCTTTCTGATTTTGTTGATGTTTTCACCAAGAATTAAGTATAACAATAATGACTCTTATCTCGAACTTGTTTTTTCTTTCTTCATTCGCCTGCGCAGTGGTTGTATATAGTATATAATCATCAAATATATGGATCTTTTTAACACTTCTTACAAAGTTTTTATAGCAGGCAGTCCTTTTTGAATTCAGATCCTTGGACTATTGATATAACATTATTTTTCTGTTGGCCCATATACTACTTCATCTATGTTTTCATCTTCTATTTTTTGTAGTGCATATCATGGTATGCTTGTATAAACTTGTACGTGCAGCTACTCATGTGCCTAGTTTCCAAATTGTCTACATCATTGGTGCCATTCAGATCAAACTCCAATATATTTGAGTGCATGCTAGCTTGTCTACCCGTCGTCTCTTCAAAGCAAGCTTGCCTGTATGCTTTGTACAATCGAAGTCGATCGGCCCAAGCAAGGTGAAGGTCTCCAGTAAACCATAACGACGAAACTTTGTTACTCTCACTAATCTTCTCCTTAAAAGGGTTTTTTTTTCAGCATTTTGTAACCATTGTAGATGTAAAAATTTATTATATTTTCTTTATATATTTAAAAATAACATCGTTTAGAGCTTATCGGGTTTCTTTCTAGCGCAAAGATTAGCATTAAATCACCGCCATGCATATCACAGGTGATTGCAGCAACAGAGGGAAGCTCCGGGGATCACCTAATGATTGCTAGCGTGCATGAAAATGCTAGCACATCATGGTTGATGAATGTACTCCTACCATTGCATGATTAGTATGCATGGTTCTCAAAAAAAAACTAAGGACAGTTTCCACACAAACATAGTACAGTTTGGTAATGCAAAAAGTAATTTTGTACTGCTGTCGCGGGAGAGATACATTAAAATTTTATAATGTGCCGCCTCTCCTCTGGGCTGCTGCACAGCGCGGGCGATGGATGGGCTGTGGCCCATGCTATAGCCGGTTGGGGCGTAGCGTGCTTCGTCGGGACGGCGGAATCTTTCCTGCTCCTGCTCGAACGATGGAACGACGCATGAAATGTCAACAGTTTCTTTTCATTTAATGATGGTATGGTGGGTAATTATTGACAACTTCAGAAGTAATTTAGATGGCAGTGAGCAGGCAGGCAGAAGCAATAGCCGTTTATTATTATTATTATTATTATTATTATTATTATTATTATTATTATCATTGTTAGGGAAAGATTAGAGATTGTTCTTATTACTTCTCTTTTATATTTTTGTACTGGCTTCTTTTTTTTATTGAATATGAATTGTTGCTTAAATATTGTCATATTTCGGATGTGTATTTAAAAAAAGAACTGCCCTATATATGCGTATAGACGTGAGAATTTCACGGACACGGATAGGTAGTTCTTCATCGCAAAAAAAACATAGATGTCCTAGCACATCACGATTTTCATTAGTCTATGACGTCAGCAGTATGTGTTCTTTTTCTTGAGAAACACATCATCAGCATGTGCAATCAGCCCAGACTTTTTTTTCAACGCATGCATCTTGGGCCGTGCTTTTTTCAACGTGTCCAACCCAGACCTGGACTCTGGTTCTTTTTAACGTGTGTGATTTGGTCGCTCTATACGGTGCATTTGTAATTCTTTCCACACTTGTAATTCCATTTTTTACTTGCACTAATTATAACTCTTGTCGGGCACCAATTCATGTGTCGAGCGTGTCAACAAAACATATGTATGCACCTCTATATTGTTGTACGTAACTCTTAATTTTTTTAGTTTATCCCTTTTAATTCAGATCAACGCATCGAATATTTTTAACCTATGTGGATTAATCGTGATGACTTATTTGCTGTCCGGAGATTTCTTTTTTGCTAAAATCATCAGCGATATTAGCGTACACAATTAGATGAATCAAAAATGCGCCTGAATTTTTTTTGAGAGGTTGCTTCATGTGACCATATCTTACAATAATACATTAGTTTTATTGCTATAATAGTATTTCTGTACAAACCGGACTGCTTTCCGTTTGCTATGGATTTTAAGTCTTCCTCTAGTCATGTACACATACGTGCGATTGTTTAAATATGTGTAGTGTGCCTTTTTTTAGGCAGTGCCTATTTCTTTTTTTCTTTGAAATTAGTGCCTATTTCTTTTTTGTTTCCTATTCTCTCGTTATGCTTTTTTTTCTATTTTATAAAACTTTTCTCTAGTTATGTACGGACATGAGATTGTTTTTTTCCTGAAAGCACGTACGTGAGATTATTTGGTATGTGTAGTGTGCCTCTTTTCTTCTCTCCTATTGTAAAAGAAAAAATGAATCCAAACCGGAATTGGCTGTTTCCTTTTTCCATGTACAGAACACGTGCCTGGTGTTTTCTCTTTTTAGTGTAGCACGTACATGATGTTGGCATTGCTATTTCTAGGTGTCCTCCTTATGCATGGTGTGGTTCCACTTTCTCATCGCAGAACCATATACGTGATATGACATTAGATGCACACAACTTTATTTTTGGATGTGACAGGTTCAATTGTTTCTACGTAACAATATTTGTATGTAACGTTTATATCTTTTAATCTCAGCCCTTGATATCTAAAATTGGTGGTCAAGATAATTTAATCTATGTGGATCAATATAATGGCTTGCTTGCCTCTTGTTTTAATTATATAATAGATCTCCGTCAGCTTTTATCCCATTTGGACTCCGTTTGATATGGATTTTCTGCGAAACATAAAACATGCAACAAACAGGAACTGACACTGGGCACTGGATCAATATGTTAGTCCCAAAAATAGTATAAAAAATTGCCAAAAGTATATGAAAGTTGTAGAGTATTGGCATGGAACAATAAAAAATTATAGATACGACGGAGATGTATCACTACCGTGCTTCTACCGCCCTACTACTGTTAAAAGGAGACTGGCAACAGAATGTTGCAGGCTCGAGGAAACCCTAAGCGGTAGTGCCACGGAAGTACCCAGCGGTACTACCGCATAAGCGGTATTACCGTGGGCGATAGCGGTACTACCGCTTGCAAGACATTGAAACATCACAAAAACATATGTAAACACTCCAAAGAAGGGAAAGGAAGCTGTGGGTGCATATTGGGCTGTGTACATGTTGATTCCACCCGTACCTTTCCTAAGCCACTACAAAAAAATACACTTCGGTGATGATACGTGTTTGTCACTGTAGGTCGCGTTTTTTGTCATGCATGTACATCCATGACGATTTTATCACAGAATCAAGATAGTCATACATGTGCTGTCGTAGAAGTGTTCCATGACATTACCAGAATTATCATCACGGAAGTGTGCACTTCCATGACGATAAATCGCGCGTCACAGAAGTGCTTTCGTCAAGGGTGACCGACACATGGCATCCACCGTAACGGAACGCCGTTAAGCTATCGGGTTGGCTTTTGGATCCGATAACCCGTTAACAGCCCCGACCAATGGGGATTTTCCACGTGTAAAATCATCATTGGCTGGAGGAAACACGTGTCGGCTCATCGTTGGGACAGATGTCATCCACTCATTGGACAGAAGGCGCCTATGATACGTTGACACGTGGCACGACGCAACAGAGGCCCATTCCTGTGAAAAGGTCGGCCCGTTTGACTTGGTCAAAAGGTGGCGGGCCGGCCCATGGAAAGCCTGTTAATGGCCTGTTCGCATATAGCCCATTTACAGCCCGCTAACCCAAGGCCCGTTACGCCCTATCCGAATTAGGCCCAGTAGCGTCATCTGAGCCATCCAATATGATTCTAGCCCGTTTTCACTTCTGGCCCATGTATGGCCCATGATGTCTTTCAGCCCATATGAGGCCCTATGTAACTCTTGGCCTATTAACGGCCCGTGGTGAAACTGGCCCGTAATGAACAGTGTATCACTTTACACCCATTAACGGCCCGTGGTGAAACTGGCCCGTAATGAACAGTGTATCACTTTATACCCATTAACGGCCCGTTATTCCATTGGGCCATTTTCAGCCCATGTTATCTTTCGGCCTTCTCAGAGCCCATTTATTCTTGGGCTCATTTCCAGCATTCGTTTACTTACGGCCCGTTACTGTCATTTTCTGCTTGTGGGCCAAATTCAGCCCGTGGTTACAGTCGGCCCGTTTTTGGTCCGTTAATAAATTGGACCATTTTCATAGCATCATCAAATACGGCCTATTAACAATGGCCCGTTATGGTCGGCCCATGAACGGACGATTCCAACTCTAGCCCGTTTACGGCCATAATGCGGCCTGTTATTGGCCCATGTTTGGCCAATCGATCATACGACCCGTATAAGGCCCATTGATGATACGGCCCGTAGAAGGCCCATTGTTTCTACGGCCCGTAGAAAGCCCATTATTTCTATGGCCCATAGAAGGCCTACTGTTTCTACGGCCCGTAGAAGGCCCACTGTTTCTACGGCCCGTAGGAGGACCAGTGTGACTACAGTAAATATTATCCCATGGTTATTGTGGCCTAGTTTTAAAAAATAGGTTATTGCAGCCACTAGCAAACCGCGGAAAAAGAACTGCACTGACTACAAGAAAACAAATAAACAAGACAACAAAGAAATAAATAAGCAAGCAACTTATGCTAGGCTATCACAACTATTACACATATTACATCCACGGGGCATCAAAGTTCGCCACCAGTGCAAATATAGGGAACAAAGCAGCATATAAACGCCGGAGCAAAACAAGTCCAGAACTGAAACCACTTCAGAAGAGTTCAAGAAACAATATCCTGGGTACTCATAATGTTGGCAAGATACTTAGCTAGCTTATTAACTTTCTCTTGTTTGGCGCTTAAATCCTCCAACGCTTGCTGTTGCACAAGAAAGTACGCATCTGAATTCTGCAGGGACTTCCTCAGTCCTTCGGCTTCTTCCCGCTGCACAGCTGGCTGATGCCTTTCAGCTTGTAGTTGAGACTGAAGAAGCTGAAGTGATTCAAGCAGCGAGTTCGAAGAGCTTGTGCCAGCGGTACTGGCCAATAACTCGAACACTACATCAACGCAGGACTGTGGGGTTTTCTCACTGTCTACAAGATCGTTTTTATCACCTTTCTTGGAGACCAACAGGGTTGTCTCACTATCTTGAACCTTATCTGCATTACTTTCTCTACCATTGCATAGTGGGGTGCTCTTCTCCAATATTTTGTTTGCATACTACAAGAGAAACAAGCAGACACATCACATGTTTAGCTTGTAGTATAGGAAACTCATTTTGGTAAACCGGTTCAGTAGTAAGGTGGACAGGATAACAACATGAAACAAACATATATCTATGTACTATGGTCACTGTATTGTCCATATCATTCTAGTTTGTGTTCCCTAATCAATATAGAGACAAAGTTCAACTCATATATTTTTAGGACACAACAGCATAGACAGAATATAAGTGTGAGAAACTACACAGCATTGGCAGCACTTGTAATGTGCATCACATGAGAACATAATTGTTTATACAACTTAAACTGAAATCAACATAGAGCAAGAAGTTAGAACAGCAATCCAGTTAAAGAAATGGGTTTAAAACATACCTATTGCGCCATTGGAGTTTCAATTGGATCATTCAAATTCGAAAGTAGTTGGTATGAGTAATACATTGATGCAACAGCAAAGGAGTATGGACCATAGCTACGGAATCTGACCTAAGAACAGTTGCTCTTCTGCTTTAAACCTGGAGTTTGGGTTAGCTGTGGTGGTCTTCGTGCTTTGGGCACTGCAGTAGCTTTACAAACTGCTCGTGTGGGGGTACTCTGTGGTGGACATGGTGCTTTGTCAACTATAAGTGGGTTACTATCCGCTGGGGTTGTGGTTAGATGGGTTGTAGATGGTTCTCTGCCCAACGGTGTAAGTGTGCAATCTGGAAGAGTCTCGATTGTGTGTGGTGGGGCTAGTTTGTGGGACAGTACAACCATGGTTCTATCTGCATCGACGGGTAGCACGTACTTTTGTGAAGAACGGGTTTTTGCTCCATTAGATACTGCCATCACCCCCTCCAATTCAAATGGCTGATAAAAAAGAAAAAAATTGAACCTACAGACATTGTATGATAGACAGATGTGGTAATTCACATATGTTGTCTAACCAAACAGGACAGCATGACACAATTTCACATATATGATGCCTAACTAAACAAGATAGCATGACACAGTTTCAGATATATGATGGATAACTTAACAGGATATAATGGCATAATTCAACATATTATGAGTACCTAAACAAGATGACATGACAAAACTATATGATGTCTTTCTAAAATAGGTTGGGATGAAATAATTCACATACATGATGTCTAAGTATACATGATAGCATGATATAATTGACATAATTGATTCATATACTAAGCAGCTGGCACTTGCATGTATGATCTCTAAACTAAGCAGATAGAATTCGATATTGTGCATATGATGTCTAAACTAAGCAATGCAAGACACCATATGCATCATATGAGAAATATAAACATTGCAACTTAGAGCATACACCTTAGGTGGGATATAGGACTGGTCATCTGTCTCTCAATCCTCCTCTGAGGAGCTCCCTGTAACCATCGAGATATATGCTTCAACAGGTACCATTGCTTCTCTGAAGACCTTGTTTTCACTCCAGATTTTTCCATAACCGGCTCAAATGGCTGATACACATGAAGAGTAGTTCAATATACACAGATTGTCGACAAATGGAATACGTAATGAAAAAAAGATGGCATGAGATAATTCACATATATGATGCCTGGCTCCATGGCGGTGCATAATTCACATATATGATAACTGGCTGAAAAACATGACATTGCATAATTCACATATCTGATATAGAAAGCTAACAGGAGGCATTCACACAAAGCATGTCTAATCTAAGCAGATGGCATGGCAATGCAAGACACCATATGCATGATATGAGCAATATAACCCAGCCAAGTTAGAGCATGCACCTCGGGGGGTGGGGGGGATACGACTGGTCATCTCTCTCTGAATCCTCCTCTGAGGAGCTATCTGTAACCAGCAAGAAATCTGCATCGACAGGTAGCACCGACTGCTCGGAAGACCTTGTTTTCACTCCAGATTTTCCCATGACTGACTCAAATGGCTGATGCACAGGAAGAGTAGATGAATGTATAAACATTGTTGACAAATGGAATGCATTATGGAAAAAAATATGGCACGATACAACTCACATATACGATGACTGGCTAAACAGGATGGCATTATATGATTCACGTATATGATGCCTGGCTAAGGAAGATGGCATTGCATAATTCCCATATACTCCCTCCGTTCCTAAATATTTGTCTTTTTAGAGATTTCAAATGGATTACCACATACAGATGTATATAGACATATTTTAGAGTGTAGATTCACTCATTTTGTTCCTTATGTAGTCACTTGTTGAAATCTCTAAAAAGACAAATATTTAGGAATGGTGGGAGTATTATATAGAAACCAAACAGGTGGCATTCACACAAAGCAAATCTAAACTAAGCTAATGACATATAAGATGTATAATGTAAGCAATGCAAGGCGTCATATGCATGATATGACCAACATCAGCATGCCAGGTTAGAGCAAACACCTCAGGTGGTAAACAGGCGTGGTCGGCTCCTTCTGAATCTCCATCTGAACAGTTATCTTCCTCTGGAATACAATCTGGAAATGCAGGAGGGGGCGCACTTCGCCCACCATGGAGCGGCGTCTGCATGACATTATATTCGCACGCAACCGTCTTCTCTTTTTCTCTACATGTTCAGTACGATTGTGTACAATATCTGACATGCATAATAAAAAATAGTTAGATTTTTTAGGGCTAAGGGGTGCATGCAAAAATCAAGACTGATGGTAGCAAACGAGTGGATGGATCCAAAACTAATGATAGCATGTAGATTATAGCTTCAGTTTAAAAAGATAGACAATGGATCATCTATTATTTGTTGCCCACCCAACATGAACCACATAGAAGACCCCAGATGAACCAGATAGTAGACAGATACTATTCGTTGCTGGCTCGATATGAGACCCATGGGCAATTAAAAACTCAAGATTGAACGATAAAGTAGCAAGTAATAATAACCAATGTATAACGCAAGCAAACACGAAAGACTGCGACCTCTCTTCCGGAACTGTGTAGTCCTCAGGTTCATATTCTCAGTTGATGATGGTAATGCAATTGGCGTGGCTGCCAGCAACGGGGAAGATGATCTGAGGTGGCGAAAGGAAGTCTGCAGGGGGATCTCTGCTACAGTGAACGCTTCTGTCGATGGTGCACCTCAGGTGGGGTGGATGACGGCACGAAAGGAGCAGGACATAACACACAGAGTTTTCTTTAACGCCTATCTGAAAATGAAGTAAATCTGTAAGGGCTCCTTAGAATTGGAGGATTTTATAAACACATGGACAGGAAAAACACAGGAATAGGATAGGAATGCACGTGCAAAATAGAGCATTTAGAAACATAGGATTTCAGTCAACCTGGGTGTTTGGCTCACATGAATTGGAAGAACAGAGGAATGGAGAAACAAAGTGATGCGACGAGTGTACAACCTCTTTGGCATAGCCTTGTGGACCTCATCATCATTGGGTTGGATGTGGAGGATGGTGATGATGCTGGTGTGACTGTCAGAGGCGGGGAAGAAGATCCGAGGCCTCTGGAAACGGCGCCGAGGGTACTGCTCCGCTGTGATGGACGGTTCCGTCGTTGGAGCAGCTCCGCTAAGGTGTACGGCGACGAGGCTGAAGCATGACAAGATAGACAATGTTAATCTGAAGTGGGACCCTAATATCATCTGCAATAGATGATGTAAAATACATCACCAAAAAGTGCTAGATGTAAAATGCATCAGCCGCGCCACGGCCGCTCCGACAGATGTTGTAAGTACTGTTCACTCTGAACTTAACTGAAGAAAATGAACTTCACAGTCAAAACTGAATTTTACTGTCCAAACTGATTGAACTAGTAATAGAGCATTGCAATAGATGTTTAGGGCATTTGAGCACTAGTAGCAGAGAAGCAGCGATCTAAATCAGCAGACGCTCGAGCAGGGAACGCACTAGCAGAGAGCAAGTCGCGCAGTACCACCGCGAGCGAGTACTAAAGCAGCAACTCTTGTAGCTGCCGGAGGTCGTGCAACAGTAGCAGCAGGGCAAGCGAGAGCAAGAGCAGAGCAGCAGCACGAACGAAAGTAGGAGCAGCACAGCAGCGCGACCGGCAGCAAGAACAGAGCCGTAGCGCGAGCGAGAGCCGGAGCAGCTGCAACTAGTGCCATTGTGGAAGTCGCCGTCGAGGAAGCAACGACATGGGGGAGAGACGTCATGGATGATGTGGCCGGCGACGGCGCCGTCGATGGAGACACGCCATGTCTTCTCGGTATCGAGCACCGGCAACCCCGTGAGATCGAATAAAAGATAAAATGCAGCGGTGAGTGCAGAGCCTCCTTGGTGGCGCCGAGTTGGCCTCAGCTTCATCAGAGGAATTGGTGAGGGTGCTGCGGTTCCGGTGGGGCAGGTCAAGACGACGCTATGGGGATTGAGGTGGCGCGATAGACGAGGCGAACATCGGGGCAGCTCCTTGGAGGTGGAGGACGGGGCGGCTGATCCGGCGGGACGACGAGATCGACAACGGATCCTCATCCGGTGCGGTGGATGAGGGACGACGAGCTATTGCGGTGGACGACGTAGTCGGGGAAGAGTCTCCGGCTGGGCGGAGGTCGGGAGGCCGACGGAGGAGCGTGGGGTTTCGTGGGTTTTGGCGGCCTTGGTGTATGAATGGGGGGCGAAGGGGGAGGGGGAGCCAAGCTTAGGGACGCGCTTGTCCAAAATGTAGGGTAAGTTACCAGCATACCCCCACCGGTTTTGACACTGCGACGCGGAGCTTCATTTCCGGCTGAGGGGTAGAAGGGGGATTTCGCGTGTCTGGGCTGCGGGAGCGATTTCAGATGAGGAGGGAGTTCTCACGCACGTCCAAATTTCGGGATTACAAGGCGCGGCATGGGTTGAAGAAGCGGGAGTTTCAAAGCAGGTGAGACAAAAGATACTCGAGCTTGAAAATTTTGGGATAGCAAGGTGCGGATTCCTTGTTCGGCAGAACAAACTTAACGTGTAAAAAACAATTCATACAAGACACAAGTGTAACATCCCAAAATTCTAAATTTTGGAATGTTATAAACACATAGATAGATTGATTGATTGTTTGATTGATTGCGTGATTTGAGTGAAACTCGAATTCGTTTTGAAAGTTAAATGAGAGGGAATAAAAGGACTTTCCCAAACTTTCATATTTGCTTTCTGCTCTCCATGAATTCAAATGCTTTTCAAACACTAAACCCCGGAGAGAAGATGACATGACTTCTTCCATTTATTTAAATGACAAGGAGTGTTGAAAATATTCCAATTTCATTTGAAAATATTCCAATTCTGAAACTTTATGCGACTCAATGATTTTCACGAGAGAAGATAAAATGACTTCTTCAAATTATATGAAATATGAGTTGGGAGTTTCAAAAAAATTAAATTCAAAGCTCTTTTGAATTTATTTTCAATTTGGAATATTAGATCATCTTGCTTATCTTATTTTCTTGCCTTTTTGGTCGATCCTAGAAATTTCACGCAGCTCAAGGACCTTCGAAGAGAGTTGGAGATTTCGTTATTTTTTTATTTGAGAGTTTTCTCGAATTGGAAAAGAGGATCATTTGATTTATTTATTTCATCTTCAATAATTTTCCGATGTCAAAATAAGAGAGCGGGAATAATATGACTTTCCCGAAATTTAGGAAAAATGAAGATTTAATAAATAGATCAAATTTTGCTTTTGCTGGAGTTTTGTTCGCGTTTTATTTGGATAGGGAAAAATGCGCGTTTTCAAAATTTGCTTTTTAGGCCCGGAGTAAAGTTCATTTTGTTCGACTCATTTTTAGGAGTCGGAGAAAATTTACTTTATTAGATTTGGAGTTCGTTTAGATCTCGTTTTGTTTTTTCTTTCTCCGAGCGCGAAATAGTTTTAGAAAAAAAAAGAGAGAGAGCGCTCCAGCGACTTGGGCCTAAGGCCCAAGCCACCGAGCCAGCGAGGCTAGAGGCCATCGCGCGCCACGCCCAGGGAGGAGCCGCACCAGGCGCAAGGCGCCAGGGAGCCGCCGTCCTTTGTGGATTCCTAGTAGGACTTTTGTCCTACTTTCGTTTATTTTTCTAGATCTTTCTTACTCCTATTCTTATTCCTTGCCCCCTACCCCAAGTTTTGTCTTCCCTCACCCATATAAATACCCAAGCACCTCCCCTCTAAACACATCAAATCAAAGCTGCAACAAGCAGCAGCACGCAGCTCCACCCCGCGCCCTGCGTCACCCGTGCCGAGCCGCCGCCATACACCACCGCGCCGCGCCGCCACCCCGCACCCGCCGCCGCCGCCGCACCTTGCCGCGCCGCCGCCGCCCTGCGTCACCGCCGCCCCGCGCCTAAGCCGCCTCACCACCATGGCGCCGCGCCGCACCTTGCCCACCGCCGCCGCCGCACCACCACCTCACCATCACCCCGCCTCACCCGCGCCGCCGCCCTTGTGCCCTAGCGCCGCCGCCGCCGCACCACAACCGCGCCGCCGCCGCACCTTGCCCCGCCGCCGCCGCACCTTGCTGCGCCGCCGCCGCCCTGCGTCACCAACGCCGCCATACACCGCCGCCGCCGCCATGCATCACCGCGCCGCCGCCGCCCTGCGTCAACGCCGCCGTCTCCGCCGTTCGCCGGAGGTACCGCGCCGCGTCTCTTCTTTCCCTTGGTTCGGTTTTTCTTATAAACCGTTCGGATTCTTTTCTTCTCTACCGATTCGTTTTCTCTCCGATTCTTCGCCAAACCGTTCCGGTTTTCTAGATCGGTTTTCGTTCTTCTTTCGGACTGTTCGTCTCAACGAATGTGATCATCGATTATTCCCGGTTAACGACGTCCGTTCGTATAACCGTTCTTCTTTTTCTTCTCGTCGGATTTATTCCGCGATCGCGATCTCAGATCCGATCTTCGTTCTAGTTTATCTTCTCGCTCGTTTATCGGAATCAGGTGATTCAAGCGCCTGGAGTTTCATCTCGAAACCGCCGTTCCGTCTAATCAACTTGAACAAGCTTTTGCTACAGTAAAATTTGACCTAGTTTCAACTTGCTAGAACCGAGTTGTTTTCTTCCGCCGTTTGTTTTTCGTCGTTTGTTCGGCTCGTTCTTTCTTTGCAACCGGAGTTCTTAAGTTGAACTTTCTGGTTCGTTCTCTCGTCCGAGTTTTACTTGTGCATTAGATGAGTACTTATTGTGTGGTTACAATTGCTTGATTACGATAGATTGACCGGAGTGTGACGAGTAGATCTATCAAGAGTTTTGAGTGCGCATCATCTTCATCAACATTGCAGGCAAGTTCACACTTTGATCATACCTTTTCTACAACCCAGTTTTATTGCATTAGATCAATCCTCACACATTGCATGATTAGGATCTAATTAAATTGTGGGATGGGAAGTAGATGAGGTAGTACCTATTACCTGTATTATTATGAAACCTTTGGGAGTTACTTCTACGTTTGCTTATTATGCCATGCTATGCTAGTAGACGTGGATTGGGTGAGTGATATCCATGACAGATGTGAGATGATAATTTTAATGGTTTATCTAAGGTGGCACTTAAACACACATCTGGATGGATTGAGGCACCTGATGTCTATCAGGACTTGCCTGTTTTTTTTTGGACCGCCACCCAGGCTCAAAGGGATCATAAGATCTTTCATGCTAGAAACTTCCGTGTGCAGCCACAAGCCATTATGGGCTCTGGCATAGTTGACTAAGTAGTGCGAACTCTTACGGGGTGGACTAGCAGATGTAGGGGATGTAGGTGTACCGGTCTACCCCACATGCAAGGTGCTAGCGCTTCTGAAAGACTATGTCTCGGTCATCCGTCTTCTCAAACACCATGTAGTGCGAGAAACCAAACGGAGGCGATCGAGTCTTGTGGGGAAAAGTGCGCAAACCTCTGCAGAGTTTACAAACTAATCATGATTAGCCGTGTCCCCGGTTATGGACAACTTGAGTATCTAGTACTTGAATATCATTGTGAATCTCAACATGTTACTTCTAATTAATGTTATTGGGTTTTAATTATTTTTAATTGGGATTGAGAATGCTGTCAACCATTCTCAATGTTTCACAACCACCCTGATAGTAATTAATCTTATTCCTTTGCAGTAGGGAAAAATTGGCTTTACGCAAAAACCTTATAACCATAGAGCTTTTCCACCAGCCAAATATGCATGTAGTGATAGTCATTGTTCATCATTCTCTATGGTGTGAATTTGCCAGTACATTCAATGTACTGACCCGTTTTCGGGCTGCAACGTCTTATGTTGCAGGTTTCTTACGACGAGTAAGTGATACGTTAGGGTTACGATTTCTACACTCAACTTTGCCGTTGGTGTTGATGGGTAACCACAACCTTGTTGCTTCCGCTATATTGGATTGAGATAATAGTATTTATGTTACTTTATACATGTGATTTACCTCTGTTATAAATCCTTCGAGTACTGTGTGTGTCAGCATACTGATCCAGGGATGACACATAAGCACAGAGACTTGATCCATTCGGGTCGGGTCGCTACAACAAGAGAGTCATGTCCCCTTTTACTATATTGCTATAGATGCCATTGAAAAAACTACAAGAAAAATGTAAAAAAATCAGGAGAACAAGATTACCCTGCACAGTACCAAATCAATTCACACTTCCCTCAACAACAACAAAAAAACAAATCAATTCCCACCAAAGAAAGAGTAATGTCCCTTTTTATATGATTACAGATGCCATGATTTCGAATTTCAATTTTTGAATCCACGTTATGTTGAATTCAAATATATCGTTAGGTGACCTTGCGGTTTATAATTGATGTAGTCGTACATTTTGATCTTCCATCATATATGAACATTTTACTCCACCATGTGAACATATATATTGTCGTCTACCATATGGACTAAATTTGAATCAATTTTCCTTATTTGAATACGATTGTTGTCAAGTTATACAATAATTTAAATATTATCTTGATAGCAAAAAACATACATATAGCAGTAATCATATTTCACTATGAACTACATGTACCATACGCTCTCCAATTCAAATATTTGTATTCATTTTATGTTGAATTCAAATCATAGTACATTATTGGTCTAGGTAGCGAGATGTTTGGGATAATCTAAACCCTGTTTTCCTACGTATAATTTTTGGCTGAATTGGGACAAGTTTTGATATAAGCCTCTTGCAAAACCAGAGATTCTCTCAACAAGCCTCGTTGTTCCGAGAGGGAACGTGTCACCTTTGTGTGCGAAACGATATACGCTGCCTCCCCTGATTTTATTTACAGAGGCAACATAGAACTATATGAGTGCCCTATTAAATTTTGGAATTTTTTCGGGTTCATTTGGCCTTTTAATACATTAATTGAGTTTCTGGACTTTTAATGCGCATAATCTAAATATGAATAGCATGCACATGCTCCGGCGCACCAAAATGGGTTGAAAAATCACATGTGTGTCCTTGGTTGAATTTCTAGGTCCCATGGAAGAAATGAGAATGAAATTCAAACATCTGGGCGTCATGACTTGGCCGAGAACATCGAGAAACTTTGGTTTTAAATTCATGTAAATCCAAAACTCGCTTGGAAATCATGAAACTTGGCATGGTGTCATGTCATGGCACTAACATGTTGTGGTAAAAAATTGGGCCGATTTGGAAGCTCGTGCTTCTAAGAGGGAACGTGTCACCTTTGAGTGTGAAACGATATACGCTGCCCCCCTTGAGTTTCTTAACAAAGGCAACATAGAAGTACATTAGTTCCCTGTTAAATTTTGGAATTATTCCGGGTTCGTTTGTCGTTTTTTATACATTAATTGAGTTTCTGGTCATTTAATGTGCATAAGTCAAATTTGAACTACAAGCACATGCTCTCGTGCACCAAAGTTGGTTGAAAAATCACATTTGTGTCCTCGGGTGAATTTTTAGGTCCCATGCAAGAAATGAGAATAAAATTAAAACATCTGGGCATCGTGGCTCGGCCAAGAACATTGAGAAACTTGGTTTTAAAATTCTTGTAAATCCAAAACACGTCTGAAAATCATGAAACTTGGCATGGATGTCATTTCATGGTACTACCATGTTGTGGTAAAAAAATTGGCCGAATAGGAACAGATTTTGGTATAAGCTTTTGCAAACCGAAGCTTCTCTCAAGAAGGCTTGTGGTTCTAAGAGGGAACGTGCCACCTTTCAGTGCGAAACGATATACGTTGTCCCCCTTGAGTTTATTTACAAAGGCAACATAGAACTACATGAGTGCCCTGTTAAATTTTGGAATTATTCCGGCTTCGTTTGGCCTTATTTACACATTAATTGAGTTTTTGTCATTTAATGTGCATAATTCAAATTTTAACTACAAGCACATGCTCCCGTGCACCAAAGTTGGTTGAAAAATCACATTTGTGTCCTCAGGTGAATTTCTACTCCATCCTTCCATCTATATGGGTCCTAATGCGTTTTTCGAGGCTAACTTTGGCCAAACGTTAGAGCAATAATATATGACATGCAACTTACACAAAGCATACCTTCAATTTTGTATGTCAAAGGAGCTTCCAATAATATAATTTTCATAGTATACATCTCATGTTCTATTAATCTTGTCAATAGTCAAAGGTTGTCTTGAAAAACACATTAGGCCCTATATAGATGGAAGGAGGGAGTAGGTCCCATGCAAAAAATGAGAATAAAATTCAAACATCTGGGCATCGTGGCTCGGTCAAGAACATTGAGAAACTTGGTTTTAAAATCATGAAACTTGGCGTGGTGTCATGTCATGGTAGTACCATGCCGTGGTAAAAAAATTGGCCGAATAGGAACAAATTTTGGTATAAGCTTCTTGCAAATCAGAGCTTCTCTCAAGAAGGCTCGTGGTTCTGGGAGGGAACGTGTCACCTTTGTGTGCATAATTCAAATTTGAAATACAAGCACATGTTCCAGTGCACCAAAGTTGGTTGAAAAATCACATGTGTGTCCTCGGGTAAATTTCTAGGTTCCATGCAAGAAATGGGAATGAAATTCAAAATTCTGGGCGTCGTGGCTGGGTTGGAAACATTGAGAAACTTAGTTTTTTAATTCCTGTAAATCCAAAACACACATGAAAATAATGAAACTTGGCTTGGTGCCATGACATGGCACCAACATGTTGTGGTAAATTTGCAGTCCAATTTGCGAAGGCGCACACATTAACAATCAACAAAGTCATTTTGCAACAAGTGTTGTCACGTTACAATCGGAAACACAAGTATTATTGAAACCGTGGGCGTTCTACTTACTAGTACCATTTACGTGCCACCACGCGTCCCCATTTTCTATTAGCTAGGAGGCGCTGTGCAGGGTAGCTATTTTAGTATGAGAGGCGTGCGATCATACTCCTGCGCGTGCCTATCGGGAGGAGAGCCCTTTGACCTCCATCTGCCGTCCACCTCTCTCCCAAGGTCTCCATTAATGGCACCCGAGTCTCTGTTTAATGGCGTGGCTATGTCTCACTCGATTGAGATTTAAGAGAGAAAAAAGAAAATCTGAAAGCACGAATCTTGATGTAAGATCCGACGGACCTATATAGCATCTATTGCGACTTATAGAAAGACTGATGAATATATAAGGATGATTAATTTTTTTTCTTGATCAAAGAAGGACTTGCCCCTTCTGATTTTCATTACTGAAAACCACCACAATTCACAAGAAGTTCGGCACAACTCCAGCCTAACACGAAGGACTAAAAGCTACCAGATTGAAATCGCAACATCCCAAGAGGCCAACAAAGGCCAAACATCCGTGCTAGAACCCAACATTTCACAACCTACGACACAATCTACATCCTAAACAGATTATTACATCAAAAGAAATCAGGAAACTAGTCTCCGCGGCGAGCGGTGATGAGCTCTTTCGTTTCCTCAAGACGCTTCTTGAGAACATCCACGGATTCCTCCACCAGCCTTTGGTGCTCGTTACAGAGCATGTCATTCTCGTCCATAAGTTTCTTCAACAAGGCACTGGTCTCCTCTTGTAGGTCTGCACTTCGGACGATCTTCTCCCTCAGCAGGTCGCGCTCGTCCCGGAGCCTCTCATTGCCCTCCCTTAGTTGCCCGATGACGCCGGTAGCCTGTTCAAACGAGGCTATCATGTCGTCCCGCAACCTCGCTGAGCTGGAGATCTGATCCATCTGGCTATGGACGATCGCATGCATGCACTTGTAACAGTCGTCGCCTGCCCACGAGAAATTTTCCCAGGCCGCCACGGCGCGGCAGGACATCCCTGCTGCATTCGTGGCGCGGCGGGACATCTCTGCTGCTTCCGCGGCGCGGCCGGACCAGTCTGCTGCATCGACGGTGCGGCGGGACCTCCGTGCTGCTTCAGCAGCGCGGCGGGGCCTCTGTGCTGCTACTTCCGCGCGGCGGTACATGTCGGCTGCTCTCGTAGCAAGGCGGGACATCTCTCGTGCTTCCACTTCCATGCTCGCCTCTCCCTGGTGGCAATCTCTCGACCCAGAACTCACGCTGGCCATGGCAGACGCAAGGGAAGGATGCTGAATGACTTGTTTGTTTTTGTGGATGAGGAGTTGAGGAGGAATGTGCGGCCATCTTGGCATACTAGTATTTATAACCGAGTACTAATACGCTCCTAAGTGGGAAACTGTTTAGGTTGTGATTGGTGTGAACAGGTTTGCAATTCAATATAGCGTGGAGTAATTTGGAATGTGACGAGGCGCAAGCTCAAAATTTATTGACGGTTCTAGTTTCGAAGTGCGGCACTATTCCCGGATGGAGTACTTCTTTTTCTACTCCCACGTTTCCGGTTTTATAGGGCTTATCTCAAAATTTTAGTTTTTCCATTTTATAAGGCTCAATTTGGTTGTTCCCCAACACATGTTCAGATTCCAAGGTGCATTAAATCATTGCATGCAAGTATTAAGAGAAAATTGACCAATTCATGTACTTTATGCATGCATGCATTGCAATTAATGCATTAAACCTATCTCTCGGGACTTCTCGCACGCACCATCGTGCCACCCACAAAAACTTGTACTCTGAGTTTAGTAGTATGTTATACAGGAAGAGAAGAGGTGCACGCACGCACTCGTCCTCTCACACACGCGTCTGTTTTTTTCTCGAAAAGGAGGATGATGACCCCCGGCCTCTGCATCTAGGAGTCACACACGCAAATTATTGAAATATATCGAGTGCGGTGCTTTGATGTGTCGCGTCAACTCGTACATCAACGAGAAGTTTGATTATCCTCTCCCTCGCGGACTTAACTGCACCTGCCTTTGGCTGTATGACAGGTTGGCCATACACCTGTAGGGCCCACCTGTCATACACTCAAAGGCAGGAGCGTCCCTCCCTCGCCCATGAGCGTGGTGGCTAGCAAGACTAGGAGAAGCTTTCGCTACATGCTCTCCCTCCCGCACGCGGTGGACATGCAGCAGTTCAACCGGTGTCAGATGGCCAGAAGCGTACTATAGTACTCCTCCAGCGCAGTAGTATTCCATCATTGTTCGACTTCCCGAAGAGGCGAAGAGCCAAGCGCAGCCCGGACGCTCGTGTGGTAGTTTCATGTGTATAGTAGTCTAGGATAGCGTGTACCGTGCCTGTAAGCTTAAAATCGTTGGGGTCGGCTCCATGCTATGTGGTCGTCTCGAAGTTTTTTAAAAAAATTAAAATAGTCTTCTAGTCCTACCCGAAAATTGCCGCGCGTACTGCCCGAGAAAAGCCCCGCCCTCAACTTTTAACTACGCGAAAATAGTTTGAGCTTGTTCGTTCTATATAAATACAGTACTTACTGTATGTTTATTCACCCGTGGGGTTGTTCAATGAATGGAGGGGCGGGGAGCACAAGTGAACAATATTGTAGTACTACTAGTAGTAAGTAGGAGTCGTATAGTAGTCACCTTAAATAGAGAGTTTCTTTTCTTTAATGCCACGTACACAAATTGAAACGCTTGTTGTGGAGAGAAAAAAGATAATCACTCCACTATATATGGATGCAGGGGCCTGAGCGCCTGCTTTACTAGGTTTGCTCTCTTCATTCTCTCATCCTCTCTAGATATAAACAAGACAGCGGTAGCGACATTTTCTCTCTGCTCACCGCTGGTCATAGATCCGGCCGGGTCCCTTCGGCCGGTGTGTGTAGAGGACTAAGAGGTGCATCATTCACGCGGTCATCACCGCCGAGGGAGGAAACCCACAGCTGCCGGAGGGGCCCGATCCTCTACCCGTGTCGTTCTCTCTGACACATAGCCGGCTCGGGAGGTCCTCCGACCCTTCTTCCTCCCTGCCGTATTGTCCGCAGATCCGACCTGCCGCCGCCGACATCCCGGTGACCCTCAGGTATAAGTTCTTCGAAAGCGGCCTTGCTCTACTGCCCCAGCTCCCCATGTGTCTGCATGTGCATCTTTTTTACTCCCATTAGCTCTTCCAAAGCCACCTAAATTTTTAGTATTATTAGAGGTAAAGCTACTTCATGCATTCGAATCTAGGGCTTTGTTCAAACAACAAAGAAAGGGGGGAAAGTTGTAGCATGAATCTAGGACTTAATTCAAAAAGGAAATAATATGGTGAAAGTAGTAGAGACCGGATACCCAACCGGTCTCTTGGTTGAAAAGGGAAATAATGAGAAAATGCAGTACAAATTGGATAAGGAACATATCTATTATTGGTTGAAAAAAGGATAAAAAGTGGCAGCTGGTGGACAAGTCAACAGAGTATGTCCAGGATTAGATTTGCTGCCATCACATAGTAAAAGGTCTCCAAGATTAGATTTGCTGCCCTCACATAGTAAAAGGTCTCCGGATGAGATTTGCTGCCCTCACATAGTAAAAGGTCTCCAGGATTAGATTTGCTTCTCTCACATAGTAAAAGGTCTCCAGGATTAGATTTGCTGCCCTCACATAGTACAATGGCACTCCTGCTGTTTTCCCCGGTATGATAAGTAAGTTGCTCATTTACGCTGCTGAGTGTCCTAGTGTCCCCACGGTCCCATGCCCTTAAACCAACTCTTTAGCTGCTGTTGATTTACTGTGTCTGGTAAACAAGCAATGCCACCATTAAAGTAATCCCATATTTGAAGAATCTCATTGTTGATCGTAATGCTTCTGGTAACATGAAGCATTGCTGGTGTTTTAAAATTTCTACTGTCCTTCCGTGATTGCGATGAACATAATTAAGATGCTTCTTTTCATTTTGTATATGTTTTGTATATTCTTATTGACTAGCAACTGTTTACTTTCTATCTTCTTGTGCAGATAGGGATATCCATTTCACCTTGTTGCTATTGTGACCTTTTGGTGAACTGCACAAAACATTTTTTTTGGAATGAGTGTCTTGTGCAGTTCAACTAAAATGTCACGTGGGCAACATCTCTCAATTTTGGTGGAACTGCACAAAATGGTGATTGGAGTTTCCAAAATCTTCGTCAAGTTCTGCTGGTAATCTCGTGCAACATTTTATTGGCCTTTGCAAGATGGATCCGTCACTGTCACCACAATGGCACTTTATTTTAGTGGAATTGCACACAAAAGGATAAGAAAATTATAGTTGCACCTTACATGAGCCGGACAGACAACCTTAATGTTCCTCAATTTTAGTGCAACTACTAAAGAAGAACCTGCCAGCTCACAAGAGCAAGTACTTCTTGCTAGTTGAATGATGCAATATTTGCTTCATTTCAGGTGAACTGCAGAAAAAGGCGCATGAATTGAACCATGGAACTCCAGGCAGACCTCATCCAAGTAGAGCTGGAGGTTGAGTTTAAGGAGGCCGCTATTAAAGCAAAATCATGCTCTCATGTCTGCTTGTTTGTGTTGTGCAAACATGCTGTGCAAACAGGAATACTCAACTACAGATGTTGTGACGGTCAAGAGCATTCGCCAAGTTCTTCGATTGTATGACATGGCTAGCCAAGATGGATTTAATCCCGATATTCACTTTATGAAAAGGCTCTAATGGGTTGGTTCTGAATCTTGCAAGCTGGGAATCAGTGAGATGTGTAGGCATCTTTGTTGTACTTATTATTTGAATCTTATTTGTTGGTTCTGAATCTTGCAAGCTGGGAATCAATGAGATGTGTAGGCATCTTTGTTGTACTTATTATTTGGATCTTATTTGTTGGTTCTAAATCTTGCAAGCTGGGAATCAATGAGATGTGTAGGCATCTTTGTTGTACTTATTATTTGGATCTTATTTGCTAGTTCTGAATATTGCAAGCTGGGAAACACGGCATGATGATGCAGAGGACAACAACCATAACAAACAGTTCAAACTTGGTAGTATTATCTTTGTGAAAGTGCGACAAATGTGCTGATCGTGTGCGTCCTGAGAATAATAATTCTAATTGTTGTGCATGTTGATCCTGTGGCACTGATAGAACGAGCAAATACATTGCTTGTTTTAAGTACAAATTTCTATTAAAGCTAATTAAATTTAAGTAAAGTGACCACTAACTCCGGTTATTACAGTACCAATACAGACCCGCTCGTGAACCGACGTGTGGCCGAGGGTGCATCTTCAGCCGGGCGTGCAGCGGACGAGGGAGGGGTAGTAACTGTTGTCGCCTATACACACTCAGCTTACTGTTGAATCCAGTTCCCCAATAGCTGAAAAACGAACTACTGCCTCTGCTGATTTGCCAAGTAAGTCGCTTTGTCAGGCCTGTTGGGCTGCAAATATTTCAAGACGAGGAGAGCTTCATTCAGCTGGCCGAGAAAATGGCCTATCAGTAATGAGAAATGGGCTGTACATTTTTAAAACACATCAAACCGGCAATTAGTTTCAAATATCTTTTTTCATTTCGGGATTTTAAATTACATTAATTTTTATGCATGGAGAATTTGTTGAATTTTATATTGCTATACATTTATTTTTAAAATTAGTTTGAATGTGAGTCGAAATTCCGGGATTAAAAATAGTTCGGACCGCACCGAAATATGCAAAATTTCGTATAATTTTTTAGCCGTGGCCACAATATGGGCTGTAATGCTAACAAAAAGAATATGGGCTCCAAAAACACCTTAATAATTAGCAAATGGGCTGTAAATTATTGGAAATAATGGCAGATGGGTTGTATGCTGTTTTCCACAGATTTGAGGCTTTCCTAAAAAAGGTTGACACACAAGAAGTGACTGTTGGATGGCCATCCAACGGCCGTCGTGCTTCTTCAATCTCTGCTCTTCCTGCTCCAGCCGCTGAAACAAGCGCCGGTGGGACTGCCTACTCCGTCCTCCCCGCGGCCGGCTCTGCTGCCGCGCAGGCCTCACCGCCCCACCGTACTCCCATCGCTGGCCTAGCCATCCCTCTACTCATGCACACCTGCTGTTATTCTCCGGCGGCGGCAGACGAACCAGTAAACCCTCGTACAGTCGTACTCCCCTCCGCGTGGGAAACAACTGTCGAGTCTTCCCTGCCTCCGTGTCGTTCCCTTCCTAGGCCTCGCCGTCGTCCACCGCCCTGGTGCTCTCGGCGCGGCCTGGTCAACGTGGTCAACGAGCGGCATGCATCTGAAGTGGACTATACATGGAGAGGCCGACAGCTGGGTCCATGGCCGCACGCAAGGAAATGCCTCCTTATTACGCGCAAAATAATGATTCCTTCACCTGACATCAGGGACCCGCCAAAAGGGCCTCTGTATTTCGCGAAAAAATGTTACCGCCGCTGACAGCTCGGACCCACCAGCTATATCTTCGCACGCAAGGAAGTGCCTCCTTATTACGCACAAAAAAATGAATACTCCCCCTGTTAGTTGGGACCCAGTATAGTGGCAGGCTGACTTGTGGGCCTACTAAGTTGACGGGGATGGACGGCTTTCTCAACTTAGTCAATATGCACGATTCTAGCTCCAGTGACCGTACGATGTCCATCCAACGGTCGCAGTGCTTCTTCAACCTTTGGTCTTCTTGCTCCAGCCGCCCAAACTAGCATCGGTCGTGCCTCGTGCTCCTGCCTCCCGTGGCCGGCTACGATGCGGCGGAGGCCTCACCGCCCCCTACTACTCCCACCGCTGGCCATGCCATCCCTCTACTCACCCACATCCCCTGTTATTCTGCGGCGACGACAGCCTCACACCGCAGCGAACCAGTGAACCCTCGTACTCCTCTACACGTGGGCATCCACTGCTGCGTCTTCCTCGGCTCCGCGTCGTCCCCTTCCTAGGCCTCGCCGTCATCCACCGCCCTGGTGCTCTCGGCGCGGCGTGGTCAACATGGTCAAGGAACGACTTCCATCGGACATGGACTGTACGTGGAGAGGCTGACAGCTGGGTCCACGGCCGCAGCAAGGAAGTGCCTCCTTATTACGTGCAAACTAATTATTCCTCCACCTAACAGCGGGGACCCACTGGACGGGCCACCATATTTCATGAAAAAAAGTTTGCCCCTGACTGCTGGGACCCACCAGCTACATCTTCGCACGCAAGGAAGTGCGTCCGGGCAAAAAAACGACTCGCCCCCCTGACTGCTGGGACCCACCAGCTACATCTTCGCAGGCAAGGAAGTGCCTAACAATCAGGACCCACCTGGTCGAAGCATACGTAGCGTTGTCATTCTGGCCGCGAACGTGTACGTACATATATACTGGTGGATGTAGAAGCACGCACGTGTCGTAGTAGAGGCGCGCACGTAGCATGTACACGTACGTACAACGGCCAGGGTGCAAGAAAGAAAATACGGCCACGTATGTGTACATACGAGCGGGGTCTCGAACGCCTACTCGCACATACGTACGGCCAAGGCTCGTGTACATGGCTGGGTCGGAACGGAGAAACAACGTCGTCGTCATGTTCATGGGGAGGCAACGGAATGCGTCATGTTCATGGGGAGGCAACGGAATGCGTCGTGTTCATCGGGAGGCAACGGAATGCGTGGGTGCCAATCGGCTGGGTCGGAATGGAATGCGTGGACGTGTTCATCGGGAGGGCGTGGACAGAACAGGCGATGGAAACGAGGCCTGGCGTACCGCACAACGGAGGAAACGGACCTCCTACATTCGGAACGGGGTCTTGTTGATCGGGAGGGGTGTGGCGTACCGCAAAACGGAGGAAACAGACCTCCTATGGTCGAAACGGGGGTCTTGTCGATCGGGAGTGGTGTGGCGTACCGCAAAACGGACGAAACGGACCTCCTACGGTCGAAACGGGGGTCCTGTTGATCGGGAGGGGCGTGGCGTACCGCAAAACGGACGAAACGGACCTCCTACGGTCGAAACGGGGGTCATGTTCATCAGGAGGGGTGTGGTGTACCGCAAAACAGGACTCCATGGGATACTGTTCATCTCCACCGTCGACCTCCTCCAGCCTCCATGGGCAACCGTCGACCTCCTCCAACCACCACGGGCTCCTGTTCATCCAGCCTCCACCGCGCGCTACTCCACCGGCTACTGTTCAACCACCCCTCCACGAGCACCCCTCCACCGTCTACTGTTCATCCAGCCCTCCACACCACGGGGTCATGTTCAACCACCCCTCCACGGGCACCCCCTCCACCATCTACTGTTCATCCAGCCCTCCACCACACCACGGGGTCCTGTTCATCCAGAGGCAACGCCACCGCTCACTGTTCATCCAAACCCCCCCGCAACGGTCACTGTTGATCCCAGAGGCAGCATTGATCGGCTTCAGTTAGCAGCAGTAGCGAAGGAATCGCTCGATCGGGTTCAGTTAACAGCCATCGATCGATCGCTCGGGTTCAATAACACGTAGCCTGCAGTGCAATCGCCCGGGTTTAGTAGAGCCCAATGCCACGCTCGGGTTCAGTTAGAGCCAACGCCTCGCACACACGCGCGTACGTGTACGAGAGAAACGTGCATCGCTCGGCCCCCAACCTCCCACCGTAACCGGGAACTCCCCGAATTTTCCTCCCCCTCGCTTCTACCACGGTTTTTTCCGTCATGGATGGCCCAAAGAATGTCATGCAGCTGCGTCTCCGGCCAGCCCAGGACGAAAAGCCCATTTTCTGTCATGATTTTTTGTCATAGAAGTAGGAGCCCACCACATCTATGATGATACCGGGTTTTGTCACAATTATCGTCATAGAAGTGTCATATGTATGACAGAAAAAAAATTCGTTTGGCCCAAAATGTCACGGATGTGTCTTTTTTTTGTAGTAAGCGGACCCCCTCTTAATAGTACGGCTTTCCTACAACTCAAATTCACCGAAAAGAAATGTAGAGAACCGCCGTCTTCGATAGGCTCCGAGGGGCACCGAATCATCTAGTGCCTAGACATGAGATATCTGAAATGCTCAATGCATACGATTAGTCCGCAAATGCACTATCATCAATCACCAAAACCACTTAGGGAGAAATATGCCCTTTCATGGGTGAACTTAAGCTCTTTCTCGGACTGCAAATTCGTCAACATGACAATGGAATTTTCATCTCTCATGAGGAATACCTGAGACCGTGTCTGAAGAAGTTTAAAATGCAAGACTCCAAAATGAAGGGCTACAAAACTCCTATGCCCATGAATGGTAAGCCGGACGCAGATGTGTGCAGTAAGGATTACGATCAGAAGGCTTATCGTTCGATGATTGGTTCTCTTGTTTACCCTTGTGCTTCCAGACCTATTATTATGTTGAGTGTTTGCATGTGTGCCCGCTATCAAGCTGCACCGAAAGAATCACATCACCAAGCGGTCAAGCATATTCTTAGATATTTGGCTCACACCCCCACCTTAGGTTTATGGTATCCTAAGGGAACACACTTTGATGTCGTTGGATATTTAGAATCAGATTACACAGATGACTTGGTTGACAGGAAATCTACTTCGGGGACATGCCACTTCCTCGGTAGATCATTGCTATGTTGGTCATCAAGGAAGCAGAATTGTGTACCTCTTTCTATGGCTGAGGCCGAATATATTGCTGACGGCGCTTGTTGCACTCAGTTATTGTGGATGAAGCAAACTTTGAAGGATTATGGCATCAAGGTCAAGAAGATTCCTTTATATTATGACAATGAGAGTGTTATCAAAATTGCACATAATCCAGTGCAGCATTCCCGCACGAAGCATATTGCCATCGGACATCATTTCATTCGCAATCATGTTGCTCGAGAGGATATTGTCATCAACCACGTCAAGACCGAAGACAATCTCGCAGATATTTTCACCAATCCTCTCGATGAGAAACGATTATGTGTGTTATGGTGTGAACTAAATATCTCAGACTTCGCAAACATGCAGCAAGCTGGACTTGGCACCCGTGACAACACTTCCACATCTTAGAAGGAATGGGTGCACAACACTCGAAGAGTTTGAAAATTTCGACAAAGTGAAATTTTCTTTCTGAGAGTGGATACATTAACTAAGAACTAGACTAACCAGGTGCCACGATAATTGTGTGGCGCTCGAGGTCATACAGTTCTTATATGGTGGGTCACACCACCACAATTTTCTTTTGTTGAGTTTCTTTCCGGTCGGAAGATTTTGTGTTAGTTTGCATGCATTTCTCTCATAGCTATTCTTTTGGGTGTTTGTGTTTTTTTGTCTGAGAGAAATGCATAGGACCCTGTTTCCCTCTATTCTATCTCTTCCAGTCTATGCTATTCCGTTATGATCGCTCAATTTTGTCGGTGTTCTGGGAACCAGCGTACCCAGACTTGCCTGCCTGCGGCCCACGGAATGGCTCCATCGACGGCCTGGTATGTCCCATCTTCAACACCTTCAAGACAAGACCCTCACGAGGGGCCAAGCCTCGTGAGGCGGACGACACCAAGACCTCCATAGGAAGCGGCCTCCCCAGGCTGGCTCCCGAGGAGTGGAGATTACTATGCTCGCACCCACCTCATGAGGTTAAGGTGACGCCATCCATGACGACCAAAGCCAGGCGGGCGCCAGCGGGCGCAGGGCAGCAGGTTTCCTCTTTGGTGTTAAGGAGGCAAGTGCAGGCACGGGGTCCCGAGGAATCACCCAAAGGTTTCCATTCCCATGCAACAAGACCAAGACCGCCAGAATGGCAGGACGGATGTCATTGCCGAGCCCACCACGGCGTCACGACCAGAAGCTTTGCAGGCGAAGACCACTTTAGTTAGGATAGAATGTACTTCTTGCCCCCTTTAAAATTGGCCACTGTGGGATCCCTTCCCGCCTTCGTTTGGAGGAAGAGGACCAAGGCCACTATAAATATAGTTTAGCCACCACCGTAGAGGAGGACGGATCGAACCTCCAACTCATTCCTCAAAAGAACAGACCTCGTGAGGTTGTTCTTCCTCTGTACTAGTTCATCTTGAGCCCATCGTGAGGCCAATCCACCCCAAAGCAGGAGTAGGGTATTACACCGCAAGGTGGCCCAAACCTGGGTAAACTGTTGTGTCCATTTTCTTCCTTGTCCATCGAGCTAGGCCGTGGAGGCGACGAACTGGTTGACTAGTGAGGTCGAGTTCTTCGGACATGCCCTAGAGTTCGAACCTTCCTTCGGTCTGTGGAGCCCTGAATCCAACAAATTTTATCTGCTACTGAAACATTATCTTGTGTCCTTGACCATGATAAAGATTCAGCCCGAACTTTAATCTGCTTTGGCGAAAGCTGTCCAAAATTTGGGGTGTCCCGCCCAAGTGAGGACCATGATCTTTTATGACGGTTGCCACGTGCAATCTATCAACTGCCACCTTATCCTGTCTGTTGAATAGCAATAGTCTCTCTATAGTGGTCGTTTGATCGTATTAACTTGACGTGGTTATTTTCCCTCGCATATAAATATCGCAGTACCACCGCTACCTCATCAAATTCTCTTCCTCCTCGCCACCATCTCTTCCAAACACCTACCACAGTGCTCCTCCTTGAGCTCGATGTCGATGATCCCTTTGCTGCTTTGCTGCTAGAAAGTGGTCGCCGGAGTCCTTCCTCGCTGCCGGGACATCTTCTTCCACGCGATGTCGTAGCTGCTGCACATCACCAAACTAGGGTATGTGCAGTACCAACTCGGTCTTCCATTCTTCTCGTTCGAGTTCGTCCGCGGCTAATATTTCCCGATTTTACCACATATCTTAGATCTTTACTACTTAGGTAACTTGTGCGGATGTGGTTTGTAGTTGTCCCTTACATCCGAAAATTTTCAGATCTAGGGTTTGTGTTATGTCTCGCACGAATGGAATGCTAGCACGTTGACTAGTATATTCTTCGAACCTACTAGTCCGTTCTACACATTTCCTTCTTTCGAAACATTTCTCAAAGTTTACATCTAATTCTTCATCAAAACATTTTCTCTCAAAAAAATCTTCGCTATGAGCATTCATAACCCTGTCCCCATTTTCCCTGGCATCTATTCTTATTCACAGGTGTATGCAATTGGTTGAGGATTCTGATCGACAAATGACCATGGCTGATGGAGAAGAGATTATATTGGGTACGACATATGAATCTAAAGCAGCGAATGCAAAGGGCACAATGGTAGGACCGTTAACTGGCAAGAGAAAAAGGAATGAGCCAAGTGTTGACAAGCAATAAGAAGACGCTCCAAAGAAAAAGAAGGGTGGCAGACAACCATGCGCAAATTCAGCTGAATATATCTCTCAAGATAATTACATCACTGTTCCAAGAGAATCAAAACAAGAAATAGACAAGCATCCGCAAAGGATTGGACGCCACTAGGTACGCAAGTGGTTCAACTATGAAATGATTCATCCTCGGTTTGTGAAGAACTTTGCATTTCATCCTCCATGGGGTGACGGCCTTGAAATTGGTCTCATTTGAGCAAGTGATCCCCATGAGAGACCACCACCACCAAATGCTGATCAGCACTCACTTCGTTCTCCCGAATGTTGTCCTGATGAGCTTGCCAAGCGACAGAAGAATGCCCTCAAGAGAGCCAAGAAGGCTGAAAAGGAAAGGGCTCATGAAGAAGAAAATCATTGTATTCTCAAAGATGATGTTGAGAAGAAAAAGGCTAAAGGCAAATCTGAAGGTTGCTCCAAACATAAACATGAGCACAGTGCAAAGCGAAAGAGCGCACCGAAGAAGAGGCCGGCTGAACCAACCGACAGAAATGCTGAAAGCAATTCTTCCGATAAAGATGGTCCTCCACCCACAAGGGAAGAAGTTGAAGCTTCTCTTAGCGAGTAAGTGAACATCACAACATCCAAGGTGCTGCCTGATCTTCTGGCTCGTGTAGTTCCTATAGCCCCTCCGAAGAAGATCATTTTGAAAAGAAAGACTCCACCTACAAATGTCAACATGAAGGATCATGTGGATACAACTCCTCATCCCGAGGCAATAAACTTGAAGGATTTGGTAGTCGATGCTCCAATGAGCACTACCAATCTAGGCGAACCAATTCCAAAGCCAAAGGTGAAGAAAATTAGGGCACCAACCCCCGAGCAAACTGCTCCTTAAGATGTTGCACCGAAGGAAAAGGATTCCAAGTTTGCTCCTACTTTGACTCAACCATTGGCTTCTATGCCTCCATCCAAGTAAGTTCCAGTGCAACCAGCCCCGGTTCCACAGTCTGATGTCAGATCTGATGCTCCTCATTATTACAATCATGTGTTCATCATGGAGCAGCTTGATAAGTTTGTGAACGATCCATTCGATGGTGAAGTGGCATCTTTGCCAATCCCTCCTGAAGTCATTTCCCAGGCATCTGATGGTGTTCGAGACATGAGAGAAGATTCCATTGAAATCAACACCCTCACTGCCAAACTCAATGACCTGGATGGTTGAATGAAAACTACATCCTCAAAGTTTGTCATCAGACAACTCGAAGAATCTTACATGGATGTCAATCGGGCTTTGACTATACTCCATAACAGAAGATTGGGTTTTCACTCAGATCTAGATAATATAGTTCGCTAGATCTGCATTGAGCATCAAGCACAAGTCATTGGCTATAATGATCTTGTCAAGGCAGACATTGATCCAGTTGCTCTGCAGACAAAGAAGAGGCGAAACAAAACCGCAAAGAAAATGTGCCTCCTGCTATGACAGAAAGATCACCTAACCACTTTGTAGCTGAGCCTTAGAAAGGAAACTCTCCTGAGCCAGATATTCCTTCGCAACCTGATGTTCAACTCACTGATGCACCTCCCTCGCAAAGGCCAACTGAACTAGTGCCTGTGGCCTCCCCTGCTAGAGCTGATATTCCATCTCAGCAAGTTGTTTCTGAAGAAGGTGAAATCCCTCACTTTGAACCCCAAGATTCTCCCTCTCATGAAACACCGAATGTTTCGTCTCCTCCAATTGATCAATAGCATCAGATTCCCGAAGATAAATATCAACAACCTCCAGTGCATACCAAAAAAGAATCTGCCTCACTGCTCAATGAACCCAATGCCATAGTGTCCAACTTTTTTCATCTCATAGATCTTCATCCTGTATAATACCACAGAAAAGAATATAGTGAGGATAATTACAGGTACTGATCAACGAGCACTATAGCTAGCTTGAGACTTAAATTACATAAAGAAATCACTTACAGACAATAGCAACTAACGATAGATTTGACGAGTGTGTCTTGATTGAATAACTAAAAAAGTTCTGTAAACTCAACATATAGAGTTGTCTCATTGAAGTAATGATCTGCCTTGACTTTCACCATGAGGGAATCTCGATTGGTAGTCTTGGAAATTTTCATGTACCATTCATGCAATTCATAAATTCTCGTTGAGAGCTTCTTGACCTCCTCAGGCTTGACCAAAGGTTCGCCATGGGCATATTTCTGTTTTATGTCCTCCTCTCTAAGCGTATCCATGGGCTCGATCTCTAGGAGTTTATAAACGGTGATACCGATCTCTGTAGCATGTCTTCTACGCTCGTCGGTTATTACCAGCTGATCGACGCCAGTACTCACATGTGTTGGTAAAATGAGTGGGGGGATCGATTGCATCGCCTGTTCTCCCAGATGGGAATAGTTTTCCTGCTTTTTTGGCAGCTGCTTGGCTCGAGCTCGACTCCTTCTTTTGTTGTGTTCTATGTGCCTTCCTAATTTGGCGCTCATAGTCTGAGTCAACAGGCTTGGGAGCTGGTGCCTTAACCATAAGAATAAAGTGGGCATCGACATGCTCAGTCACTTTCTCCTTTGGCGGCGGTGGCAGTTTCGGTCCAAAATGGGCGTCCAATTGGGCCCGCACTTTGTCTTTGTTTTCCTCCTTATTCATGTCGTAAGGCCTCTTCGGGAGAGGCACGAGGCTTGGACCATATTGGAATCGATCTCGCTTGCCTCCTATACCTTTACTTGTAATGCTAGCCACCATAGCTGCGGCGGCTCTCTTCCACTGTTGTTTAGGTGGCTGAGCCCGCTGAGGCGGCGGAGACGGCTGACGTGCCTGACTTGGAGGAGGAGTGGGTTGACGCGGTGCCGGAGTTAGAGCAGGAGGAGTGGCCTGACGCGGTGCCAGACTTGGAGGAGGAGGAGTGGCCTGATGCGTTGGCGGACTTGAAGGAGCAGGACTCTGCTGAGGCGGTGGATGATGACTTGGAGGAGCGAGAGTCTGCTGACGCGGTGGCGGACTTCGAGGAGGAGTCGGCTGACGCGGTGTCGGTGGCCTTGGAAAGATGATGCAATCCTTTCTCCATAGGATGATATGATGTATGGCCTCTCCCAGTGTGTGCTCCTCGTCACCTCCAGGAATGTCAAGCTCTAGTCCCGAATATTGTGCCACCACTTCATCAACCACGACACCAGCATAGCCAGATGGAATCGGGTTGCAATGGAAGGTTGCTTCGGGGGGTTTTGTATAAGCAACAACGTCCGCCACCTTCATGGATATGTTCTTCATTTTGAAGTGTAGCTCACAATTAGTGTTCTCCATGATGTCATCCACAGGGTATCTATCTAGCAGTGCCTCACCTGGCAAGGAACCCATGCTGCTTCTTGGCATGGGTGGGACGATGATATCTAATGCTTGATCCGCTAGCTACTGCCGCTACTGAGACCCCTTTCTTGGCTAAGTGAGTCTATCTACTGCTGCTGCCGCTGGAATTGGAGTGCCAACTTCGCGTGCACTGATTCTAGACCTTTAAGGCGTTCTGCTTCCTAATTCCTATGCTCCTCCTCGAGCTTCCTCTTCTTCTCTTCCTCCATCTTCTTTCTCGCAACACTTCTGTAGTCGGTGTTCCAGTCTGCAAACCCCTCATACCAGGGAACAACGGCTTTGCCTCGTGTTCTTCCTAGGTGTACAGGATTTCCCAGGGCGCGCGTAAGCTCTTCATTCTCTCTGTTGGGCGTGAATGCCCCCGTTTGAGCCTCTTCTATTACAACAAGTAAAGCGACGTCGACTCCTTTAAGACTTGCCTTATCCAGAACCAGCCCTGTCTGCGGGTCCAACACTCCCCCATGCGCGTAAAACCAAGTCCTGCACCTGTCGGGCCAGCTCAATATAACTGGAGTGACCCCAACATCCAGCATCTGTTGCTCAGACTCATCCCACCACTAGTAGAAAACGGAGCTTTAAAACCGGTTTGTAAGGGCCTTTAGTGTCGGTTCCATAACCGGCACTAATTGGTGGGCACTAAAGGCCCCCCCCTTTAGTACCGGTTCGGCACGAACCGGCGCTAAAGTGCCACCACGTGGCGTGAGCTCGCGCCCTTGTATGGGGGACCTTTAGTACCGGTTGGTGTTACCAACCGGTACTAAAGGTTTTTCTTTTGAATTTTTATTAAAATTTTGGAAAAAAAATTTGATTATTTTTTTTGATTTTTATTTTTTCTGAATTATTTGGTGATTTAGTCTCTAATCACCTCTCTTAACTGCTCAAGTGTGGATCACTCATTCCAAATCATCTAACTTCCCGACCGGTCACCCATCCCTCTCACTACTCCAGGCCGAGCACGCTTAATTTTTGGGTTCTATTCTCCTTCGTTTCCAAGTCTGCACTTGTTGTTTTCCTGACAATGGTAAGATGTTAATCCTATTAACCCTCAGGAGTTTAGCTTGAGCATGAAGTCACACATTTCACTGTTTGAGTTTGAAACTATTATTCTAAAAAACAGTAATTATGTAGTAACATTAATACTTCTTGAATAAGTAGTTTGACCACAGTTTGACCATAGTTTGACCAGATTTGACCAAAATTCAAAAAATTGAAATAATTATTTAGTAACACTAATATTCTTGAATAATTATGTAGTAACATTAATACTTCTTGAATAAGTAGTTTGTCCAGATTTAACAATTTTTTTTTTAAAAACTGAAATTTGACCATATCTTTTTTTCGTTTTGGAATATGAGGATTCTAAAAAATTGCAAACAGGCCGTAGGCCATTTCCATCGGATGCGGATTTTCGTGCTGAATTTTTTGATATATTATACGTTTTTTTTCTGACATCGTATGCAGAAGTTATAGCCGTTTTACATTTTCCCTACACTTTTTGCAAAACATGTCCAAATTTAAGTTTTCAAATTTTCCTAACTAGTAGATGTAGTAATATAACTACCTCTCGAAGGATTTTATTTTTTATCATTTTCTTTTGATTTTTCAGAACTGAAATGGCGACACACGGGGGGGGGGGGGTAGAGTTGAAAATTGCCCTATAGTGCCGGTTTGTGTCACAAACCGGTACTATAGGTCAGACCCCTTTAGTATTGGTTTGTGGCACAAACCGGTACTAAAGGTTAGCCCTTTAGTACCGGTTTGTGACACGAACCGGTACTAAAGGTGATCATGGGGCCCTGGCCTGACGCCAGCCTACCATTACCCCTTTAGTACCGGTTCGTGGCACGAACTGGTACTAAAGGTTCAACACGAACCGGCATTAATGCATAGCCGTTTGAACCGGCGCTAATGGTACCATTAGTGCCGGCTCAAATTCAAACCGGCACTAATGTGCTTCACGTTTGACCCTTCTTCTACTAGTGCACTTAGGCTGGGCCACCGCGTAGCCACCTGGCCCCAGCGTATGGAAATGCTACTTTTTCGCGGCATTGAGCTTGTTTACTCTCGACCGTTCCTTGGCTAATTCTGATTCCTTGAATTTCACAAAAGCGGGCCAGTGATCTCTTTACTTCTCCAGTGTTCCCGTGAATTCTGGAGTCTTCTTTCCACCTTTGACGTACTTGGCCCATATAATTTTCTTGTGGTTGTTGAATGCAACCACCATCTTCCTAAGAGCAGCGTCCTTGACTTTCTGCGCATCTGCATCTGTGAAATGATCTGGTTGGGTGAAATGTGACATCAGAGATTCCCAAAGCAGATATTTTGCTCTTTGGTCAACAAAAGTAAGATCTGGACGTTCCTTTGCAAGCCTTTTCCATTCTTGCATGGAGATCACGATTTGGTCCTTCACAAGAACTCCGCACTAATGAATGAAGTTGCCCACTGAGGGAGTCCTGGATTAGGGGGTGTTCGGGTAGCCGGACTATACCTTCAGCCGGACTCCAGGACTATGAAGATACAAGATTGAAGACTTCGTCCCGTGTCCGGATGGGACTTTCCTTGGCGTGGAAGGCAAGCTTGGCGATGCGGATATTCAAGATCTCCTACCATTGTAACCGACTTTGTGTAACCCTAACCCTCTCCGGTGTCTATATAAACCGGAGGGTTTTAGTCCGTAGGACAACTTCATCATACAACAATCATACCATAGGCTAGCTTCTAGGGTTTAGCCTCCTTGATCTCGTGCTAGATCTACTCTTGTACTACCCATATCATCAATATTAATCAAGCAGGACGTAGGGTTTTAACTCCATCAAGAGGGCCCGAACCTGGATAAAACATCGTGTTCCTTGCCTCCTGTTACCATCCGGTCTAGACGCACAGTTCGGGACCCCCTACCCGAGATCCGCCGGTTTTGACACCGACATTGGTGCTTTCACTAAGAGTTCCTCTGTGTCGTCGCTTTTAGGCCCGATGGCTCCTTCGATCATCAACAACGATGCAGTCCAGGGTGAGACTTTTCTCCCCGGACAGATCTTCGTCTTCGGCGGCTTCGCACTGCGGGCCAAGTCGCTTGGCCACTTCGAGCTGATCGAAAGCTACGCCCCTGGCCATCAGGTCAGGTTTGGAAGCCTAAACTACACGGCTGACATCCGCGGGGACTTGATCTTCGACGGATTCGAGCCACAGCCAAGCGCGCCGCACTGTCTCGATGGGCATGATATAGCTCTGCCACCGAACAGCGCCTTGGAGGCCGCACACGCATCGGTTCTGACCATTGATTCGGAGCCTACTGCGCCGATCGAGGATCAGCGGTTGGACGCTGCCTCAGGGGCTGCGATCTCAGAGGCGATCAAGCCGAACTCCAGCCCCGCACTCCGCATGGCCCGTGACTCCGAGGAGCCGGATTCCTCTCTGAACTCCGAGCCCCGCACGCCCGTGCCGATCGAATCCGATTGGGCGCCGATAATGGAGTTCACCGCCGCGGACATCTTTCAGCACTCGCCCTTCGGTGACATCCTGATTTCGCTAAAGTCTCTCTCTTTATCAGGAGAGCCCTGGCCGGACTATGATCAGCAAGGATGGGATTTGTATGATGAAGAAATTCAAAACCCACCCACCACCCACTTCGTAGCCACTGTCGACGACTTAACCGACATGCTCGACTTCGACTCCGAAGACATCGACGGTATGGACGACGATGCAGGAGACAACCAAGAACCAACGCCTATGGGGCATTGGACAGCCACCTCATCTCACGATGTGTACATGGTGGATACCCCTAAAGGAAGCAACAACGAGGAAAACGGGGATGGAAAGAGGGATCGGTCTCTCGAAAAACAATCAAAGCGTCGGCATAAACACCGACCCAAGCCCCGCCTCGATAAAGACCCAGCCATAGAGCAGGATGAGCCGGTAGACGACGAGCATGCCTTAGAGCAACCGTCCCAACAGGACAACCCGGATAGAGAAACCGAACATCCCTCCCCCGGCGAAAATGGCATTTCGGACGACCCTACGCCGGACAAGCCCACGAAGCAGAAGAACCTCCACAAACGGCTCGTTGCAACCGCACGCAGCCTGAAAAAGCAGAAGCGGAAGCTAAAAACTGCGGAAGATGCACTCAGGATCAGATGGAGTAAAGTAATCAATACCGCAGACAAATACGGCGATAGTCGCCGCACTAAAAGCTATCCGAAGAGAAAGCTACTGCCTGAATTCGACGAGGAGGCCTTAGAGCCCTCGCATTCCAAAAGTGAGAAAGCCACACGGTCGGATAGACGACCCCATGGCCAGCATAAAGCGGCAAGCAGCGCCGCACTTAAGCCGGCATGCGACCCACTTAAGGATTCGCATCATGGCCCAGCCAGGTCCATTTACGGGCCAAGAAAGCAAGCTCTCATAAGCAATGCAGTAAAGCCATTATCAGAATCCGACACACCCAAATACAGGGGTGCCGCACACCCCCTATGTTTCACCGATGAGGTCCTAGATTATGAATTTCCAGCGGGATTCAAACCCATAAACATAGACGCATATGATGGAACAACAGACCCTGGAGTCTGGATCGAGGATTATATCCTCCACATACATATGGCTAGAGGAGATGACCTCCACGCCATAAAATACTTACCCCTCGAGCTTAAAGGGCCAGCCCGGCATTGGCTCAAAAGCCTTCCTGAAAACACAATCAGAAGTTGGGAAGAGCTCGAGGACGCTTTCCGAGCAAATTTTCAAGGGACCTATGTCCGCCCTCCGGATGCAGACGATCTTAGTCACATAACTCAACAACCCGGAGAGTCAGCTCGGCAATTCTGGAATAGATTTCTTACTAAAAAGAATCAGATAGTCGACTGTCCGGATGCTGAAGCCTTAGCGGCTTTCAGGCATAATGTCCGAGACAAATGGCTCGCCAGACACCTCGGCCAAGAAAAGCCAAGAACAATGGCCGCACTAACAAGCCTCATGACCCGCTTTTGCGCAGGAGAGGACAGCTGGTTGGCAAGATGCAGCACCAGTGACCCAAGTACATCCGAAACTAGGGATGGAAACGGAAAACCGCGATGTAATAAGGACCGTCGCCGGACTAAGGAAAAAAGTCCGAAGAGCACGGCAGTCAACGTCGGATTCAAAAGCTCACGACAGAATCAGAAAAAGCCGCCCCTCCAAGATAACAGGGACGACCTATCCAACCTACACAAAATCTTGGATAGGATATGTCAAATACACAGCACTCCTGGAAAGCCTGCTAACCATACCCACATAAATTGTTGGGTTTTCAAACAATCCGGCAGACTCAACGCCAAACACAAGGGGCTCGACACACCAAGCGAAGACGAGGGCGAACCCCAAAAGCAAAGTACCAGGAAGCAAAAGAATTTCCCACAAGAAGTAAAAACAGTAAACTTACTCCACATAACAAAACGTGCGGCGCCCATAAAGGTACGCGCCCCACGGCCTATTCCAAAGGAATCCCGCCACTGGTTGTCAAAACCAATCATCTTTGATCATCTGGATTATTCTAGAAGTGTCAGGAACCCAGGCTGGACTGCCCTGGTACTCGATCCAATAATTGGCGAACTCCAGTTTTCAAATGTACTTATGGACGGTGGCAGCGGACTCAACCTGATATATAGGACTCAATCCGCCACATGGGGATCGACCCAAAAAGAATTCGCCACAGCAAAACCTCCTTTCAAGGAGTAACGCCAGGTCCGGACACCCATTGCATGGGTTTTCTCCGGCTCGAGGTTATTTTCGGCTCTGCCGATAACTTCCGTCGTGAAAAGCCGACTTTCCACATCGTCCCATTCTCAAGTCGCTATCAAGCACTAGTGGGACGCGAAGCTTTCGCCCGCTTTAACACAATACCGCATTATGCATCTCTTACGCTTAAGATGCCCGGTCCACGCGGCATCATCTCCTTAAAGGGGAAGCAGTGAGAACACCTCCCCCAAGCGGAGGATTGTGCGGCCGCTTTAGCAGCCCCACAATACAATGGCTTCACCAGCCAGAACATCGGAACAGGTCATTAAGACCACGGACACGGATAGACGAGTCCGGCACAAAAGTATCGTTGATAAAGGCTTAGTGGCCATATACCCCTGCACTAGGGGCTTCACACGTATAAAATAAGAGACAATAAAGCTCAATTTTTCATTTTTTACTTTACACTTTGTTTATTTCGTATAACTTTTGTTCGGCACGCCCCTTTTTCAACTTAGTTGCTCTATTTTTACAGATGAACGTCGTGCTGCGCCCGTCCAGGATACGGCATAATGGAGATACAGGCGCAGACGTGCAGTAGGGACCCGTTCCAGGGATTCTTTTCAGATTAAGACCCTGCGTAAACCTTTTTTACTGTCTCTTGTTGATACACATCCCCTGCTTCTATGACCAAGGAGGAGGCTGGCGTCTTGGCATGTGGCCACGTCCGAATTCTTGCGCGTACCTGGACACTAGGGGCTTATACCTCAGAGCGTTACCTCGCCCGCTCTCATAAAGACCAAATACCTTAGGGAGTGTTTGGCGTCGCGAGTTTGGCCTTATATGCATCAGCTCCGAGTCATGATTTTGGTCAAATGTTGGGTTTCCCGGCTCCTGTGTTCGACCGCCTTACGTTCCGCTCTATCGGCTAAGGCGGCACCAGGAGAACTACTACGATTGTGCCCTAGTTCGGCCAGGCGAGCACCTCAGTAGAGAAAGCCGAAAACCGACTATCATGATATGGCGTGAGACTGGTCAACCACTCGATGACCCTCTGGAATCTGTAGGATTCCTCCGCATTAACGAAGGGCCATTTCCCGTCCAGGCACATACGCGCCCCAAATTCGGGCGAGCGCACTCGCCACCAGGGGCTACCTAAATAGTCCCATTGTCAAGATCCTATGGCTAAGTGAAAGTGTTAAAGCATTATAGTCCGGTTGCCTAGCTCGCTGCGCTATCACCTCCTTTGTAGGACCAAGACGTTGGATTAAGTGTGAAAATGCGCCTTCTGCGAGCACCCCCCCACTATGTGCGTGGGGGCTAAAGCCAACGACTGCAATCTTTCAGATTTTGTATATATATCTTAAAACGGCCGCACAGGAGGTGTTCCAAATACTTGAAGGCACAAGTATAAAAGGCTACTACAATTCATCAAAATATTGCTTTATAATTACATATGCTATCAGAACATAGCATCCTTCGAGCACTGCGTCTCTATTACACGAGCGCCTTCAAGGACTTCCTGAAAATAGTGCTCGGAGGGTACTCGGCTTTTGTCCGAATCGCGGGATGCAACAACGGTGGTCTCCATCTCTGCCCAGTATGTCTTGACACGGGCAAGAGCCATCCGTGCGCCATCTATGCATGCTGACCTCTTCATCGCATTGATACGTGGCACCGCGTCAAGGAATTGCTACACCAAGCTGAAATAAATCTTCGGCTCCGACCTCCCCGGCCACAGATGACCCATGACGTACTTCATGGCGAGTCCGGACAATCTATTCAGTTCGGCCCATTGAGCCAGACGATCGTCCACTGCCAGTGGATGCTCTGGATTCTGGAACTGCGACCAGAAAAGCCTTTCCACTTTGCGATCTTCTTGATCTCGAAAGTATTCGATCGCATCAGCAGCACTCGCTGCCAAATCTAGATAGGTGTCCTCCGCACTCCACATCCGGTCCAACGGAGCAAACTTCGGATCGCAAAACTTCCTCCGCAGCATAAAGGGCTTTCCAGCCGCAATCTATCCGGCCTGACGCAGCTCCTCCTTCGCAGCTCTCATCGCAGAGCGACCGTCCTTGGCATCAGCAACGGCCTTCTCTAAGTCCGTCTGTCTCGCCCGGTCTTCTTTCTCAAGAAACTTGCAACGGTCAGCAGCACCTTTTAACTTCACGGCCATCACGGCCATCTCCTTCTTGCTTCGGCAGTGAGCAGCCTGTTCGGCTCTCAGCTCTTCAAGGGCCTTCTCGGCAGCCGCATCACTTTTCCTGGCTTGTTCCTTAGCTCGGGCAAGTTCCGCCCGAAGACTCTCCACGGCGGCCGCACCATCTGCGTCAAGCACACACCTTGTAAGATACTGGCATAAAGCTCCTCTTACCAGATGCCGCCCGAGGAATTGCATACCTTGAGCCTCATCAAGCCGCTCGTTGACGAGCGCGATGTCGTCATCTGCCACGTCAAGTTGCCGCTTTAGTTCGGCAAAATCATCAGTTCGGCTCGATTCCGGACACTTCGCCACCTGTATACAAAGGCGACATTTTAGACCTGGGATTATGATCCTCTGCGCGCCGTCAATTTTGACAACGCACAGAGTCTCAGGGGCTACTATCTACACAGGGCGCATCTTGTTTATGCGCAACTGACAAAGAAGTACATTATCAAACGTACCTCAAAACCTGTCAGCAAACTTCTGACGGCCTCATGCAATCCGCTTTCCGCGGACGAAATCCTTCCAATCACCGTACCCATCAATGCACGGTGCTCCTCTGAGATAGAAGCTCGCCCCAGCAGAATCATCAGCTCCTCCGACCGCGCATCGGATGGTGCCGGACTCGTCCTATGACCTCCATCGAAGGCCGGACGCGGAGAACCTTGGGGGGACATACGGCTACCTCCACCCCTGCCGGACTCGGAGAAACCCTCTGCGACGACACCTCAGGGTCGCCTGCCTTGCCAGGCGGTACGGCAGGGGGAGGCGTTCCACTCTCCATCATCTTCGGAAGAAGATCCCCCAAAGACGAGCTCTGCTGAGAAGGGCTGAGGTCCGAGCTACAAAGTAAAATTTCGGTTAATCTTCTCAGATAAAAAGCAAGGATTTCTCTCATCCCTCTAAAGGAAAATCTTTCTCTACTTACGGCTCGCTGGAGGGCTGATCCCTTTGAGGGCGTAGTTCGGCCGAGGATCCTCCCGGCGTTGGACCCTCTGATGAGGACTTTTTCCCCTGCTTTGAGGCCATGGTCTCCAGGTCGTCAGAGGCGGCCCTCTTCTTCCCCTTAGGAGAGGAATTGTCAGTTCTTCCCTTCGGAGCAGCCTCCTTCGACGAGGCCATAGTTTCCTTGTCCTCCCCCTCACTTCCCTCCAAAGGCACGATCTTCAACATCCTGACTAGCACGGGATCCGGCCTGGTCTCAGGAAGGGGAGCCGGGCACCTGATCAGCTTTGCCTTCGCTATCCACTCCTGTTTAAAAGGACATCTCTTTTAGGGGCGAATTTATGACAATTTTACGGATAGCGAGTCCGGGCACAAGGTTACTTACTTGAGTATCCGGGCGATTGCAGCTTAAACCTACGTCCTCGGTCAAATCCGGACACATTGCTTGTGATCCGAAGAACATTTTATACATCTCCACGGGCGTTGCGCCCATAAAATGCTGGAGAGCTCGTGGTCCCTCCGGATTAAACTCCCACAGACGAAGGGAGCGACGTTTGCCGGGCAGTGTTCGGCGAATCAGCATGACCTGCGTCACCTTGACCAGGTTGAGGTCTCTTTCTAAGAGATCCCTAATGCGGCCCTGCAACAAGGGCATGTCTTTGGATAACCCCCAATCTAATCCTTTGTTGACCCATGGCGCTAGCCGTGGTGGGGGACCCGAGCGAAAGCCAGGAGGCGCCACCCACTTGGCGCTCCTGGGAGCGGTGATATAGAACCACTCTCGTTGCCACAAGCTGAGCTCCTCTTGAAAGGAGCCCTCGGGCCATGGATCATCAACATTCTTACTTATGATAGCGCCTCCGCACTCTGCGTGCCGTCCCTCGATCATCTTCGGCTCTAGTCCAAAAGTCTTGAGCCATAATACGAAGTGAGGAGTAACACGGAGGAACACTTCGCACACAACGATGAACGAGGAAATGTGGAGGATGGACTCCGGAGCTAAGTCATGAAATTCCAGCCCATAATAGAACATCAGCCCCCTCACGAAGGGATCCATCAGGAAGCCTAACCCCCGAAGGAAGTGAGACATGAACACTACGCTCTCATCAGGCTGGGGACTGGGAATAGCCTACCTTTGAGCAGGCAACCTATGCAAAATTTCGGCGGTCAAGAACTTAGCCTCTCTCAACTTTAGCATGTCCTCCTCCGTGACGGAGGAGGGCATCCATCAGCCTTGAAGGTCGGAACCGGACATTGTCGAAGGTCCGAAGCGCCTGGAATCTGGAGCCTAGGGTGTTGGAGCTCGAGGCGACGGGCGAACTTGTTTTGAGATTCGAGAAAAGGAGTAAGGCCTTGGTCTCTTTATAAGAGGTTGAATACCAGGAGCCCTCCCCGTAACCGTTTGGGACTCGCCTTTAATCGATAAGACATGCTAACGGGCACGATTGGGTTACCCACGTCCGTATTGATGAGAATCCCGTAAATAAAGGGGACACGATCTCTGCTTTGACAAGACGTGCCAAGGAAACCGCCTCGCAAAACACGCTGAGGTGGAAAAGTGAAAACGATTCGAATAAAAGCTTGGCCGTAGTGTGATGTCACGCTGCGGAATACGTCAGCGGATTAGATTTGTGTTAATATTATTCTCTCTGTGGCAATACGTGGAGACTTATTTTGCAGAGCCGGACACTACTCTTGGTGTTTACAAACTTTTATGAAGAATTTGGAGGAGGAACCCGCCTTGCAATGCCGAAGACAATCTACGCGCTGGACTCGTCGTCATTGAAGCCTGGTTCAGGGGCTACTGAGGGAGTCCTGGATTAGGGGGTGTTCGGGTAGCCGGACTATACCTTCAGCCGGACTCCAGGACTATGAAGATACAAGATTGAAGACTTCGTCCCGTGTCCGGATGGGACTTTCCTTGGCGTGGAAGGCAAGCTTGGCGATGCGGATATTCAAGATCTCCTACCATTGTAACCGACTTTGTGTAACCCTAACCCTCTCCGGTGTCTATATAAACCGGAGGGTTTTAGTCCGTAGGACAACTTCATCATACAACAATCATACCATAGGCTAGCTTCTAGGGTTTAGCCTCCTTGATCTCGTGGTAGATCTACTCTTGTACTACCCATATCATCAATATTAATCAAGCAGGACGTAGGGTTTTACCTCCATCGAGAGGGCCCGAACCTGGGTAAAACATCGTGTTCCTTGCCTCATGTTACCATCCGGTCTAGACGCACAGTTCGGGACCCCCTACCCGAGATCCGCCGGTTTTGACACCGACACCCACATTCTTCTTTGGCGCGATTGGTTCGCCATTATGTTTGATGGCATCGATGTTGTACTTTATGCCCTCCTTCAACTTTTTGGCCAGGTCTCGCACTGTCCTGCTACCTGTAGAAGATTTTCTCAATCTGGAGGGCCGAAATAAGAAAGATCGATTCATTAATATACACACACACAAAATCATTTAAAACATGTGATGATCACCAGATGCCTGCTTCTATAAATATACCTCGCCGGTATTTGTTATTTCAAGATCATCATAGTTCTAGACTTCATCAATTCGGTCGTCTTGATCGAATATCATATCACCCTCCTTGGTATTGTTTAGATATTGGGAGTCGTCATCTTCTTCATTCTGATCATCTGGCCGGCGAGGGGAGCGTATGATCTCGAACAGGGCCTCTTCTCCTTCTCTACCGGTATTATCCGTCATAGCTTTTATTTAACTAATCTAGAAGAAATATAAAACAATTTAGTACGCATCTCAAATAATAGTAGATAATTGCATATGCATCTCGAATAATAGTAGATAATATATATGCATCTTGAAAGAAAAAACTGAATCATAGTAGATAATATGCATCATCAAATATAATCTCGAATACATCGTCTCGAATATTATCGAATAATATATATATAATCTCGAATACATCGTCTGGAATATTATCGAATACATCACTAGCTAGCTAATATAGATCGAATACTATCGAATAATCTAGCTCACTCGCGGTTCCTGAGGCGTAGGCGGTGGACACCCAAAGAGAAGGAAGCATCAGAGGATCATAGCTCGGGTGAGATCCCCGAAGAACTTGCCAGGTATTGGAGAACCTGACGTCCATAGCAGCCATGTAGCGACGGACATGCTCATCCTCCTCCCAGACATGGCGATGTACCACCTCCGGCGGGGCCGGCTCTCTCCGCACCGAAAGTGGCCCACACGAACGCCACCAAAGGAGCTCTGGGTCGACGACGGGACCCGGGGCCGGGTTCCTCACCAAGCGGCGCGCCCCTGAAGGTAGCACCTCGCAGTGCCAGCCCAGCGGAGCTGTAACACCCCAAGACCGGAGCTTCAGTTGCCTTCCATGGTTTTTCGAGTTTCATCGGGTAATTAGTTTTGTCTGTTGCATTCATCTTTGCATCATGTGCATTACATCATATCATCATGTCATTTATCTTTGCAACTCAAATATATAAACCATATGGATCTTCGGTCCATTTAAATCGAGGGTTATTCACAATGGTGATTCTCTTTATAACATATCCTCCCAATATTAGGGAGCTATATTAAAATATTCCATTCATGTGGAATTACCTTGACACACTTGCAAAATAATTCCACATGCCTTTGTCCCATGCATCATCTCCTTCTCCTTTCCTTCTATTTCCTGTCTTTTGCAAGTGCCACTATCCCCTTCTCTATTAATGTCCATTCTTTTCCTATAAATTCTCGACCATGCCTACACCCTCTCTGCCAAATTTCAAATCCTTTGGAATTGTTTTGGTTGGGTTAAAAATGGCTCAAGTTTGAATTTAATTCAAACTTGAAATATTTTTATATCCTTAAAAATGCCCAAACAAGTTTACCCAAACTATGCATGTTTCCAGAACTCCAAATATATTTTTATCTCTATCAAATTCCCTGTCTACCCCTTTCTTTCTTTTCCTCCAAGTTTCTGTCTGAAGAAAATGGAAAAAGATTGCAGAGAGAGAGAGAGAGGAAAAGAGATTCTAGAGCAGCCCACCAGACCGGCCCATCTTCCCCCGCAGCCCACTGGACCGGCCCACCTCCTCCTTAACCTAGCACAAGGAGCTTCTCTCTCGATCCCCACTTCTCCCCTCGCGCCGCCACAGGAGAGCTTCGCTCTCTTCCTCACGCTCCAGGGAGAAGCCCCGCACACATTTCCCCACCTCTCTCGCTTGTCTCCCTCTCCTCCTCTCTCATCGGCGAGCCCCTTGTGACCTTCCTTGGTCCTCCTTCGTCAGCTCCACGCCCGGGCTCCTCTTCCTCCACGCGCGCCGCCGTCCCTAAGCTCCGCCATAGGCCTCCATCGATCCACCCACCCATCCTTGCCGGAGCAAGCTCGCTGTCCGCCACCTCGCGCCCAAGGACGCACCATCCTTGACCTCCTCCTAGCGCCTGCTGACCACCTTTGCTCCATTCCCTCCACTGCACCACGGCCGGCCCTGCCTCCTTGTCGAGCTGCCGGAGCGATAGTCGCCCGAGCTCTCCCTCGAGAGTGCCTCGCTCCATCGATTCTTCTGCCCGAGCCCCATTGCCTGCTGTCACGGGATCGTCAAGATGCAGGTCAACCCCGTCCAGATCCGGCTGGCCTCCGCTGCCCTTGCCTGTTCCCGGCCGGTTCTGACCCCGGTGGCCCATCCCCGTCGGAGTTGACCTCCACCACAGGCCACCCACCAAGCCGCAGGAGGAGTGCCGCTGCTACCTTGCTTTTGCATCGTCCACCAAGACATGAGGCCTTTTTTGGTGTTGCTTCGTTTTGGATGTGCCAGCCTTTCCCACAAGTGTACGACAACACGGTGACGCGTCATGTGATGGGGAACGTAGCAGAAATTCAAAATTTTCTACGCATCACCAAGATCAATCTATGGAGTAATCTAGCAATGAAGGAAGGAGAGTGCATCTACATACCCTTGTAGATCGCTAAGCGGAAGCATTCAAGTGAACGTGGTTGATGGAGTCGTACTCGTCGTGATCCAAATCACCGATGATCCTAGTGTCGAACGGATGACACCTCCGTGTTCAACACACGTACAGCCCGGTGACGTCTCCTACGCCTTGATCCAGCAAGGGGAGAAGGAGAGGTTGGGGAAGACTCCATCCAGTAGCAGCACGACGGCGTGGTGGTGGTGGAGGAGAGCGGGACTCCAGCAGGGCTTCGCCAAGCACTATGAGAGACGAGGAGGAAGAGAGGTACGGCTGCGCCAACAGGGAGATTGAATCGTCTCCTGGGCTGCCCCTTTGCTCAAGTATATATAGGGGAAGGGGAGGGGCTGCGCCCCCACCTAGGGTTCCCTCCCTAGGGGTGGCGGCAGCCCCCAGATCCCATCTGGGAGGCGGCCAAGGGGGAGAGAGAGGGGGCGCACCTAGGGTGGGCTTTAGGGCCCATCTGCGCCTAGGGTTTGCCCCCTCTCCTCTTGAGGACGCCTTGGGCCTTGGTGGGAGGTGCCCCAGCCCACCTAGGGGCTGGTCCCTTCCCACTATTGGCCCATGTAAGCCTCCGGGGCTGGTGGCCCCACCTGGTGGACCCCCGGACCCCTCCGGTGGTCCCGGTACACTACCGGTGATGCCCGGAACACTTCCGGTGGCCAAAACCATACTTCCTATATATCAATCTTTACCTCCGGACCATTTTGGAACTCCTCGTGACGTCTGGGATCTCATCCGGGACTCCGAACAACATTCGGTAACCGCATACATACTTTCCCTATAACCCTAGCGTCATCGAACCTTAAGTGTGTAGACCCTACAGGTTCGGGAACCATGCAGACATGACCGAGACAACTCTCCGGCCAATAACCAACAGCGGGATCTGGATACCCATGTTGGCTCCCACATGTTCCACGATGATCTCATCGGATGAACCATGATGTCAAGGATTCAATCAATCCCGTATACAATTCCCTTTGTCCATCGGTATGATACTTGCCCGAGATTCGATCGTCGGTATCCCGATACCTTGTTCAATCTCGTTATCGGCAAGTCTCTTTACTCGTTCCGTAACACATCATCCCCTGATCAACTCGATCACATTGTGCACATTATGATGATGTTCTACCGAGTGGGCCCAGAGATACCTCTCCGTTTACACAGAGTGACAAATCCCAGTCTCGATTCGTGCCAACCCAACAGACACTTTCGGAGATACCTGTAGTGTACCTTTATAGCCACCCAGTTACGTTGTGACGTTTGGCACACCCAAAGCACTCCTACGGTATCCGGGAGTTGCACAATCTCATGGTCTAAGGAAATGATACTTGACATTAGAAAAGCTTTAGCAAACGAACCACACGATCTTTGTGCTAGGCTTAGAATTGGGTCTTGTCCATCACATCATTCTCCTAATGATGTGATCCCGTTATCAACGACATCCAATGTCCATGGTCAGGAAATCGTAACCATCTATTGATCAACGAGCTAGTCAACTAGAGGCTTACTAGGGACATGGTGTTGTCTATGTATCCACACATGTATCTGAGTTTCCTATCAATACAATTCTAACATGGATAATAAACGATTATCATGAACAATGAAATATAATAATAATAACTAATTTATTATTGCCTCTAGGGCATATTTCCAACATCATGTACCTCTACCTTCGTCTTTGGAATTGCCAAGAATGCCAAGTACCTCGACGCCCGATGCCTAGAACGACTACCGTCGCCGAAGACCCATGAACCAAAAACTTCAAGTTCAACTATGTCGCAAGAACGAGACCGGCGGGTCCGAAGACCCCAAGTACCATGACAACCCCGAAGGGATTCGAATTCGTCAAGTTCACCTTCGAAACGTGTACCCCTACACCGCAACGAAACGCTGAGTTCCTCTCCGAACGTGTGTGCCCCTACCGTCGACCCCGTGGATGTCAACTTCCTCGCCGCGACCCCGATCCTCTACGGGGTGTGTACGACTACGGCCCGTGTACCACTACTTCCATGATGAAATGAGTACAACTACCGTCGACATGCATTTCACCAAGTACCACTACCGTCGACCGCGAAGGGCTTGGAGTCATCAAGTACCTCTCCGAACGAACGTGAACCACTACTTCCCTTAACGAACTCAAACCACTCCGTAAACGCACCTTTGGAAGGTATAACCCCGTGACGACCGTCCGAGAACGATTGCTTGTGTTGTATGAGATGCACCCTTTGTCTGCACCGTGTCCATAGTGTCTCTCGCTTCCATGCCATCGACTCATGGGACACCCGGTATCCGGCAGCGCCCCACCATCTTTTGCACGCATCCGCACACTTTTCCTTTGCATCGGTATATCAATCGAGTTACCAAAACGGGAACGTTGCCGTGGCACACCTTTTCTTTCCACCACGGTGACAAATGCTTCATAATGCTCTTGTCAACTTTTTAATAAAAAATGCATAAACTTGCACATGTCATCCGCATCATGATAACAACAATTAAAATATTTAAAATTGTTGTTTGCTTTAAATTGCTAAATGCATATGGGGATTTACCGGAATTGTTGTTTGTTCCAGCCTCATTTAAACTTGTTTAGATAGAGGTTTTACTTTTGCTTCTTCTCTTGCCATGTTTAACAACATTTAATATTGTTGGGTACCCAAACGGGAGAGAACTAAATAATTGATGTGGTGTTCCGTCAATATGCAACCCGTTGCATATTGACCTCCACTTAATTTTTAGTTTTGGTTGTTGCACTTTGCCATGTCATGCATATTTAAACCGGACATGCATCATACTTGGTTGTGCATCATGCCATGTTATGCTTGGTTGTTTACTATGTTGCTTGTTTCTTTCCGGGTTGCTTCTCTCGTTAGCTTCGGTTTCGTTCGGGAGTTGTGAGGATCCGTTCGACTCCGTCCGTTTGTCTTCTTCATGGACTCGTTCTTCTTCCTTGCGGGATCTCAGGCAAGATGACCATACCCTCGAAATCACTTCTATCTTTGCTTGCTAGTTGTTCGCTCTATTGCTATGCCGCGCTACCTACCACTTGCTATATCATGCCTCCCATATTGCCTTGTCAAGCCTCTAACCCACCTTCCTAGCAAACCGTTGTTTGGCTATGTTACCGCTTTGCTCAGCCCCTCTTATAGCGTTGCTAGTTGTAGGTGAAGATGGAGTTTCTTCCATGTTGGAGCATGGATATTGTTGGGATATCATTATTATATCTTTTTACTTTAATGCATCTATATACTTGGTAAAGGGTGGAAGGCTTGGCCTTATGGCTGGTGTTTTGTTCCACTCTTGCCGCCCTAGTTTCCGTCATACCGGTGTTATGTTCCTTGATTTTGCGTTCCTTACGTGGTTGGGTGTTATGGGAACCCCTTGACAGTTCGCTTTGAATAAAAATCCTCCAGCAAGGCCCAACCTTGCTTTTACATTTGCCTAACAACCTATCACATTCCCTTGGGTTCTGCAGACTCAATGGTCATCTTTATTTTAACCCCCCCGGGCCAGTGCTTCTCTAAGTGTTGGCCCGAACCAGAGCCACTTGCGGTGCCACCTCAGGGAAATTTGAGGGCAGGTTTTAGCTATACATAGTGTTCATCCGGTGTTGCCCTGAGAACGAGATATGTGCAGCTCCTATCAGGATGTCAGCGCATCGGGCGGTCTTGCTGGTCTTGTTTTACCATTGTCGAAATGTCTTGTAACCGAGATTCCGAGACTGATCGGGTCTTCCCGGGAGAAGGAATATCCTTCGTTGACCGTGAGAGCTTGTGATGGGCTAAGTTGGGACACCCCTGCAGGGTTTTGAACTTTCGAAAGCCGTGTCCGTGGTTATGGGCAGATGGGAATTTGTTAGTGTCTGGTTGTAGAGAACTTGACACTTAACTTAATTAAAATGAATCAACCGCGTGTGTACTCTCTTTTCGGCGGAGTCCGGGAAGTGAACACGGTTCTTGTGTTATGCTTGAATGTAAGTAGTTTCAGGATCACTTCTTGATCATCTTTAGCTTCTCGACCGTGCTTTGCTTCTCTTCTCGCTCTCTTTTGCGTAAGTTAGCCACCATATATGCTAGTGCTTGCTGCAGCTCCACCTCACTACCCTTTCCTACCTTTAAGCTTAAATAGTCTTGATCTCGCGGGTGTGAGATTGCTGAGTCCTCGTGACTCACAGATACTTCCAAACAGTTGTAGGTGCCGATGATACCAGTGAAGGTGACGTAACCGAGCTCAAGTGGGAGCTCTATGAAGATCTTGTTCATTGTGTTGTTTCGCTTTCCCGTTGATCAGTAGAGGAGCCCAGTTTGGGCGATCGGGGATCTAGCATCTGGGGTTGTCTTTCTTTATTTGATTCCGTAGTCGGACCTTGATTGTATTCTGGATGATGTATGATATATTTATGTATTGTGTGAAGTTGCGATTGTAAGCCAACTCTTTATCCCTTTCTTATTCAATACATGGGATGTGTAAAGATTACCCCTCTTGTGACATGCCTACCATGCGATTATGCCTCTAAGTCATGCTCTGACACGTTGGAGATATAGCCGCATCGTGGGTCTTACAAGTTGGTATCAGAGCCATCCCCGACTTAGGAGCCCCCTGCTTGATCGAATCGCTGACGTTGTTGAGTGTAGAACAAAATGTTTTGAGTCTTAGGATTATATATATGAAGAGTAGGGTTCTTTTTACTCCTTAGTCCCTTCGCCGCTCTGGTGGGGCCTCGTGACGTAGAGTTTTAACTCTTCTCTCCTCAAATTTCACGAATTATTTTTTTAGGATCACGCGGGTATCATGGAATCGTTCCGATGATTTTGTGACGAGAACATTGTTCTTGGTGCCTCCTGACATTTAGGGGTTGTGGCAGTGTCCCAGGGAGTTGAGCTCCGAGGTGTTGTTGTCACAATTTTATCATTACAGTTCTGGAATACCTGAGTTCACCGACATCGAAAATATCTTTTATGCAGTTGTTGGTGAGATAACCTCGACGCCACCCAGTACTGGGACGGGATTTCGGGAGTATTGCCATAACTCATATAACTGATGCTTTTCGAAGGTTGAGGTAAATGATTTCCGAAGGTTTCTTGGTTATGTGTTGAAGGATGGATACAATTGGATGTAGGAATTGTTAGTTTGGGTGTGATATTATGCTTCCCCTTTATCCCCAACACCCGATTGCCTAACCAGAAAGTTTCAGGAGTTTATAAGTGGGAATTCAAGTATATCGTAGGATATCTTTCCAATAGACACATGATATGATATGGGATCTATCATATGTTTGTTCCGGCTTATTTTGCAGGCCAATCCTTTATTTTGTTTTCAATTGTGGTATTCGAGTTGCTTCAATGTCAAGTGTTGATTCCATACCTTTCCTAAGCGGTGTTCTCATATTTCTTTGTGAATACTAATTCTTCATGATAATCGAGATTGTCATGTCAATCCTTTTTCAATCGGCGTGTTTCTCTTCAAGTGGATCCGGTCATTTTCAACATTCGCAAGAGCACCTCTCAGTTTCTCTGAACGGTGTTGTTCCATCTGCCCAATGTGCCTTTGTTTTCCGCCCTCCCACCCTTTTTCTTCAAGGACTCAGATTTCTTAATCAAGTATCATGTTATTGATGGAAAGTCTCTCCATTCTTTTCCGTCAATGTTCTTATCCGATGATTCTCAAGAGGATACTAACGGAGCTTCAAGTGTATTATTCGTCGTTCTCTTTTCTTCTCCGGTGGATTCAAGTCAAGCTTTGTCGATCATATCTTTTCCTCATTTCAAATGCTTTTTCCATGCCGGTGCACCTCATAATCATTCCCCGCTTGCTATTCAATTGTTCCGGAGTGCTGAAGATATCTCGAAGATTCGTGTTTCCACTCTGCATTCGTTCTAGTTCTTTCGAGGATGTTATTTCATACAAGCTATTTTATTCAACCGGTGCAATCTCTCTTTCAAGTAATCATTCAATGGTGTTTCTTTTGAGTGGGCCCTAACCCACAGGTCTTTTCCTAGGATCTTACCTGACTCTTCAATTTTCCCGGAGTTATTCTCAAATTTAGTTCAAGGTTTGACGTAAGAATGATTCATCATCAGTCAAATGCTTTCTCCAAGATCTTTCAAATTCTTTTCAACGTTGGCTCAACCTTTCTATTCATCATCCCGGAGTGTCTAAACAATGCTTGATGGTGTTTCTCGTCGTCATTCTCTATATTTGAAGACCGAAGAAGATTTTTCTCTCAATCTTGATCCATTCTCTTCAAGATTCATGGTTCTAGCTTGTTGCCATCCTCTCATAATTGTTTTCGATTGTGAGAATTCTTTTCACCCATCCGGAGCAATTCAGGAGTCTTTTAAGTTTGATTATGCGGAGGCCATCATTTCAGAAGATTTATTCATTCTCAGCTTTCAGCTCTTGTTCTCCAAATCTTACCGGTGCATCATTCAAGTATTCTCTGATCAACTCGTGATCTCTTCGTTCTCTTGTATCAAATTCTCTCTTGTATCTTCGTTCATTTTGTAATTCTTCCCAGTGTTTCGCTATCTTTTCTTCATTCGTTTTCAAATCTTACGGTGGTTCGTTCAAGATTTCTCTTCCTCGTTATCATATCAATTCATATGTTCTTTCCAAATCCTACCGGTGGATCGTTGAAGACCTTCCCAAGTTTGCGCTATATCTCTCCTTTATCATTTCCAATGAGAATGAGTAGTATGCCAAATCCGTTGCTTGTCATCAATTTAATTGGTGAAGGATAAGCATAATGTAATTCTTATTCTTGTTTCATCCAAGTGATTAATTCCTTATTCCGGAGGTTCATCAAAATTCTCGTTTTCAATTATTTCATCTTCTCTTTTTCCCAGAGTTCCAAGCTCTCATCATCAAGAAGATCCATCTAATCATTGCAAGGCTTCAACCTTATTCTCTTCATCCTTCATTCCGTTTGATCATCCTTTTATTACCGTAGTTCTTCATGGAGGCTCTACATGATGACTCGTCAAGGATTTAATTCCTTCTCGAAGTGTTGATCGAGATTCTTTTCAAAGGAGCTCAAGTATTCTTCATCTTGCATTCCGAAGTGAAATTCTTTCTATCTTATCTTTTTCAGGTGGTGTTATGTCTTTCTTGACAATTTTCCCTTCATGTTTCATGATTCAAAATTTGTCAGGAATGAGAAATTTAAACCCATCATTTTCTTCCTGGGAGTTATCTTGGTATAGATTTCACCTAAAGCCTTCCAATGGGAATGTTGCCATTATGGTGCTTATCTATGATCCAATTTCTGCTTCTCATCTCGATAAGGAGTTTCTCGTCTCCTTGTGCGTATCAATCCAATCTATTGTTTCTGTTAGTGGCAGAATTTCACCTCATAGTTCTGAGAAGTTTTCCATAAGCCCACTACAAGCTTACTCTTTTCGTTGTTGGTTTTCCAACAACTCCGTCCGACCCTTCACCTAAAGATGCTTTTTCAAGATCATTTGAGGTAGAAGATGTTGTTTTCTTCTTCGTTACTTTCACTATTCTATCTTTTGTTTCGGAGGCATTGTGATGTTGCTCTCTTCACTCATCATCTCGGTTTGTGAGGACCGTGTTCTTTTCGTGCTTATCCATTTAACCGGAGTGTTGTGCCCTCTACTCAAGTTCTTTTCATCTTATCAAGTCTTGCATCTCTTTTCAACTGGAGTGATGTCCGAATTTGTTCTTCCTCGTTCCTCTTTTCTAACGGAGAGTTGTCAACTTCGTTCATCTCTGTTGTTTTCTTTTCTCGAAATGGTTTAAACTTTCAAGGTTCTTTGGTTTCACTCATTTGTCAAAGAAGCAACTTAGTTTTACCTCTTCTCTTCCTCTTCCGTTTCCCCGGTGCCATCCTAGATCTCAGGACTAGATCCTCCCGTAGTGGTGGAGTGTTGTAACGCCCCAAGACCGGAGCTTCAGTTTCCTTCCTTGGTTTTCCGAGTTTCGTCGGTTAATTTGCTTTGTTTGTTGCATTCATCTTTGCATAATGTGCATTGCATCATGTCATCATGTCATTTATCTTTGCAACTCAAATATATAAACCGTATGGATCTCCGGTCCATTTAAATCGAGGGATATTCACAATGGTGATTCTCTTTATAACATATCCTCCCAATATTAGGGAGCTATATTAAAATATTCCGTTCATGTGGAATTACCTTGACACACTTGCAAAATAATTCCCCATGCCTTTGTCCCATGCATCATCTCCTTCTCCTTTCCTTCTATTTCTTGTCTTTTGCAAGTGCCACTTTCCCCTTCTCTATTAATGTCCATTCTTTTCCTATAAATTCTCAACCATGCTTACACCCTCTCTGCCAAATTTCAGATCCTTTGGAATTGTTTTGGTTGGGTTAAAAATGGCTCAAGTTTGAATTTAATTCAAACTTGAATTATTTTTATATCCTTAAAAATTCCCAAACAAGTTTATTCAAACTGTGCATGTTTCTAGAACTCCAAATATATTTTTATCTCTGTCAAATTCCCTCTCTACCCCTTTCTTTTTTTCCTCCAAGTTTCTGTCTGAAGAAAATGGAAAAAGATTGCTGAGAGAGAGAGAGAGAGGAAAAGAGATTCCAGAGCAACCCACCAGGCCGGCCCATCTTCCCTCGTAGCCCACTGGACCGGCCCACCTCCTCCTTAACCTAGCACCAGGAGCTTCTCTCTCGATCCCCACTTCTCCCCTCACGCCTCCACAGGAGAGCTTCGCTCTCTTCCTCACGCTCCAGGGAGAAGCCCCGCACCCGTTTCCCCATCTCTCTCGCTTGTCTCCCTCTCCTACCACCCTTGGTCCTCCTTCGGCAGCTCCACGCACGGGCTCCTCTTCCTCCACGCGCATCGCCGTCCCTAAGCTCTGCCACAGGCCTCCATCGATCCACCCACCCATCCTTGCCAGAGCAAGCTCGTCGTCCGCCACCTCGCGCCCAAGGACGCACCATCCTC